>NC_136427.1:244643717-245168717 GCF_052849685.1 Lactuca virosa
ATGCATGAAGCCCGTAAACCCATAAAGTTGGCACCTTTATGCCAAAAGAGCTCATAAAGACCATAGATCTGAAAGAATAAACATTTGGGACTTGTACTTCCCCATCAATAACCCATCCATGGCTAAAAGCATACAATCCAACCCAAGAAGAGATCTAAGTAAATATTAAGTAAGGTTAGAACTTTATACTCGAAATGTGCTTGAAATTGAGCAGAGAATCAAGATCTAAAGGCTCCTACTTGAACCACCACCTTGCACCAATCTTCTCTTCCTTCAATGAGCTTCAAACACACCCACAATGAGCTAACAACACTCAAGGAGGCTCTAGGGTTTCAAGATTAGGGTTAGGGGCTATAAAGGTTGGGAATGAGGCCAACACAAGGGACTTAAGGTGTTTAAATAGGGTGCAAAACCCTAAAATTAGGGTTTCTCAATCAGCGTCCAACTCGCTGAGTTCCTTTCACCAACTCGTTGAGTTGGTCAATAAAAATGTGTGTCCCAAAAGTCTCCAACACGTCGAGTTTCCCACCATCAACTCGACGAGTTGGTCCTTAGAAAAGTGGATTTATTCCAGAACTGATCTTCTAGATTATGGGTGTTAAAGCTCTCCCCAGCTTAAATTAGATTTCGTCCTCGAAATCGCTCCTTATTAACACTCATATCAAAACAACAACCTGACGAACACAAACGAAAATTCTGCACATAAGACAATCTTCCTAAGACACCCGAAACCCAAACTGAAACTTCCATCCCGAAAACAACATCAAACCTTCAGCCCCTACAAACCACTTCTACCTTTCTGAGACCTAAAATCTATTATGGTCTGACTCCCCGACAGACCGCCCACGCTGAAACAACTCCATGTCAAACTCTCAAAGAATAACAGACCAAACACTGCTACAGAACACTTATTCTCAACAGAAGGCTCAGATAATCCTTCGAGTTGAAGATTTATCCTTGTAACGGTTAGACTCAGACGAGAGTTGCGCAACAGGGTCAAATCAATTACTCTGAGATTATTTAATCCCACTGCGACTGACTTAGCATTTCTCAATCAACCACTTACCCCACTCTCACACGAAATCTCAAATCATAACTACTGCCCGGAGCGCCACACCGCCTTTTAACTGCTTTTCAAAGCAGTCGAGACCTCCCGGGTTCCAACTTGTCTGTCAACTATCTAAAATACCGGATTCCTGCCCGGTTGCTAAGCCAAAAGAAACTCATCCAGTCGCCCCACGCGACTTCCGAAAGGAAACCTCGAATGGCAATAATACTTGAACCATCTCGGCATCAAACCCCATGCTAAACTGAACGCTACATAACCAAATGTAGTCTTACCTCATAACCGGTCTCCCACGGCCTACCAATTCCTGATTCCAAACCTGTTGTGGCCCTCCCACAGCCTTGCGAACAGACTCACCCTGGCCTAAACCATCTTAAGAAATCTGTGAGCAAGTCACAAATTTTCCAGAATCTCACCGTTGAACAGGGACCGGTGAATGCTACGGATACCCCGCAGTCTTACAACACTTCCCATTCTAACCAACCGAATGCTACGGGCCACCCCGCAGTCTTACAACACTCCGCACTAAATTCTAACTAGTGAATACTACGGGCCACCGCGCAGTCTTACAACACTTCTGTTGGATTAGGTGTCTAAGTTCATAACTATTTATGGGTTGTACTTGACCCGACCCGGCATTGTCCATTTCGGTTGCATGGCATCATGCATTTGGATAAACTAAATGAGAGAAATAACACTTATGGTTTATTAATATATTATAAGTTCTAATATATTAATAATATTATTTAATTAGTATTGATCAAGAATTAATCTAGTATTAATTAAGTGATCAAAAGATGACTAATTAAATACATGGGTTGATTATGTAAATCACCCATAACTTGTATATTGGGCTAAAGGCTCCATGGATTATCAAGTTGGGCTAAGGTCCATAGGATGCTCCATGGATGCTCCATGGGAGTTACAAACCCATGGGTCATGGAAATGAAGAGCCATGTTACATTAGGGTTTACATGGTGTAACCCTAATTGTAACACACTATATAAAGGATATGAAGCTCACCAAAATCGGCACTAGAAGGAAGATTGAGGGCAAGCCGATTTCTAAAGTGTGACATTCCCTCTAAAGTTTATTCCAAGTGCATTTGGTGTTGTGTGAGACATTTGAGGCATCACACTTGGGTGCTAGGCTCTCAAGGTTTTCAAGGAATCAAATCAATTACAAGGTATGTAATTCTAGCCATCTTTTATGTTTAAATGTTCCCCTTGTATGCTAGATAGGATTATGAACCTTGGAAAAAGTATTTTGCATGTATTTTTAGACGAACATAGATCCAAGGTTTTCTAGGGTTGCATGTACACTTAGGAGTGTTAGAATGCTCAAAACCCATCAGTGGTATCAGAGCCTAGGCTTGTTTGTTGATACTTGATGCAAAATAGTGAAAAAAGTCGAATTTCTTGCTGTCTGCACAGGGGACTCGCCGAGTCCATGGGGGGACTCGACGAGTCCAAGCATAAACTCATCCTACTCGTCTAGTAGGTTCTTGCACTCGACGAGTAGGAGCCTCAGAATGCAGTTTTTCGACTTTGGCTGCTGGAAATGGACTAGAAACATTACCCTAAACTGTTTTGGTCTTATAAAGTTGTTTTAGATGGTGTAATGGTTATGCTAACCCATTTTCAATAGCTATTATCAAAATTTCAAGTTTTATATAGTTAATTTTATGATTCTTGAAATTGGTGATATGCATGTTCATGAATTTATGAGTTTAGAAGATCATAGGAATTATTTGTAACTTACTTGTTAGTTTAATTCTTGATCATTATGTGTTTTAATGGAATCCATAATTTGTCCTCAAGTTATGGATTACCAAAAGTCACTTTTAAAGACCATTAAAGAAACACATAGGTTACATAAAATGAAAAGTCACTCATTTTAATAAACCATTTAACTCATAAGTTATGAAAGAAGAAAAGTTTTGAAAGTTACAAAACTTGCCCTCAAGTTTTGGAACATGTAAAGTCATCATAAAAACTTTAGTTCCAACCCTTAGAATTTTAAAAAGTTAAAATTCAACCCTTATACTTTATAATATTATAAGTTAATAATATATATATATATATATATATATATATATATAAGATCAAGTCGTCTTACCATTAGTAGGCCTCATTCACGAAGCCGGTCTATAAGGGGGGTATAAGGTTGTTGCCTATAAAATGGCAGCTTAATGGGTGTCCACTCTCACCCACTGCTTCCTTGACTGGTGGAGGGTCGTTAGCCGAATGGGTAGGACAAGGACTTATAAAATTCTCATTAAAAGTATAATGATTATTATAAAGTAACTAAATGTTTTATTAAATTCTCAATCTTAGTTACTTTAGGAAAATGTGAATAAGGTGCTATCCCATGAAATTACACTTTGCACTTTGTCAAAGTCGTTAGTGGAGTGTGTGTGGTTAACCGGCACACTAACCTGGACTTAACAAGGTAGGTAAAGGGTGACTTAAGGTTTATCATAGGTCGGTGGAGCGTGTGTGGTTAACCGGCACATCAATTGAGTGATAAACATTAAGGGTACCAACTAATTTGCATGGTTACTTCACACCTCGTTTTGTGATCCTCGGTATCCCAATCATAAAACTTGGAGGGCACACTCAAGATTGAAACATGCCTTTGAAAAGTTAATTGCATCTCAAAAGAACCTAGGAATTTCTAAAGACCAATTAAAACCTAATAGTTTATATTTCGTTCTATGGTGGAAATTGGTGAATCGTCATTCGCCTACCTTCAAATATTCTATAGCTTGGATTACGACATCCCTCTTCCAAGTTATAAAATATTGTGTTGGGTCCTAGCCTTAATATTTCAAATTGGGTGTTATATTAAGGATTTTAATCAACTAACTTGAATATCTCCCATTGTAGATGTCTGGTTTAGACAACAATGATCTTCCCAAATCTAATGGAACAAGCTTTCTTTATGAAGATGACTTCCTGAGTTTGGCTCATGGAAATCATTCTTCTCTTCCTCCTCCTCCTCTAATTGTTCTCCCTAACCCACAAGCCCGAAGACTTGAAAGTTTCAATGTCACTCAAGCTCTACTAGAAATGAAACATAAAGATGGAAGACCTGTGTGCACTCATGTCTTAAGAATGAAGTCACACATTGACAGGTTGAGAATGTTGGGTGCTGTTATTTCAAGGAAGTTTGCTATTGACTGGGTTCTTCAGTCACTTCCTGAGTCATATAGTGATTTTATTAAAGATTACTATATGACAGATCTTGACATGACCCTAATAGATCTTTCTTATTTGCTGATTGTTGTTGAATCAGAAATGATTTGGCGCAAGAATCAAGCAACTATGGGTGGAAGATCTACTTCTCAAACTTCCATGGACATGGACAATGGTAACATTGGAAGTCCAGAAAAACTTTCTCTTCCCAATGGAAAGGGATCAGCCTTGGTCAACCCGGTTGACCGGAAGGTAAAGAGAAAGTTTAAGTCTGGAATAGCCTGTTGTACCATTCCTGAAGAGTCTATATGTTTTCATTGTGAAGGAAAATGGCATTGGAAGCGAAACTGCCCTAGCTACCTGAAGGATCTGGAAGAAAAGAAGAATCAAAAAGTTTGACTCTGGTTCAGGTAAGCCCACTATCTAACTCTGTTAAGTTCCTAATTGTTGATTATTATTACATAATGTGACTAAGTTGCATTTTGATGTTTGGCAGGATCAAGCAAAGGGAAGGAAAACTTAAAGTAAAAGTATGATGAATCTGATCGCGAAGATGAATTTCTATCGCATGGTTGAAGATCGGATTTTTAAGCTACTACTTAGGAGATATGATAGATTGCTATAAAAATATGTAATAGCATAGTTTTCATTTCAAGTTGCATTGTAAGGGAAAAGTTTTTTCCGTATTTATAAATAAATAAAATTTTGTTTTATCTTAATTATATCTCGTTGCAATGACATTTTATGAAAAAATTGATGTTTGTATGGTTCTAGCAATAATGGAAATGTGAATTTGATTCTATCATTTGTGGTAGTGTCCAAGTTTACCAAATAAGGAATATTCTCATCAACCAAGTTTCATTTGGATCGAAACTTGGAATCATGCAAGTTGGATAGTATGATGATTGAGGATTTTCATCTTTGGAAAATTAAGACTAATTCCTTGATCACATGTATATGTGAGTCAAGTGAAGGACTAAGGTATACAGTACACAGTCTTGTGCACTTGCTAAGGTCCACCACAAAAGATCGTCGAGACTATTCGTCATGATTTACTAAGGTTGAGTAAATATGGTTATACTTAACAGTTTAAGTATAATTCTGCAGCATTGGAAAAATTCGATGTATGGCAGAACGAATACGAAGAATCAAATTAGGAAGGAAGATAAAAGTTTTGCAAATCTGAAAAGATGGGAGAGCACTTTAGCATCATGTTTTGTGATCATCTTAATGATTTATAAATCATATCACAACTGGTCCTCTAAGGACATCTTTGTGCATTCCTATGGCTAAGAAGAGGAATCAAGAATTGCTGAAATGATTGAATCAAGAAGATGAGCCATACTTCGTTCCAAAACAAGTCTTAGAGTTATACTCCAAGACTGTAAGTTGAGTGACATATCTTAAAGAAAGATTTATAACACTTGTCAAATGTAAGAGTAAAAGTGTCCTACTCTTGTACATTTGAAATTGGTAAGTTGTGATGTTTTGGATAAAACAAAGACCAACTAAGGCCAATTGTGCGAAGTGTTTCTCTTGATAAAGAATCCGCACTATCTCTTGAATATTTGGAAAGTGAGTCTTATATGTCAAGAGGACAGTGGGAGTCTTAAAGATCTTGGAAAAGCCTTTAGATCTAATCAAGAAGAAGAAACATATAGTTTATCACTAGCACACGACTTGAGGTTTATAACCTATCATGTTGACATACTCTTACTTCTGTGCCCATTCCAGTTAAAGTTGGCTTTGCATAGGAATTCTGAGAGTTCTCAATTGGTTGCATAACTACTTGGAAGCAATGGCAGGCCCTTTACTGCCAGGTGGCAAGAAGTTAAGATTGCATAAGTTCAGTCCATATGAGTTTGAATTTGTCTTTAACCTTATCTTATGATTATGTTTTTGACAAATTCACATGGATAAGAACACATACACTATAAAATCTAAGGGTCATAAGGTTTCTCTCCGATTCATGAAAAATGATGGTGAGGAAACACTTCCACCAAGTAGATTTTAAGTAAGATAGCAATTGTGATCTGTGCAGTCTCAAAGTCGTTAGTGGAGCATGCGTGGTTAACCGGCACACTAACATGGACTTATGACAAATGAAAAGATCTAAACAATTGAGACTATGACTACGGCATCCCTCTTCATAGTTCTTAAATTGTTTAGACACACCTATGAGCTATCTTAGATAAGGTGTATGATATTGATAAAGTCTTATCAAAGCAATCTAGTATCAGAAATCTGAACTTTGGTAAGAAAGTCAATAAAGTATTGTTTTTCTAGAAGTCCAGCTGATGTCTAAGTACATGTCAAAGCTAGTGGGAGCATAAGTGTTATGCTAATAATCATCATGTTAGTGGGAGCATGATAATTATGATAAGTGTTGCAAGTTAGCTATAATTAAGGGAGAGGAAATTATACTTCACTTCAATTCTAAAAGCTTAGATTGAGGTTTTAATCATATATATATATCCTTGACTAAATATGATTAAAACCTTAATCTAAGCTTTTAGAATTGAAGTGAAGTATAATTTCCTCTCCCTTAATTATAGCAAAACAACTTTTCCCAATTGAAACCCTTTTGTTTTCTATATTAACATTGCTAACTTGCAACACTTATCATAATTATCATGCTCCCACTAACATGATGATTATTAGCATAACACTTATACTCCCACTAGCTTTGACATGTACTTAGACATCAGCTGGACTTCTAGAAAAACAATACTTTATTGACTTTCTTACCAAAGTTCAGATTTCTGATACTAGATTGCTTTGATAAGATTGAGGTTTTAATCATATTTAGTCAAGGATATATATATAAATTTCATGTTAGAATGGCTCAACATAAGGAAATTCCATATATGAGGCTAGTATTTGCGTTCTAAAATTCGATTATGATTACGGCATCCCTCTTCATAATCTGAATTATGAGAACTTGGCAAATAGAAATAGAAATATTATAACAAATGATTGGTCTAGTATCATGTCTTTATGAATCGTGTCCCATATGCTTCGGATATAGGATCGATTGCATGTGCTATAATATTCATCTGTTCTAAATTTGTCCAAAATGCCTAGAGCATTAAGAGGGGAAAGTAGTAGAACTGGATATGACTAATTTGATTAAGCAATTGTCGAGGACAATCTAAGGTTTACCAAAGATTGTTTGCTCAGGGACACTTGGAAGTATAGTGTTAATTTTGGAAGGACCATATTGACATATTCTGAAAGGAGGTAACTCTTGTTTAAGAGTAATAGTTAAAAAGGGAATATGGAAATATTCCCATAGGTGGAAGCTATTCATTAAATCTGTGTAAGATTAGGAAACTTATTGCAAGAAGAATGTTCAAAGCACTGAATATGAGACTTCTTTTCCATGGAATTGATCTCCATTGGAATACTCTGTAGTGTCTGTTGACAAGTCTTTGTGACTTTGTGCATAATCATTACAAGAGGACCACTGCATATAAGTTTAGAATCTAACAGATTTAAGCAAATGCCAGGAATCTGGGATTCGTGCATTTGCAGTATGGATTTGGGATTGTGAAATGAGAATCATTGGAAGTATGTTCAATCGATCTATTTCATAGAGTAAAGAGCATAGACAAACTTAGTGTGCATACTTGATGTATTGCATAACTAATGTTGAGACAAACATAGTGTGCATACTTGGTGTATGGCATGACTAGTGTTTAGAAAACATAGTGTACATGCTCGGAGCATGGGACAACTATTGTTTTTAATTCAAGTATAAAGTTGATAGTTTGAAACAGTATACAATGAATAATGTGCAATCAATATGGTGATAAATAAGAGGTGTTTTTATTTATATTCATAAGTTCTAAGACCCTAGTTGATTCGATTATTCTTGTGTTTCACTTTGCATGTTTCGACTTCCAGAATAACTAAGTCGCTCTTCCTGAATGACTAAGTTATTCAAACCATCCACAGTCGGTCATATGTTGGAAGTAGATATGAATCAAGACTGTCATGGGTTGGATTGTAGAGGTCTAAGATGTTGGACAAAGTGGTGCTACAACACTCATGAGTGCTCATAAGTTCTGAGTATTGGATTGAACCCACGCTCACTGGTATCACTTCATGGAATTTTATCTCGAGTGATCGTGAGACGGTAATATCATATAAGTCTTCAAACCTAGAGATATAACTTGTTGCTTATGAATTGGTTATATATTGATCGTACGAAAACGCATTGGTAACTCGATGTTATAAAACATGCCTTTGTGTATATTCAACAAGTAGTAGAACAAGCATATGAGTCGAAGTTTATCTGTTCCTTCTTAGATTAGAAGCGATATCTGGGCCCCTCGATGATTTTGTTTTGACCTATGTACTAGGCCCGGTCAGAACTAAGTTGATCTGTTCACTTAAGTTGTGACAACCCGATATTTTTCAAGTCAATGTATCATTCAAAAAGTCAAATATAATGAATTTTTTTGGAAGCAATGAAAATAGCGTCAAAATGAAATGTTCTAAAATCTAAATTGAGATGCATAAAGTGTTAGATATCGTGTCAAGGTTTCCAAAAATATAAAGAACACTCAAATCCGAGTTATAACGAAGAAGTTATGACCAATCGAAAATCCGCGACACAACCGGTAAAACACTGTTAAGCGTAAAAAGTGAAACTTCAATAAAATACTTTTTAGCCTTAGGTATCTAAACGAAAGTCGTAGATTATGTTAAACTGTGAGCGTACATAAAAAGAACGCCCAAATCTGACTTCGTATGAGGAAGTTATGATTTTTCTAAAATTCAGAATAGCAGTAGACAGCTAAAAACTCGAAATAAAGATCGAGCGATTTTTAGCCGACGCTGTGACATCCCCAATTTCACGGCCAGAAAAGACCGATTTAATTTATGCTTTTAAAATAATTTCAGAGTAATCATTTGATTAAAAGTGTTGCGGAATTTGTTCTCAGAAAAACATGATAAATATGTTATCAAATCATTTCCGAAGAAATGTATTTTATTCACTTAAACCATTGGGATGTCATTGTCAATACAAAAACATAAGCATAAACAAAACTTACATTCATTTACACTAGTGATCTACTTCTCTTTTAATCTCTCAGCGTAAAGCAACTTCGTATCGATACCTATGATACAATTAAACTAAGTGGGTCAGGCTTGGGAGCCTGGTGAGCATATAGGGTTTTCAACCCACAATAAATAATAAACTTATTAAGTTCTCAATCAACAATAAATTTATTAATTCCATCAACCAAAATAACCCTAATTACTCATTCCCATTATCCTCACTTTACGTCCCTAAAACAACTATCATAAGGGACCTAGCCTAAGGATTATCACTAGGGGTGACAACATTGCTTTGGGGGTTCCTCAGCAAGTTATGTCAAATAAAACAAACATCGGGGTGACAACATTGCTTTCCCTCAGCAAGTTATGTCAAACAAGACATCCTAACATAAAACAACCAACAAGGTGACAACATTGCTTTCCTTCAGCAATTTATGTCAAATAGGCACGAAGTCACATCGTCGCCATGTGCTAGTCCATAGCTCTTATTCATCGACGGTATTTCCCACGGGAGTTTCCCCCCACAATACATGTCAATGGGTTTTCCATATACTAAGTCCATAGCTCTTATTCATCGACGGTATTTCCCACGGGAGTTTCCCCCCGCAATACATGTCAATGGGTTTTCCATACAGCTGATGAACATACTTAAGGGGTTTTCCCCAGCCTTACTTGCCCTAAAGGCACTCATGAGGGGAATAGAGTATAGCGAATGAACACTTAAGTCCATTAACACCTACAGGTTACGAGCCTGCTAGTGTTCCACAGACCGTCAAAACAGTCCATGGTTGTCATCCATACACTGCTGAATGACGGGGGTCTTAGAGTACAGCGAATGAACACTCAAGTCGATTAACACCTACAGGTTGCGAGCCTGCTAGTGTTCTGCAGACCGTCTAGAACAGTCCATGGTTGTCATCCCTACTCTGCTGAATGACGGGGGTCAACGTTGGGTAAGGGCTTTTCTCATATTGCACCACTCACGCCAACATCTGGGTAAAAGCTTTTCCCATATTTCACCACTCACTCTCAACTCATGATCTATGTCACTAAATCCTGAAGCTCGTCCGATCACTTCATAAAAGAACAAAGACTCCAAAGCTCTTCCAAATAAAAGTATAGGGAAAATACTGATAAAGTACTCCCGTACGCTCCCGTACCCCGACACGTAATAGTGTCAAAAAGAAGAACTAACAGATGAACACATAGTTCAAAAACACCTAATGAACATATAGTTCAAGAACACTTTATGAACATATAGTTCAAACATACGTACCGATTACAAGTCTACTAACGTTCCACTGGACTATCTAAAATAGTCTGTGGCTGTTGTCTATACTCTGCTAGATGACTAGATCATCTTAAACATCGATACCTCTCATCACTTTTATTTCATCACACGTCATCTAATTCATCTACCCATGTTTTACCCAACATATTTGTAGATAAAAATATATATATACAGTTTAAAACTTATATAAAACATCTATTTAACAGTCACCTTAATTAAACAATCAATATAATTACACATAGCACGTATTTTAAAGAAAATACTTCATATATATGTGTAAGGTGAAAGTAACTACACACTCACATGATTTAACGATAACCGGGCAGCACTTCGTTGCCTAGAACGATCGTTTCTAATAAAACCGGGAGTTTTATTGAGAAACCGGGCTCTGCAAAGGTCGGGCTTCGAAACCGAAAAAACAAATTTCTTGGGCTTCTCGGGCACTTCGTGGCGTATTCCGGGGCTTATAATCGATATCGGGGCTTTGTGGGATGTTAAGATGAAGAAAATATGAAGAAAGGGGCTAAATATGGCAAAATCTCAAAAGTAACCGGGAGGGTTCGCATGACCCTTGTATTTATAGGGGTCCGTAGTCCTGATCCGACGGCTGAGAAGGAGCCACGCGTCGCAGATCCGAAGCTCGCAGGGGATGGCTCGCACGAGGTCTGCGCGTGCGAAGGCTTGCTGTCCTCTCCTGATTGGACCGAGGTCTACTGGTCCGAAGTAGGGTTCCGTGGCTTTTTGCGAGGGCTTCGGACATGTGAAGGAGGACATGCGTCGGACATGTATTGGACCGCTCAGCAGCTCGGATGACTCAGCCTCGTTTCGGACATGTGGCACATGCAAGGCGAGGACAAGTGGCTCGCATGACTCACCAATTTCGGACACGTGGCACGATCTAAGCGAGGGTAACGTGGCAAATCGTGACTATGCGAATTTTCTCGGTTTTTGTGCAAAAACTTCTAAAATCCATAACTTTCGCATACGAGCTCCGTTTTTGACGTTCTTTATATGCACGCGTAGGTAAAATTATGCTCTACAACTTTCGTTTACACTTCGTCGGCTAATTTTGATTTTAATTTTTATATTATTATTTTTAACAGACCGGGACAGGAAATCCGTTAAAAATTCATAACTTCTTCATCCGACGTCCGTTTTCAACAGACTTTTTACCGTTGTGCTACTAATGACGAGACCTTCAATTCTCGTTTAGGTCGTGTAGCTGTCTACTGTTAAGCCGAAACTTCGAAAAATCATAACTTCCTCATACGAAGTCAGATTTGGGCGTTCTTTTTATACCTACTCTCGGTTTAACGAACACTACAAGTTCTGTTTAGATCACTAAGGCTAAAAAGTAGTTTATCAAAAACTCACTTTTTACGACATCCGGCACCGTGCCGGTTTGTCGCGAAACTTCGACAGGTTATAACTTCTTCGTTATAACTCGGATTTCGGCATTCTTTATATATCCGTAATCCTTGTCACGCCCACTACAAGTTTCTTAATAGATATCGGCTTTATCTAATATTTAATTTTGACGCGCATTTTTATTCTTAATTAATTAAACCCTAATAATTAAGCATAAAACACATAATTCACATAAAATTCACATAATTCCCTTTCATTTCTTCAAAATGAGTTACAAAGGTTAACCTAGACCATTATGTCAATATTAATGCCTAGCCTAGAAACACGGGCGTTACAACTCTCTCCCCCTTAGAATGATTCCGTCCGCGGAATCACACATCAGCAAACAAATACGGGTAGCGACTCCTCATGTCACTCTCCGTTTTTTTTCCCAGGTGAGATTCGGCCCATTCGTATGTTTCCAACACACAAGCACTAAATCGACCATTTTCACATCACAGCTTCTTAGTCTTACGGTCAACGATTGCCTCAGGTTCTTCAATCAACCTCTTGTTTTCATCCAACCTTAATTTAGAAATGGGAATTATGTCGGGCACATCAACCGTGAAATTCCTCAAATAACACACACGAAAGGTGTTATGAATACCCTCCAGTTCTTCCGGTAATTGTAGCTTGTAAGCTTGATTCCCGATTCTCTGAAGAACTTTAAATGGTCCAATAAACCTTGGACTCAATTTTCCCCTCTTACCAAATCTTATAAGTCCCTTCCACGGCGAGACTTTAAGTAAAACCGAATCTCCAATTTCGAATGATATCGGTTGTCTTTTCTTGTCAGCATAACTCTTTTGAGCAGCTAACCTCCTTTCCCTAATCACTTTCAACTTTTCAGCAGTCTGATGGACTATTTCAAGTCCTATAAACTGCTTTTCCCCAGCTTCCAGTCAACATGACGGTGTTCGACACTTTTCTCCATACAAAGCGTGATAAGGTGCCATCTAGATGTTCGAGTGTAAACTATCATTATAGGAAAATTCTACTAGAGGTAAGTGTTTACCCCAGTTACCTTGGAATTCCAGGGTACATGCTCTCAGCATATCCTCCAATGTTTGAATTGTTCGTTCGCTCTTACCATCGGTTTGTGGATGTTAAGCTGTATTCAAACACAACTTGGTACCCAATTCCGCTTATAGACTCCTCCAAAACCTTGAGGTAAAACGGCTGTCACGATCGGATACAATCATTAATGAAACACCGTGAAGCCTCACAATTTCCTTCACGTAAGAATTCGCAAGTTTATCCATAGACCATTTCTCGTTGGCTGCTATGAAATGCGCATTCTTAGTGAAGCGATCAACGACCACCTAAATCATGTCGTGACCGTTCCTTGTTCTGGGCAGTTTAGTCACAACATCCATAGTGATGTCTTCCCATTTGCCCATGGGTATAGGCAAAGGTTCTAAACTCCCATACGGTTTCTGATGTTGTGCCTTAACCCTAGCACAAGTTACACACTCGGCCACATACTTTGCAACATCGAGCTTCATCGTCGGCCACTAGTAATAGGGTTTTAGATCCATATACATTTTCGTACTGCCGGGATGAATTGAGTACATGGTTTTGTGAGCTTCTTCCATCAGAAGATCTCTTACTCCTCCCGCCTTAGGTACCCAAATCCTATCTTTGAATACCTTCAGTCCTTGATCGTTTGTATCAAACACCAACGTTTTATCCCAAACGTTCCTCCTTTCAGTCATTTTTCTCTAAAGCTTCCTATTGAGCTTTCTTTATACTTTCCACAATTGTAGAGACAACTTCAATTCTCAACGCTCTTGGCCTCTTCCTTTCAAGACTCACCTTCCAACTGAGAGCATTAGCAACAACACTTGCTTTACCAGGGTGGTAAAGTATCTCACAGTCGTAGTCCTTGAGTAACTCTAGCCAGCGCCGTTGCCTCATGGTCAATTTCTTCTGATTAAAGAGATATTGTAGACACTTATAATCAGCGAAAAGTTTGCATTTAGTACCATAAAGATAGTGCCTCCCTATCTTTAAGGCAAATACTACCACTACCAACTCCAGATCATGAGTGGGGTTGTTCTTTTCATGCTCCTTCAATTGCCTCAATGCATACGCTATCACTTCATCCCTTTGGGCCAGAATACAACCTAACCCAACTTCTTTAACAACGAACGCGATACTTCTATTGATCGCTTTGATCATCCTTTACTTCGATTTGACTTAAGTCAAATACTACATCAAACTTGGTTCTCTGAACCACGTAACAAACTCATCGTAGTCGGACTCAATTTGATATGACCACTAGGGTCGGAATAACAATCATCTTCTTAGTCATTACCGAAGCGATGGTAACGACAGACTAGAATATGACGGAATCAATTACAAGTTCCTTGGTAACCTTGTGACTTTCCTTGATCCAAGTGTGAGTCCTGTGCTTCCAGTAGTATAGATCTCTACTACTATTCACACCTACGCATACTCGTCCCAAGTACTGTCTCGCAGTCCCCAAGTCCTAAAATCACAAAACAATTTAACACATACGAATGTGTCCAATTAATCATAGAATTTTCCTAGACTCTACTAGGACTTCTTCCATGCGTATCTTCAGTCATCAATTCTACTTCAACTTGGTTGGTGATGGAAATTCCAGACGATGGAACAACTTCAAGAAATTCACCAACCATTCATCATCCTGCCAATCGGAGGTGTACTTCAGACGTACCGTACCCCTCTAAACGTTCCGTTATTTTATTAGACATATTCTACAGGAAAGATACCACTCTTATGATATATTTTGATAGGTATCATTCACTATCATAAGCTTTTCATTTCCTCCATCTACTCAATTCTCTACGAGTCTTCACCATAACGTTTTGTACACCCAAGCAGACGTTCGGTGTACCGGGCGAGAATTTAAGATAGAAAAGCTTTATTTACGATAAACGTATAAATCTCCTTATCACTTCGAAATGTTTACATGTTAGTTCTAATCTCGTAATCATACACTTAGAATCCTACACACATAAGGTTTCCAGATCCGGTCGGCAACAGACCATAGATCCGAACAAATAATAGCATATAAGGCATCCTTATAGCTATAACATAAAATATTTAACACATAAAAAATTTTAGGCATCTTTCCTAAAATAAACTTGTGCTCGTGTCTAAAATATAGCAGACACTCATCTCACAATCATCACTTAGCATTCTAAGTTTAAGTCTAGAAATCCTACAATTTCTTAGTTCGCTTAAACTAATGCTCTGATACCAACTGTGACATCCCTAATTTCACGGCCAGAAAAGACCGATTTAATTTATGCTTTTAAAATAATTTCAGAGTAATCATTTGATTAAAAGTGTTGCGGAATTTGTTCCCAGAAAAACATGATAAATATGTTATCAAATCATTTCCGAAGAAATGTATTTTATTCACTTAAACCATTGGGATGTCATTGTCAATACAAAAACATAAGCATAAACAAAACTTACATTCATTTACACTAGTGATCTACTTCTATTTTAATCTCTCAGTGTAAAGCAACTTCGTATCGATACCTGTGATACAATTAAACTGAGTGGGTCAGTCTTGGGAGCCTGGTGAGCATATAGGGCTTTCAACCCACAATAAATAATAAACTTATTAAGTTCTCAATCAACAATAAATTTATTAATTCCATCAACAAAAATAACCCTAATTACCCATTCCCATTATCCTCACTTTACGTCCCTAAAACAACTATCATAAGGGACCTAGCCTAAGGATTATCACTAGGGGTGACAACATTGCTTTGGGGGTTCCTCAGCAAGTTATGTCAAATAAAACAAACATCGGGGTGACAACATTGCTTTCCCTCAGCAAGTTATGTCAAACAAGACATCCTAACATAAAACAACCAACAAGGTGACAACATTGCTTTCCTTCAGCAATTTATGTCAAATAGGCACGAAGTCACATCGTCGCCATGTGCTAGTCCATAGCTCTTATTCATCGACGGTATTTCCCACGGGAGTTTCCCCCCACAATACATGTCAATGGGTTTTCCATATACTAAGTCCATAGCTCTTATTCATCGACGGTATTTCCCACGGGAGTTTCCCCCCGCAATACATGTCAATGGGTTTTCCATACAGCTGATGAACATACTTAAGGGGTTTTCCCCAGCCTTACTTGCCCTAAAGGCACTCATGAGGGGAATAGAGTACAGCGAATGAACACTTAAGTCCATTAACACCTACAGGTTACGAGCCTGCTAGTGTTCCACAGACCGTCAAAACAGTCCATGGTTGTCATCCATACACTGCTGAATGACGGGGGTCTTAGAGTACAGCGAATGAACACTCAAGTCGATTAACACCTACAGGTTGCGAGCCTGCTAGTGTTCTGCAGACCGTCTAGAACAGTCCATGGTTGTCATCCCTACTCTGCTGAATGACGGGGGTCAACGTTGGGTAAGGGCTTTTCTCATATTGCACCACTCACGCCAACATCTGGGTAAAAGCTTTTCCCATATTTCACCACTCACTCTCAACTCATGATCTATGTCACTAAATCCTGAAGCTCGTCCGATCACTTCATAAAAGAACAAAGACTCCAAAGCTCTTCCAAATAAAAGTATAGGGAAAATACTGATAAAGTACTCCCGTACGCTCCCGTACCCCGACACGTAATAGTGTCAAAAAGAAGAACTAACAGATGAACACATAGTTCAAAAACACCTAATGAACATATAGTTCAAGAACACTTTATGAACATATAGTTCAAACATACGTACCGATTACAAGTCTACTAACGTTCCACTGGACTATCTAAAATAGTCTGTGGCCGTTGTCTATACTCTGCTAGATGACTAGATCATCTTAAACATCGATACCTCTCATCACTTTTATTTCATCACACGTCATCTAATTCATCTACCCATGTTTTACCCAACATATTTGTAGATAAAAATATATATATATACAGTTTAAAACTTATATAAAACATCTATTTAACAGTCACCTTAATTAAACAATCAATATAATTACACATAGCACGTATTTTAAAGAAAATACTTCATATATATGTGTAAGGTGAAAGTAACTACACACTCACATGATTTAACGATAACCGGGCAGCACTTCGTTGCCTAGAACGATCGTTTCTAATAAAACCGGGAGTTTTATTGAGAAACCGGGCTCTGCAAAGGTCGGGCTTCGAAACCGAAAAAACAAATTTCTCGGGCTTCTCGGGCACTTCGTGGCGTATTCCGGGGCTTATAATCGATATCGGGGCTTTGTGGGATGTTAAGATGAAGAAAATATGAAGAAAGGGGCTAAATATGGCAAAATCTCAAAAGTAACCGGGAGGGTTCGCATGACCCTTGTATTTATAGGGGTCCGTAGTCCTGATCCGACGGCTGAGAAGGAGCCACGCATCGCAGATCCGAAGCTCGCAGGGGATGGCTCGCACGAGGTCTGCGCGTGCGAAGGCTTGCTGTCCTCTCCTGATTGGACCGAGGTCTACTGGTCCGAAGTAGGGTTCCGTGGCTTTTTGCGAGGGCTTCGGACATGTGAAGGAGGACACGCGTCGGACATGCATTGGACCGCTCAGCAGCTCGGATGACTCAGCCTTGTTTCGGACATGTGGCACATGCGAGGCGAGGACAAGTGGCTCGCATGACTCACCAATTTCGGACACGTGGCACGATCTAAGCGAGGGTGGCGTGGCAAATCGTGACTATGCGAATTTTCTCGGTTTTTGTGCAAAAACTTCTAAAATCCATAACTTTCGCATACGAGCTCCGTTTTTGACGTTCTTTATATGCACGTGTAGGTAAAATTACGCTCTACAACTTTCGTTTAGACTTTGTAGGCTAATTTTGACTTTAATTTTTATATTATTATTTTTAACAGACCGGGACAGGAAATCCGTTAAAAATTCATAACTTCTTCATCCGACGTCCGTTTTCGTCAGACTTTTTACCTTTGTGCTACTAATGACGAAACCTTCGATTCTCGTTTAGGTCTTGTCGGCTAAAAATCACTCGATCTAAAATTCGAGTTTTTAGTTGTCTACTGTTAAGCCGAAACTTCGAAAAATCTTAACTTCCTCATACGAAGTCAGATTTGGGCGTTCTTTTTATACCTACTCTCAGTTTAACGAACACTACAAGTTTTGTTTAGATCACTAAGGCTAAAAATTAGTTTATCAAAAACTCCCTTTTTACGACATTCGGCACCGTGCCGGTTTGTCGCGAAACTTCGACAGGTCATAACTTCTTCGTTATAACTCGGATTTCAGCATTCTTTATATATCTGTAAACCTTGTCACGCCCACTACAGCCCCTATAAAAGGGATGTGAGAGTTTCGGGTTTCTTTGCTCATTTTCTCTCATTCTCTTGCGTTTTTACCTCGTTTTGCGTGCAAGAAATATCCCGAAGTCCCGGTTTTCATATCCAAGTCCCGAAGGAAGTTTTACGCTCTCGAGATTCTCGAGAATCCCGAGAAATCCGCTTCCTCCTGTCGAAGTTCTGCTCGATTATTGCCTTATCTTCTTCAACCCGCCTCTTCAACCAGGTGAGTTCATACCCCTACGTTTTTCCGAGTTTTTCATGTTTTCAAGGGGGGGAAATACAAGCAAAAGTACAAGGAAACTTGTGCTCAAAATATATTATTTTGTTTAAGATAATTATATTTTCAGTATGTTTTTAACATGGATTACAGTTTTTACCAAACGATTTAGAAATCAACTCGTAGAAACAGTTTTCAAAACTAGTGTAACGAACTGGTGAATCATGTAGTAAAATGTATTATTTTATAAAGGATTCATGCAACTCATAAAAAGTATTTTCAGTGTTATTACTTGTAAATTATTAGTCTAGTTGGAGACACGTCCTTGGTAACACTCACCACCAAAACAGAGTGTAGGACTAGCACATATGACCAGAATCTCTTGTAGGGAGAGCGTGACTGTTGTGTATAGATCTATACGGGACTGACTATCCCGCACCTCGCTGCTAGCTACAGTGGGACCGGCAGGTCTACGGGTGACAAAGTCATAAAGGATACTGGCCTGATACGTGCCATATCAAGTTAATGTATGGTTATAAAACTCACAACGTAGATAACAGCTATTTACTTACGTAATAATGGATCAAGTGAACTAACCTCAGACTAATAACCAATTGATTACTAGATAATATTAATAATACCTTCAGGATTTAGTTCACCATATTTTTATTAGTTTTATTTATGTAATAAGGCTAATATACCTCACTGGGCGTAACCAGGGTTTTTCAAAGAAAACTATGTTAACGATTTAAGTATGGTAGATACTTGTATACTTCATTTCAGAACGGATAACTAACAACCTACTTTTATAGAAAATATAGGATTTTCCCAGGATAACACGGTGTTTTCATAAACGGATGGTTTAACATTAAACTAATGGAATGAATGGGTTTCAAACATGCTTTTATTAAGAAAATATGGGATTTTCTTGAGGAACACTTTTCAAAAGGGATCAAAGAACATTTTCCACCAAAACTAAATGCTTATGAACTCATCAGCTTTATGCTGATACTCTTTCAAAACTGCTTGTATTCTCAGGGATTCAGTAATACAAGTATGACATCAGCTTTTTGGAGAAAAGACGTCGAGACGTAAATCTTAAAACTTATTGAATCATCATATTGTAATTCTTTTGGGACATGTATTGTAAGCAACAATGTAACTTTTAAAATTATATATATGATGGTTGTGTGTACTTTCTTTACAAATATTCAACTGTTATGATACTACGTGAAGTCATCCGCTCCCGAATGTTTCCTCCATTCTGGTTTGGGGGTGAGACAGATTGGTATCAGTGCATTGTTTATAGTGAACTAAGTATACCGAACCACATAAGATATACAAACTATAAGTGCAAAGGGACTAAAATCCTCTGACAAAACGTTTTCACAAACTATACTTTTAATAAATTAAAATGCTAGTTTTATAAAAGTATAAGTACATGCATGCATCGGTCTAGTATCATAGTCGAAACTATACGAAAGTATTAAGACAAGTTGAACGCTACGATTAGGCCTCGGAGTATGTAATCAGATCGAGAATAAATATAGCCTGATCAACTATATTTATCCTGGATGTGACCAACGTATGTCGAGGAATGGTCGTAGTGAGCAACAAGTCAAAAACTTACCAAAGAAAATGCTATAATCAAACTTACGAATTTAAAATACTATAGGAGTATTTCATAGTACTATAAAAACCATAATAATCGTGCGAACCTCGATATTTAGTTAGAACTAGGAATCGTCAAATAAATAGAATCTTAAAAAAAAAAAAAAAAAAAAAAAAAAAAAACCTAAAAACCTTCACTTGCAGGTCTATAATTGCAAAGTGCATACTTTAAAGTTACACATGATTGGAATTTTATAGGCTTAGGATTTATGATTTCGCTTTAGGCCCTTTTCCTTGTTTGGATGTGGACTTAAGGTGAAGCTACTTATCTAACGGCATATTCAGTCTTGATTGTATGTGATTTGTATACACTAGTTAATTATAGGAGGACCCGGTGTAGGTCTTATCACAAAAACTACCTTCTTACCCTTAAGTTATATTTATATTTCTCTTATCCCTATTCTCGCTTAGATAAAAATGGCTGGATTCCATCCTCCTAGAGATCCGTACTATCCTAATCAAGAGAATGATGGTTGGATCAATGTCGAACCAAAAGATGAGCCGCAATTTCCCCTAGACGATGATTTTGCTGAAGACTTTCCCGAAGACAACGGTTCCGGATCAGAAGCTCATAATCCACCTCCAGTTGCTCCAAACCCTAACCCTCGTCAAAACTTTCAAGGACCCACACCCCTGTGGGCAGCAAACTTGAACAGATGGAGTCACGAGCAAGGTCAACCCTTACCCTACAACGGAGACCGAAGCTTCTACAATCTGAGCGAGGGAGGCTCAGCAGACAGAATCCTACCTGTTCTGGTTCACAGGGTCGCTCGTAATGAGGAATAGGGAAGGACAGCCATCAACCGGGCCATGGAGGTTGATGCTGATGCAAGAGTCAATACAGTTCGCATTCGCCATCTGGAGACTGCTCATAGAAGAACCCTGAACTAGAATATGACCCTGTAAAGAGAACTAACTACAACCCAATCTGAAGTTAGGGAACTTCGAGGGCATCAGGCAACGTTTGAAAGACGCATGTTGGACATGGAGCATCGTCTGGCAGAATCAAGGACTCATTCGAGCGATTCTCGCCGCAAGTAGAGTCTACTCTATTCTCTCTTTTGGATATAAATTAGGTCTATGTATAGACTCTAGTATTAATTTCATGCTTATGTTAAGACCTTGAACTTTCAGTCGGTTAGGTTTATGTACTGTCAAAATTTTCTCGATTCTGATGTAATGTGAATCCTACTCCAAGGTCAATTTTTCCCGAACTTATCACATCTTTGCTACCAATGACATCGGCAAACGTCTAATCTCCTAGGGAAATCTTTGTCCAAATACTTTCATCCTTCTATTGTTAGGACTCCACCAAAATCACACTCTTATTTAATGGTTAAACTATGGTGATTGAGTTCACGGATCACTTTCATTATTCTCACTCTTGAAATTCTTATCATTATCTCCATCTTCACACACTTAGTTGATAGATGATGCATCTAAAATTAACACCGCCTGTACTCGCAACCAAGAGGAAACTATAGAAACCACAATCTGCCGTTACCTTGTTAAAAACACCGAGGAAAAGTTCGCATGAACCCCCGGGATTCAAACTCTTCATTATGAAGTAATGGAGATCGGTGTAAGAATCGGAAGTAAGACAGCACAAAAATTCAATATACCTACGAAGGAGAAGGACACCCTATAAATATCAGGAGAGAACAAATCATTATCACCCAGAATAGAACGGAGGAGGACCACGCGTGTTACACGCGAAGTGTTTAAGTGCCTTTTCGTCACAATAATAACTAATAAATAATGCAACCTAGTGAGTTAATGAATACAATACTCACATTAGATTTCGAACTTATCGTCTTTTCCTGTATTGGCTAATAACAATAATTCGGATCACGAAACCTCAATCAAGAGTGATTACTTCTCAAATTCATAAGTCAATTTATTGTAGACTCTATTATGAATTACTTTCAAATCTTTTCGAAAACTGAATCATAGTATCCACCAACCAAAGATAACTTCGTTCGGATGACACTCGTCTGATAACCATTCTAGAAACTTCATTCTACTCTTTTACCAGGACTGCATCATAGGGATGTAGATCGAACCATTGAGAACAGTATAACAAAATGAAAAACTTACATTCGCATGAATGATCGGAATACATCTAGAGCCAACCATAATCGCTCACAAACTCATTTTTCTTATCATATAACAGAATCATGCCTCCGAAGAAACGTAACCAAACCGTTGGCAAAGCACTAACTCTTCAGATAGATTTGGCTACTTTTAAAGCTGCGGTCACAGCTGCCGTAGCAGCTGTCATGACTCACCTAAATGCTAACAACACAAATGTTAGTGGAAATGTTATCGAGGACCCCAATCACAGTGATAACCAAGTACAACAACGAGTGCCTGTTTGTAAAGACACTCCGAACCTCAAACCTAATATTCTGAAATGAAAGTTCGAGAACAAGAAAGGGAGTTGTTCAACTCAAGGAGCTACAGAAGGGCAACGAGCTGTGGCAGTCAATACCCCCATCAGCCCTGCTACCCCAACACCGACCACACCATACTTAGGAAACCTCCCACACTGCAGCAAGTGCAACTACCATCATCATGGAGTCTGTCGAGTACTGCATTGCAATAGATGCAACATAAAGGGGCACACCGCCCGTTTCTGTAGGACTCCGGTTAAATTCATCACTTCAACTACCAACGTTGGAACAAGTCCAATATGTCATCTTTGTGGTGAGAAAGGACATTACAAGAGGGACTGTCCAACAGAGAAGAACGACGGGAGAGCAGGAGGAATTTGACCCCAGAGAATGGGGAAACATAAAAGAACCCTGCTATAGTTTGGTACGCTTCCAAACCCCAATAATTTATAATTACTCTTTCATTCGAACCAAATCACATCATTCATATAAAACTAAGAACCCTATCAGGTAAGCTATGATGGCTTAGTGTAAACATTAGGGACATTTATAATTAAGATTTGTAGATTTAAAGTGAGTGATCCCGCCTCATTTCCTGTTCCTTGTTTGGTTGTGGATTTAGGGCAGGGTTGCTCAGTCAACTGTCTTACCAATCTTAATTATACATGACTTATGTACACCAAGCGATGATAGAAGGACCTAGTAAGAATCATTGCGTGAAAGTTCAAAGTTTCAAATTATCAGAACCCTCGTATTAGTAGTATCCGCCAATTTTGAATTAAAAAGGGTATTCGTAGCAAAATAACAGAGTAAAACTAAAAGCGCTGAAAACTTATGTACATAGAATTGTTCATCATCCTAGTAATCATCTCTTCCAGAATAACTTAATATCTACTTTGTTGAGAAGTTTCGACATCCTCATCCGACATGGTTTGGCTTGATCCTTACCATGCAAAAGAACTTTTTCCTTAATCAGCTGTCAGATGAAATTATTCCAATCCATAACGCAAACCTTTATATCGTCTATCACCTCAAAAATTCAGAAGTACCCATGTGAGGGGTACCACACCTTCTAGCCTACTCAATAAATAGAAAACTTGAAACGGAAAGCACCAAAGAAGTCTCAGAAGTCAGTAACCACTCATAGCATACCCAAGAGATCTCCGAGGAAGACCACTTGTACTACAGGTCAAGTTCAAGAATAGAGTATAATAACTCATTTGGTTAATCTATCGATGCTAGTTGTATATGCAAGAGTGGCATATAATTTAGACTCAACAAGATTTAGGATGTGTGATTCCGCCCTACTTCCTGTTCCTTGTCTGGTTGTGGACTTGGGACAGAGCCACCCAACCGAAGGTTTTGTCGATTTAAATTATATACAACTCATATACACGAAGTGAGGATGGATGAGCTAAGGATGAGTCTTATCATGAACTTCAGAGCAAAAGCCCGCATGCTTACTATAACAACCGGAGATACCTGAGTGGGAGTGGTAGCGGATTGCAAAGGGCTTAAAAATCAAGTTACCGAGGCAACAGGTGGACTTGATGCCATTTTGGGTGATCGTCGACAGGTTAACCAATTCCGCACACTCCCTACCAACAAAGGAAACAGACAAGGTGGAGAAACTAACTAGAACATACATCAGGGAGATCGTGCGACTGCATGGTGTACCAATATCCATTATCTCGGACCGAGATAGTAGATTCACCTCGCGGTTCTGGCAGTCACTGCAAAAATCTCTAGGAACGAGACTAGACATGAGTACCGCCTACCACCCACAAACTGACGGCCAGAGCAAGAGAACCATTCAAACCTTAAAAGATATGCTAAGAGCTTGTGTGATCTATTTTGGTAAGGCATGGGATACCCATTTACCATTGGACGAGTTCTCGTACAACAATAGCTACCACACTAACATCAAGGTTGCTCCATTCGAAGCCCTCTATGGCTGCAAGTGCAGAGCACCTCTGTGCTGGGCTGACGTGGGTGACACGCAACTAGCTAGAGGATAAGTACCTAACAGCACCCTCACAGGCCCAGAAATCATAAGAGAAACGACCGAGAAGATTGTCCAAATCCGGGAACGACTAAAACCTTCAAGAGGTAGACAAAAGAGTTATACGGACAAAAGACGGAAACCCTTGGAACTTCAGGTTGGGGATCGAGTACTATTCAAAGTCTCACCCTGGAAGGGATTAATACGTTTTGGAAAACATGGGAAACTCAACCCTAGGTATATCGGACCATTCAAGATCTTTGCCAGGATCGGCCCGGTGGCGTACAAACTTTAATTACCACAGGAACTCAATAACGTGCACCCTACCTTTCACGTGTCAAACCTATAGAAGTGCTTGTCCGATGAGACCCTCGTCATCCCTCTGGACGAAATCGAAATCAACGAGAGTCTCCACCTCATAGAAGAGCTTGTAGAGACCATGGATCGGGAAATTAAAAGAACTAAACAAAGTCGCATACCCATTGTGAAGGTTCGTTGGAATGCCAAGCAAGGACCTGAATACACCTGAGAGCGCGAGGATCAGATGAGACAAAAGTACCCGCATCTTTTTCCTAGTCCATAAACTCTATCTTAGATTAAATTTTGGGACGAAATTCCCTCTAACGGGGGGATGATGTGACAACCCGATATTTTTCAAGTCAATATATCATTCAAAAAGTCAAATATAATGAATTTTTTTGGAAGCAATGAAAATAGCGTCAAAATGAAATATTCTAAAATCTAAATTGGGATGCATAAAGTGTTAGATATCGTCTCAAGGATTCCAAAAATATAAAGAACACTCAAATCCGAGTTATAACGAAGAAGTTATGACCAATCGAAAATTCGCGACACAACCGGTAAAACACTGTTAAGTGTAAAAAGTGAAACTTCAATAAAATACTTTTTAGCCTTAGGTATCTAAACGAAAGTCGTAGATTATGTCAAACCGTGATCATACATAAAAAGAACGCCCAAATCTGACTTCGTATGAGGAAGTTATGATTTTTCTAAAATTCAGAACAGCAGTAGACAGCTAAAAACTTGAAATAAAGATCAAGCGATTTTTAGCCGACGCAACCTAAACGAGAATTGAAGGTCTCTACAATAGTAGTACAACGGTAAAAAGACAGACGAAAACGGACATCGGATGAAGAAGTTATGGATTTTTAACGGAGTTATCCTGTCCCGGCCTATTAAATAAAATATAATTAAAAATAAAGTCAAAATTAGCTGACGAAGTCTAAATGAAAGTTGTAGAGTATATTCTCACCTACGCGTGCATATAAAGAACGTCAAAAACGGAGCTCGTATGCGAAAGTTACGGATTTTACAAGTTTGAGGCACACAAACCAAGACGATTTACGCCCAGCGCACCCTCGTATGCCCAGCGTACTCGGGTGCTAGGCCTCGGTTCGTCCACGTTGCTCCGGGTTCCATCCAATGCTTCGTCCGAGGATGCGGTAAGCCATGACGCATGCGAACGCGCCGCGTAACCTCGCTGGTACGCCCCGCGTACGCGAGGGTTCCAGCCCCTATAAAAGGGATGCGAGAGTTCCAGGTTTCTTTGCTCATTTTCTCTCATTCTCTTGCGTTTTTACCTCGTTTTGCGTGCAAGAAATATCCCGAAGTCCCGGTTTTCATATCCAAGTCCCGAAGGAAGTTTTACGCTCCCGAGATTCCCGAGAATCCCGAGAAATCCGCTTCCTCCTGTCGAAGTTCTGCTCGATTATTACCTTATCTTCTTCAACCCGCCTCTTCAACCAAGTGAGTTCATACCCCTACGTTTTTCATGTTTTCAAGGGGGGGAAATACAAGCAAAAGTACAAGGAAACTCGTGCTCAAAATATATTATTTTGTTTAAGATAATTATATTTTCAGTATGTTTTTAACATGGATTACAGTTTTTACCAAACGATTTAGAAATCAACTCGTAGAAACAGTTTTCAAAACTAGTGTAACGAACTGGTGAATCATGTAGTAAAATGTATTATTTTATAAAGGATTCATGCAAATCATAAAAAGGATTTTCAGTGTTATTACTTGTAAATTATTAGTCTAGTTGGGGACACGTCCTTGGTAACACTCACCACCAAAACAGAGTGTAGGACTAGCACATATGACCAGAATCTCTTGTAGGGAGAGCGTGACTGTTGTGTATAGATCTATACGGGACTGACTATCCCGCACCTCGCTGCTAGCTACAGTGGGACCGGCAGGCCTACGGGTGACAAAGTCATAAAGGATATTGGCCCGATACGTGCCATATCAAGTTAATGTATGGTTATAAAACTCACAACGTAGATAACAGCTATTTACTTACGTAATAATGGATCAAGTGAACTAACCTCAGAGTAATAACCAATTGATTACTAGATAATATTAATAATACCTTCAGGATTTAGTTCACCATATTTTTATTAGTTTTATTTATGTAATAAGGCTAATATACCTCACTGGGCGTAACCAGGGTTTTTCAAAGAAAACTATGTTAACGATTTAAGTATGGTAGATACTTGTATACTTCATTTCAGAACGGATAACTAACAACCTACTTTTATAGAAAATATAGGATTTTCTCAGGATAACACGGTGTTTTCATAAACGGATGGTTTAACATTGAACTAATGGAATGAATGGGTTTCAAACATGCTTTTATTAAGAAAATATGGGATTTTCTTGAGGAACACTTTTCAAAAGGGATCAAAGAACATTTTCCACCAAAACTAAATGCTTATGAACTCACCAGCTTTATGCTGATACTCTTTCAAAACTGCTTGTATTCTCAGGGATTCAGTAATACAGGTATGACATCAGCTTTTTGGAGAAAAGACGCCGAGACGTAAATCTTAAAACTTATTGAATCATCATATTGTAATTCTTTTGGGACATGTATTGTAAGCAACAATGTAACTTTTAAATTATATATATGATGGTTGTGTGTACTTTCTTTACAAATATTCAACTGTTATGATACTAGGTGAAGTCATCCGCCCCCAAATGTTTCCGCCATTCTGGTTTGGGGGTGTGACATAAGTTCTATGTCAAACAAATCAGAAATCGGGAAACAAACTGCTGGACAATAAGTAAGACATTGTTCCATGTTTTTGTCCGGCTGATATCCGGAACAGAGGATTATATGATCACTTATCTTAAATGGCGTATCATCATGTTCTCAGTTCCGAGAGACCTTGAAAAGAGCTACGATTGCTGATCGGTTCCTGAAGTCATACTTGCAGTTATAGTTATTAGACGTATCCAAGTGGGAGACTGTTGGATTAGGTGTCTAAGTTCATAACTATTTCTGGGTTGTACTTGACCCGACCCGGCATGGTCCATTTGGGTTGCATGGCATCATGCATTTGGATAAACTAAAATGAGAGAAATAACACTTATGGTTTATTAATATATTATAAGTTCTAATATATTAATAATATTATTTAATTAGTATTGATCAAGAATTAATCTAGTATTAATTAAGTGATCAAAAGATGACTAATTAAATACATGGGTTGATTATGTAAATCATCCATAACTTGTATAGTGGGCTAAAGGCTCCATGGATTATCAAGTTGGGCTAAGGTCCATAGGATGATCCATGGATGCTCCATGGGAGTTACAAACCCATGGGTCATGGAAATGAAGAGCCATGTTACATTAGGGTTTACATGGCGTAACCCTAATTGTAACACACTATATAAAGGATATGAAGCTCACCAAAATCGGCACTAGAAGGAAGATTGAGGGCAAGCCGATTTCTAAAGTGTGACATTCTCTCTAAAGTTTATTTCAAGTGCATTTGGTGTTGTGTGAGACATTTGAGGCATCACACTTGGGTGCTAGGCTCTCAAGGTTTTCAAGTAATCAAATCAATTACAAGGTATGTAATTCTAGCCATCTTTTATGTTTAAATGTTCCCCATGTATGCTAGATAGGATTATGAACCTTGGAAAAAGTATTTTGCATGTATTTTTACACGAACATAGATCCAAGGTTTTCTAGGGTTGCATGTACACTTAGGAGTGTTAGAATGCTCAAAACCCATCAACTTCCACCTTGCCACAACTGTCGCCCAATGCCTTACCGCTAATCTATCTATCCGAACGCCATCCGGATTCAAACACACACCTAACCAAACTCCCCAACCGAACTCGAATCATGATTGGAACCCCACCCTGGGTTCCCCTCCCTAAGCCTACTAGCTGACACCAAGAAGACACGAACCTAATGTTGGGAAGTTTCCCGAACTCCCAACTCACGCAATCCTCAATCCATACGGCTACTTCGGCCGCCCTCCTCCCTGACGGGGAGACGAAACTCACCCTATTTTCACACCTGCTTCTGATCTTGAATACATGAACGATTCTCCCCCACTTAGATTCGACTAAGTCTTCACAGCACATGAGAATTGAAGGATTCCCAATCCTTCTTACCCTCTAATAATCAAACTGTTGACAACCTACGCTTACCTGTGCTAGCAATCCATTACTAGCCAAACTCAAAAGACCACACAACCCCTCAAGACTAGATGAACACTTTCCGAATACTAACAACACTGATACCCCAGATGCTCAAAATGACACTATATTCAAATCTTGATGTCCAAGAAAAACAGATGCTCAGAATAAAACCTCAGGGATAGACCACTTCCCTTGGCATCCCCACAAGCCAATCCAAGCACAATGACTGAAACCCTCGAATCCCGACGATATTGGATAACTAACCCGCTGAATCCTGACCATAACCTTCCCCACAATGCCCCTGAACCGATCTCGACTACAAACTAAAATAACCATCGAACACTAGAAACCCGCCATATAAGGAAACGACCTCGCACTACTCTACTAAAGATTCATGGCATGCAAATGGCATATAACATTTCTTGAAGATATAACCCAACATAAGCAGAGAAATAAACCAAATATATTCTTACCCAAACTGATGCAAGATTCCAACAACATAAATACTGATATATATATATATATATATATATATATATATATATATATATATATATTTATAAACCGAAAAGAAAGCAAAAGATACATACCCGCAATGTCGCATGCTGGAGTCCTGACCTCCCTGTCTGACACTGCAAAACCCGACTCTTTTTTGTTGAGACTCCTGCCCTACCCTCTCGTCCATTGGTGATCCTCTAAGTAGCCAGAGTAGGCGCACTCACTGTTTCTCCCCTCAACATCGGACAGTCGGCCTTCTTGTGGTCCACCTGATCGCAGTGAAAACATAACGGGCTTGCCCCCTAAGGATAATCCCTGATGATGTGACCAACCCTACCATACTTGTAGCAACCCAAACCCCTGGAACGACAAACTCCATCATGCAGTTTCCCACACGTGTTGCACTGACCCCGGCCCCGCTGTCCTTTCAAATGCTGATCAGAAGTCTTGGATCTCTTCTCGGGACCCTCCACTGTATGCACCTGATCTGATCCCCTCTTCCTGAGGTTCTCCAAATCGATCTCCTGCTCTCGGGCTCTAGAAACCATATCATTCAGGGTCTCTCACCCTGAAATACTCACAAACTCCCTGATGTCATCCCGCAAAATATCATGATACCTCACCTTCTTCATTTCCTCATCTGCTGCAAACTACGGTGCCAATAAATCCCTCTCAGTAGCCTGGCGGAGATCCAGAAACTCTCGTGCCAACTGCTGCACCTCAATCGCCGGAGCAAACTCAGCTCAGAACCTGGTCGAGAAATCATCCCATGACATATCATCAACAACATCATCATCCAACTCACTACCGACCTCCTCCCGCTAATCTCGTGCCTTGTCCTTCATCAGGCAGGAAGCATATCTGACCTTTGCCTCCTCGGGGCAGAAACTCGTCTTGAATATGTTAGCCATATATGTCAACCACCTCCTACTGACAATGGGGTCCCTTTCCCCATGGAATGCGGGAAATCCACAAGCACGGAACTCCCAGAAAGAAAGAGTGTGAGCTCCAATAATAGCCATAACATCCGCACGGAATGCTCCCAAGCGCTCATCCAATATCTCGGAAATACTGTGAGAAATCTCTGACAAGATGAACTCCCGCAACTGCTCGCTAATCGGCTCAGTACCCGCACCTGAGTCGGAACCCGAACTAGAACCTGATTCGGAACCATAACCAGAACCTAAACCACCTCCCGGAGTGCTCATCTCCAAACTGAAATACAACAAGACAACAATCAAAACATACCCAAGAATCCTCCTCCCATCAGCTTCTTAGATTCTCCAAGACTCTCACCGATTCGAGTATGGATCCTATGCTTTCAGTAGTACGAGCCCAATACTACCTTCCACACCTATCCATACTTTCCTCAGCAATCCTCCCGGATCCTCTAAGTTACTTCCTCAAACCAATGCACCAAAACTCACTAAACCACCTCACTAAACCCACTGAAGCATATCCTAGGCTTTCCTAGGTTCCCGACCTCACCCCGTCCTTAGCTGCTGGAGGACTCTCACCAATGTCAACTAGTTCCCTGATGAATATAGTCACATGCAGCAGAAATCAGATAATCCTTTGAGTAAGAGACTCAACCCTAGAACGGTTGGACTCAGACAAGAGCTGCGCAATATGGTCAGATCCATCACTCTGAGATTATTTAACCTGTGCCACATGTGACTTAGCATATTCACTTAGCAGTCAATTCACATCAATAAGAGTCCCACAAATCACAAAGCAAGCAGCATTCGGATAACGGAAAAACTAACCAACATACTCTAATGAAGCCATTCTATCCTCTTATCAGGAATCTATACTAGCATGGAATTCTAAAGCTCATACGATCAGGCATAAAAAAGGCATATTTCCTATTATATATTACTGAGCAGATTCTTAGCCCTACTCTAGCATGCAACTCTCATAATCATATCATATATCATAATAATCATGTATGGGTATTCTGGGAACCGCTTACTTGAGCTCGGCCGATTGCACGCATCACGCCCCTTTCTTGATTTGGAATTCTTTTTAGTTAAATGTTTATTTTATAAAAATTTCACCAAATCCTCAGTTTGAGTTCATGCGCACCCGAGAGTATCCTCGAATCCCTCAAACCAAGGCTCTGATACCAACTTGTAACATCCCCAAAAATCAAGGATAAAAAAATCGCTTTTATTAAAATCAAAACACCATTGTACTTTATCTAAACATTTAAAAGTATCTCAAATAAGACAATCATCAGAGTTCATTCCTAAAGATCACATATTGCGGAAAAAACGGGTGTTTGCGCTGCAATCAACCTGGGCCCTTTCCTTTCGAAACTGAAGTACCTGAAACCAAAAACCACAAACTGTAAGCACGAAGCCTAGTGAGTTCCCCAAATACCACATACCAGACATATCAAATGAGCTTTACATAACATACAAAATCATGAGCCATACATATCACACATAAACATAATCAATAGGAGTGTTATGTGTCAACCATAGTCTTGCCATTATGCCACAAGCCGCCTCGTGGTCATCCTTGCCAGGCCAGGGGCCACAACCCTGGGTCTTACAAACAAGTGACATGAGCCACCTCCTGGTCTTCCATTGCATCATCATAAAGACAACTAGCATATAATTCTACCATTACTAATCAATTAACTACCAGAGTTCAGACTCTGGTCTCGCATACAGATTGCCAATGGCCACCCCCTGGTCTTCCTACAATACACAAACCAAATGGGCCGGCATTGGTGCCTTCGACCCATTGAGCAGTGAGGAGACTCACCTCGAATGCAAAAGCCCACTGAAAGAATTCCTTAGTTGTTGCCCTGATGACACCTCTAAACTATCAAATCAAAATAACACCCAACTAGCAATTGGAATCCATCTGAAGGCCTACCAAACTACTTGGGGTAAAATGACCATTTTACCCCTGACCCCAACATGAGCCAAAACTAAGGCCTAAAACCAAAAATATCCACAAAGGCCCACTAATGGCCCAATTTTCCAAATTGGGCCCAATCTCATATGGGTCTTATCCTAAGCCCATAATTTTCTTGATTACAAAACCGATTACTTCAAATACCCCCTTAGAATAACTTGGTCAAAGGATAAGGTCAAAAGTCAAAGTCAACGGCCTGAGTTGACCCAACTCGCCGAGTTTATCCTTTAACTCGTCGAGTTCATCTAACAATCCGTGAAGTCAAGAAAATTCGATCCAACTCGCCGAGTTCTCCAGAAAGCCACATCTTAATACATTAAGTCAACATTATCGACTCCAAGGACTCCACAACTCATATTTCGACCAAAATGAGATCAATAAGGGTAAAGTTTCCAACTTTACCCCTAGGAACCACCTCAAGGGGTCCAAACCCAAAGTCTAGACTTAAAAGATTGAGGGCTTAACCATTAAACACTTAATCATCAAAGACAATACCCCAAAATGCAGATCTGACCCGATGAGGCTAGATAGCCATGTAAAGTTTCCATATTTACACTTAAGCATGACTAGAAGGAGCTCAAAAGCTCAAAAAAGGCTAACTGAAAGACTTAATGGATGCATGAAGCCCTTAAACCCATAAAGTTGGCACCTTTATGCTAAAAGAGCTCATGAAGATCATAGATCTAAAAGAATAAACACTTGGGATTTCTACATCCCTATCAACCACCCATCCATGGCTAAAAGCATACAATCCAACCCAAGAAGAGATCTAAGAAAATATTAAGCAAGGTTAGAACGTTATACCCGAAATGTGTTGGAAATGGAGCAAAGAATCAAGATCTAAAAGCTCCTACTTGAACCACCACCTTGCACCAATCTTCTCTTCCTTCATTGAGCTTCAAACACACCAAAACACACCCACAATGAGCTCACAACACTCAAGGAGGCTCTAGGGTTTGAAGATTAGGTTTAGGGGCTATAGAGGCTGGGAATGAGGCCAACACCTGGTACTTAATATGTTTAAATAAGGTGCAAAACCCTAAAATTAGGGTTTCTCAATCAACGTCTAACTTGCCAAGTTCCCTTCACCAACTCGCTGAGTTGGTCCATAAAAACGTGTGTCCCAAAAGCCTCTGTCTTATCGACTTGCCCACCATCAACTCGACGAGTTGGTCCTTAGAAAAGGGGATTCATTCCACAACTGATATTCTAGATTTCGGGTGTTACAAAATGTAGGTATAGTATCTACAGTTATACTATCCTAAGGTATCTTGCTTATAATAAAATGACTTCATATTTATAAGATAAATATTTTTATAAAATCATTTGTTAAGCATGTATTCCCCCCCCCCCCCGCCCCTGAAAACATTTTAAACAGTAAAATAGGGGTCGTGAACTCACTCTAATAGCGTATCGAGGAGCACCCGAAATATTGCAACCAGAGTTTCTTGCCATCGAGAGGGTATTGAAGTATAGCGAGAGAGAGTTTGGAGGTTGGTTAGAGATGAAAAACCAGGAAGCAAGCACCCCTATTTATATTGATGGTGCGTGTCGGGCACTCTGATACGCGGCGTGCACTTACTTCGAGGCCCATCCAAATCTTGCCACGTGTCACCCTTCTGGTCGTCCACGTTTCCAAATCTCTGATGAATCTGGGGGTCAGAAGTGTGCGACGGGCATGGCGTGCACATTGACGCGCACCCTTTAATTCTTTTTAAAAATTCATATTTTCTTCATATGAACTTTGTTTCTTACCCACTTTATATATTTTTGGAGCTCTTTCCTAGAACTACAACTTTCCTTTAGGTTGCATCTTCTAATTTTAACTTCATTTTTAACCTACATTTTTATATTTTATAAAAATCGTATCTCGTTCATACGACTTCCATTTGTGCCCTTCTTTCTTCCAAGTTCTTATCTCATGCTTTACTAAAAATTTCTTTTTTGTACTGTTAGCCGAAACTCAATTGTTCTCTTTTTTCTATTTTTGACGTCAATAGCGTTATTAATGTGGTTGATTTCTATTCGTCATAAATTATAACTCTTCCAATCAGAGTTAGATTTTCTTGATGCTTTTAATTTTTGGGATCACTACTTTTTTATTACTTTATTTTCGACTCAACTTTCCATATTATCCTTCAATATGGGAAGTTTGTGTCTTTATAAGTCGAACCTAACTCCTATTAACAATTAATGACAGAAAATTTTCAATTGTTACATTTATATTGTGTGTTCTTCCATTATGTTTGATCACATTAATCATTACATTTCCGTATTCTTCATAATAATCGGGTCACTAAATTTGGTATCAGAGCGGGTGCTTGAAGTTTTCAAGAAATTGATCCATGATAACAATTTTTTATTGGGTGAATCATTAATCAAACTTCATCTTGTAGGTTTTCTTTCTTTGAGAGTGTTTTTGGTTCTAGAAATCGAATTAGTTCTTTGATCTTGATTCAAATTCGATTTTTCCTCTCTAGAATTCATGTGATTTTCACTTTCTCTCTCTAGAATTCATATCGAAATCACTTTCTCTCTCTAGAATTTTGATCAATTTTGCTTTCTTTCTCTAGATATTTCTTTCAAATTCACTTTCTCTCTCTAGAAAAATCCAAGTTCTTGTGATCTTTTTGTTCTTGGATTTGAAATTGAAGAATCAATTTGTGAAAAAATGGTTTGTAATCCATATTCATACACTTTTGAAGAACTTCTCTATTTTTTGTTACCAGATTTATTAAATCATATTCACTTATTTCTTGTGGTGAAAAAGATAAATGTGGAAAGATGATTGGTTATCCTCTTAATCATGATAATCATAAAGTTTTGCTTAATCGTTTGGTTACAACTTATCATGAGAGAAGAAGGAATAAGAAAGAAAATGAAATCATTAGAGGAATTTGTTGTGATGTTTGTACATGTGGTTTCAATGAACTTGCAATTTACCCGAATGTTCTTGAATATCATAAATATGTTCTTGAAGAAGTTCATCATGTTCATGATGTTCTTAAAGTTCATGACAAGGGGATTCAATGCGATCCTCAAGAAGTTATGAATGTATTTTGATCAATTGGATTTCAAACTGATGATTGTTTGTGTTCTTGTGATTCATTTGAAGGAATTGTGCCTTATAGAAATCATTCAACCCAAGATGTTTAAATGTATCAAACTCCAAAGGATATGACTCAAAATTGCAAAGTTGAAGTTGTAAAGAATGATGTTGTTTTTGGATTCAAAAATTCTAGATCCAAAAAGTTGAAGAAGAAGTAGAAGAAGAAAAGTAAAAACAAGAAAATTTGGGTTTCTAAAAATTCTTCAAATGTTATTTTGATGCCGAAATCAATGAAGAAAATTTGGATTCCTAAGAAACAATCATGAAATGTTGCAATAGTTTTGAATTTCAAAGCCAAAATTGTTGAAGATTCTCAAATTCAATATGATAATGAAGTTAAATCTTGAAAAAATGAGAAAAAGCTTCATAGGTGGTACAATGTGCAATTTGGAAATTTCTTAGTTTCAACCAAAGAACCTAGAATTTCATATCATTCTAAAGGATTTGATATTGGATCTTTCATGCTTAATTCGTGTATTGCAAATGGAAAAACAATTTTCAAGGAGGCTTCTCAAATTCTCAAAAGGATTCCAAAAAGTTCATGTTGAATTTGATACCTTGTTGATTTAAGAACTGATGATAAAATGAAGATGACGATGAAAAATTAGTCCAAAAGGCGAAATATTACTATTCATTCTCATGGATCGGAAATTCAGATATTTGACATCAATTTGTCACTGTTCATGCCCAATCATCTAATTTTTTACTGTTCATCGATAAGCCCAAATACTTGATTCATGATATTCCACAATTCTCATCAAAACTGACTCTCAAGTCATACTGCTTTAACATTGGAATTTCTCAATTTCTTATCAAAATTGATCGGAAATTGCATCTCGATTTATATGATTCTCAGTTCCCTGTTGATTGAGTTTCTTTCCTCACTTGATCACGTTTTTATCTTCATCGATTGTTTGAAGAGTCAACAGAAAAAGTCAAAATCCGATTTTCGATTTTGATTCAAAGTAATCGATTTTGGCTGCAATGAATGGTTTTGATACTGTTTTTAGGATTGATTATTGATTCTGGAATTTTGATTGAGAAGGAAGGGATCGAAAGTGAAGTTTGATGTGTTCATATCTGATGGGGATTTTCGCGTCTGGGAAATAAATGAAGGTTGACATTCAAAGTCGAAATTTGGCCTGGAATTGAATGATTATTCTCAAATTGTTTGATAATCAATTATTATGGTCGAATCGAACGTATATGATTATCAATCGAAAGTAAAGGTTGAAAATATCGACTGGAATTGATTAGAGAATGTTTTGGAATCGAAAGTGAAAACTGATGTATTTGGTTTTCGTTACTCTTGATTGATGTCAAGTATGGATGCTAAGTTCGAGTATAGGTGGTTTGTTTGATGCTGGAACATAATTTGGGAATGAGAACGTAAGTCAATATGTGAAGGATCGAATTGCTTTTTCGATTGTGATTTGTTGAACTCGAGCATTATAGTCGAAAGTTCTTGAAATCGAAACTCGAAAGTCGACTATCAGTTATTGGGTCGAAAGCATGTTTAAAAACGAAAGTAATTTCAATTTCGATTACTGAGTAGCTTGTGAGACAAAAGCCAAATGTCTTGGGATCGAAAGTTTGAAGCATTTTGCTTGAAGTCGAATGTGAACGGATTGGGGTCGATAGATTGGATTTGAGTCGAAAGTGAGTCTTTCAACTTTTGATAAAACTGAAACAAGTATGGAATCGAATGTGCTTTCAATTTCAATTTTTATTAGTGTTATAGCTTGAGTAACGAAAATGATTGGTAACGGTTGAAAGTTAGAGTTGAGTATAACATCCCGAAAACATAGAGTAAAAATTTCATTTTTATTATATTCAAAACACTCATGTAACTTTTATTCAAACATTTAAAAGCATTTCAAAATGAAACATTTATCAGAGTTCATTCCCAAAATCATGTATTGCGGAAAACACGAGTGTATGTGCTGCAATCAAGCCGGGTCCTTCCCTTTCGAACCGGAACTACCTGAAACCATAAATCACAAACTGTAAGCACAAAGCTTAGTGAGTTTCCAAAATACCACATACCATACATATCAAACGAGCCATGCATATCATACATATCCAATCAATCAATAAAAGTGTTATGTGTCAACCATAGTCTTGTCATTATGTCACGAGCCGCCTCGTGGTCTTCCTTGCCAGGCCGGGGGCCAAAACCCTGGGTCTTACAGACAAGTGCCAGGAGCCACCTCCTGGTCTTCCATGTAAGCATCACAAAGACAACTAGCATACAATCTACAGCTACTTAACTAATAAATGTCAGAGTTCACATGTTAGTCTTGCATACAGATTGCCAGGAGCCGCCTCCCGGTCTTTCATACAAAATGTCAAGGGACACCCCAGGGTCTTCCTATACCACATAAACCAAATGGGTCGGCATTAGTGCCTTCAACCCATAGAACAGTGAGGAGACTCACCTCGAACAGCAGATAAATCCCACAACTGTTGTAGCAGCTACGAACCGGCATCTACGAACTGAACCAAGCAAACAAACCATTCTTTAATAATTAACCATGGCAAAACCACCAAGCACTAACCCCATAAATGGTCCAACTAACCAAGCCCACAATTGGCCCAAGCCCATTGGGCCCAAGCAAGGCCCAACTCAAATGGGCCCACTAAGGCCCAATTCACCATGGGAGTCCATTACTCTAAAATCCTTAGTCCATTATGAGCCCAAACCAAAGGATAAGTCCAAGACCAAGCTAGCCAACAATCAAAGAGCCCAAAACTTGCACAGGAGATGCTCACGTCGTGAGCACCTTATGCTCACATCATGAGGTCGTGACTTTTGCCCAGAAACTTCCTCGAACACACTCTCACCTCGTGAGGTCTTATTCCTCACGTCGTGAGGCCAGATCTGACCAAAAATGAGCATTAAGCTCCTAATCCATTAAGCCTTAACATGGGACAGTCTAGAGGGTCTTCCTTGACCCCAAGTACCATAAAAATCGAAGCTTTTCAGTCATGCATATCCAATGCATGACTTAAACACCATCTTAGGTCAAAATGAAGGAAAAAGGGCCAAGACTCAAGCTTGGAGTCCAAAACCATGACCAAAATCTAGATCTAGGACTTATAAGACTTAAGATACCATCATGATCCATAAAGTTGCCAACTTTATGGATCCCATGCATACTAACCAACATAATAAGCCATAAAATGCATGGTAACTTAGATCTAGCAAGCAAGGAAAGAAAAGACACGAGCTTGAGGACTTACAAAGGTCCAAAAGCTCCACAACTAGCTGATGATGAAGCCAAGATGCTAACAGGCGCACCACAAATGATCTTCTTCCTCAAAGGGCTCCAAAGGCCCAAAAGCTCTTGAATAACACCAAGAATGGCCAAGAACTTCAATAGGGGTTGAGATTAGGGTTTCCAGAGGTCTTGGGAGTGAAGGAGGTTGAAGAGGAGCAACCCTAATCATCATATACCTTTAAATACCCAAAAATTTGGGTTTTGGAGCATCAGGTGCCTCTCACGTCGTGAGCAATTCATGCTCACGTCGTGAGCCTTAAATGAGTGTGGTCAACAAGTCAACGAACACTCACCCGAACCACTCCAACTTCAAACTGCCATAACTTCTTCGTTTCAACTCCGATTTCGACGTTCTTTATATTCACAGAAAGGTGGCGAGAAGCCCTACGCTTCTAATAACTCACCATAGCCTTAAAGCTTCCCGAACAATAACCCAAAATTCATAAAGAACCGAGTTATCAAATTACGATTATACCCTTGACCTTCGAAGGCACCATCGAACACTTGGATCACTTAAACCATAACACCCACATCTGAAAAGGGCCAAATTCTTTCTTCCCCAAGGCCCTAAGCCTCATGACAACTGATGATTAGGTCGTAGCCCCGAATAATGAAGCAAATCCAAAACCGAGTGTTACATTGAGGATTTCAAGTATGATTTTGACTGTTTTGGTTTCGACTGATTGCCTGAGAATTGAAAGACTATTTCGAATCAAGAGTTGGAGTCTCGAGTTTATGGTGATTGGTAGTTCGACTGTTAGGGATCGAAACTTGCTTGTAGTCGAGAATGGTACTTTCGACTAATGATGCAGGGTTCTTTGGCATCCAGGAACAAAATAGGGAAGAACATACCACAGTTTCGCAAATGGTCCTTATAGATTCAGCAAATTGGTAGAATACACCCAGAATATGAAATACTTACAATCTATGGAATGCATTGGAAAAATTACAGATTTGGTACCTGTATTTTATGTGAAAATGCACTTTATACCCACTTTCGTATTTTGGGTAAAGTTTCGCATCTGGAATGAATTTGAAGCTGATTTTTCGCAATTGGTCCCCAAAGTACTTGTGAAAATGGTTGTTTGTACCAAATTTTCAAAATTCTTACAACTCCCACCCAAAAGTCGAAATCTTCTCAACATTTGAATATTTTTCTCTCGGCTTTTTGTGATTGTTTTTGGTGCAAGTTTTTTCGTGGTTTATGAACAATGTGTGTTCCTTTTCAAGTTCGGGAAGTCAAATATTTGAAGACATCGGCGTTTTATAATCATTTGTTGATTATAAAAATGGGGAGAAAGTTTAAATGGGTATTCAAAGCTTTTTAGATATTCTTTTTCAAATCGGATTTGAAGACCGGTTTTACTTCTAGGGGGTTGGTCTTGATTGCTTGGTGCTCGTTTGGATATTGAAGTCGGGACATCTAATCCTAACTTTGAGGGGGAGAATGTTAGTGTGCAAAGTTCTTATTGGATGTGATGTAGGCTTATCCCTCTTTAGGATGTTTAATGGGTTGAGCTTTTCCTATGAATAAGAAGTGAGTAGCTCCATTTATGTAAGAACCCATATGTGTGAGATTTAGTCTAGAGAGAGAAATTATTACAAGACCCACTTTGTAAACTTTTTCTAGTCTAATTGAGCTAAAACAAATAATTATTTACATTGTGTGTTCTCCATTATGTTTGATTCATATTAATCATTACATTTCCACATTCGCCATCATAATCGGATCATTACATCACAATATGAAGTTAGAGTGTTATAAATAGGTGTTGGGCCTTGTTGAGCCATGTAAAGGCATCAAGTTGATGAATTTATCATTTAAGACATTTTCCTTAAGCAAGATCTATGATTTCGACATTTGGAATTAAGCTATTAAGTGCTTAACATGAGATTTGGCCATCAGGGGAGTATGTTGGGTGTACGTATGCATACGCTCAGCGTAATGCATTTAACCCCCATTTTCTCGCTGTTAAGGGTTGTACGTGGGGCGTACTCACCCTAAGCCTTTTTGCGCCATTTCTTGGGCCTTAGTTTTTTTGGGCTTGGGTCATGGCTTATTAGGCTTAGGGTAGGAAGGGTAAAGGGTCTTTTACCCTTTGTATGAGGGTTTGTGATTGGACTTCTAGTTGTGGTCATTACCCTAATTATTTATTAGAGTTCGTTTGGATGTGTTCAATTGAGGAATCATCGTAGCAGCAACATGTGTGTGTGACTGTTCATCATTTGATTGAGGTGAGTCTTCTCATAGTGTTTTGGCGGGTCGAAGGCACCAATACCGGCCTATTAATTATTGTTATTAGAATGCTAGTTATCTATGTGACTCTTACATGTATTGTATGTGTTTACATGTATATTGGGTGGGGCCTGATGTGTGTGTGTTAGGCGGGGCCTATCGCATGTTATTAACAGATCTGTACTAGGCGGGGACCAATATCGGGCGACGCCCTATGTGTGTATAGTATGTGGTATTTTAGGGATAATTCATTAAGCTTTGTGCTTACGGTTCCGGTTCGAAGGGAAAGAGCCCCGCTTGATCGCAGCGTATCCACCCATGTTGCCGCACTTTTATGATTTTTGGATTGTATTATGATAACTATTTTTACTTTGACATGATTTTGTATGGTTTGATATGAATATTTGATGGTTTTTGGTTGAATTAAAAAACTAAAATTTTTATTTATGATTTTTGAGATGTTACAAAATTTGATGTTGCAAATTATTTTTTCCACTTGGATATTACATGTCATTATTATAAATGATTGTGAAACCCTTTCAAAACGGAATACAAATGGTCTAATTAGAGTTGATTCTAATAAGTGCTACATGGCAATACACGGCCTATGTTATTAGAGACCCCAAAAAAAATTATATACATATATATGTTATATGTAACCGAACAAAAATATTTAGATTACTAATTAATTTCATAAAAATAAAAAAATAATAATTTTATTATGTCTTTTAACAACTACTAAAAAGAAAACTAAATTGATAGTGGGTAGTTAAGCGTAAATAAATAATTTTTTAGATAATACTCATAGATATTAGTTATCAAAACTAAGTTGTAGAAACTCCTACTTGCGGTCCATAATATCACAAGAAATACTTATTGGATTTACAACTATAGCTATTAAGAACGATATATTGGAAAATATTGACTATGAATTTGCTTCCAAAAATATCTCACGATTCATTTAACTATGTAATATTCTATATTGTATTATTGTTCTTTTGTTTTGATTGTTTTTATAACATTTATCAGTTTCTTGTAGTATTAACGAATTTTGCTTATATATATGAAAAAATTATATTTAGGGGCTCATTTCTGTTTTTCGAACAGGACCCTCAAAATCAAAGGGACGTCATGGGTCTACTAATTTATAAAGAATAAACTAGTTTACGGTCCAACAAGTCTTCAATTTTACTGAAAATCAATCTTAACTTTTTTATAGTTATAAAAACTTAAAAGTTGTTATCATGTAAGCATAATGGTCATGAAAAATTAAGTTTAAAGCATAATACAAATTAGTTGAATAAATTTCATAACTATGATATGTGCCATTTAAACAAAAAAAAATCAACAACTATGATTCAATGTAGTTAACAGAGGCAGCTATAAAAGTGGGAAATTAAGTGGTTGTTTGATAATTGTTGATTGAGTCAGGCTCATCTTCTTACCAGACCTACTAAGATGTATATTAGTGGTTATAAGATCGAATCAGAGGCTTTTAATTGTGGTATCAAACACTATCGATCTGACCAAGTCAGACTCAGCCTCTTACCAGACCCAGTAAAAGGCATATCAAACAACCCCTAACTTATCTAACCAAATGTTTATGGAAATTTGAAAAAATAACTGTGTTTTTTAAATGACCAACTATTCCGGAATAGAAAATTCCAAAATATACGAAAACAAGTCAAGCCCATTCGTAAAGAAGATAATTTGTTAAGCGAACGAACATGAACAAGAAGCCCAAACCTTTTGATAAGATATATATATATATATCTCTTCCCTCCCTTATGTCAAATCTTAAACTAAAGAAGCCCAAAGCCACCATCACGACCATTAGGAACCATTGGGCGATCACTATCATCAACTGACGAAATCCATAAGGGCGTCACCTTTCTTATCGTCCCTCGATTTCTTCATTGTCGATTGATTCAAATCCTCCAGCGACACCACCAAACCCACAATCATTGAAATCTATTCCAGATCCTCTTATCCTTATCTTTTTCACATATTACTACAAATCTATGAAAAATTGATTCAAGATCTTTAAATGTGTTTATCTTCTTTACATATCATCTTCATCCTCTCACATACCCCTGGAAATGGATTTCATATCCTTCAATTTGGTTTGAAATCAATAATGTGTTTTGCATTGGTTTTTGGAACTAGTTAAGTTTTTTTCTTTGGTTTTTGAAACCAATTTGGGATTTAATTACCAGAGGGAGGAAAGGTGGGTAGGTGGGTGCTAGTGGTAATATAGAGAAAGAGATGTGGTTTTGGCAAGAGAATTAGAGGTGTGAGTAGATGTGTGGTATAAGTGTGACCTAAATAACACCCATCAATTTCTCCCTCATTCAATTTTTTATTTCAAGATTTGCTTTTGATGTGAGGTTTGGATCTGCTTTTAGGTTTTAGACTCCAATTTCAAGTTTTAGTTCCGGTTCAAGATTTTGATTTTAGCTTCAATAACGATGGTTTATGGTGGATGATGGCAGCGATGGTGATGGGGATCCGAATATCTATTAATCATTTTAATTTATTTTTAATTAAAAAACAACAAACAAATAAATAAACTAAAAAAGATGAAGGACAATTTAGTCTTTTCAAACCAGCGAGGGACAAAAATGCAATAAAACATACCACAAGGACCCGTGAGAAAAAAAAAAGTTAAGAACCAAACCACATGAGTAATTCACTCCAAAATTTTATCACACCATAAATAAGGGGTTGTTTGGTTAGTAATGTTTTAGATGAGATTGGAATCACTTAAAGGAATCGTAATTTGAAGGAATTCAAATGATCTATAGATTTGATGAAGAAAAAATGCAATGAAATTTGGAATATTAATAAGGACAAATGACAACATTGATCTATGTTGATTTTTTAATATTATTTATTTTATAAGTATTTATATGAAAATAAACTGTAGTCACGTAATTAGATAGTATCTTAAATAATTCTGAAACTGGTTACTCTCTTTATGTCATGCAGATAATTTCTTAAATAATTCCGAGACTGGTTACTCTCTTTATTTCATGCAGTCGTTGCATCCAAACCCCAGCTTTAGCAAAACATTGAATCTTTCAAGTAACCACATAGAGCAATGTTGGTATCAGATAGGGTTAGTTTTGACCATAAACCGACCCAAACCGATAAAATTTGATTTCTAAATTTTTAAACAAAACCCAAACCCAAATCAACTGTTTAGTTGTTCAATTTTTATTTGGTTCAGTTTCAGGTTTATTGGTTTTAAAACCAATATCATTCAATTTGACCTAACTTCAATGTACGGATGAAATCCGTTATAAAGGATGACGATGGAGCCCCTTTCTATGTTATAAACGATGTGGGACAGCTCATTCATGAGGCCAAGAGCAAAACTGGGAACCAACTATATAAGGGACAGATATATCAGATGTTTCATCATTCCAACGACGTGGGATGTGCAACAAAAAAAAAAAGGACATGCGTAATAAAGAAAGCAACCTAGTAATCGTCCAAAACAAAAGAATCTGATGATGCAAAATAATAATTTATGAGCCATTTTCTTTGATTCCTCAAAAGGTCATTATTGACCAAACAAAAAAGAAATTTAGGGCCTGAAAGTATATGTGTAACGTACCTTGCTCATCAAAACATTCCATGAGTCTAAATCTCTTTCAGGCATTTCATCCAACAACTTCCTCCAATGCTAATGTGGCCAAACTCACAATACATAAAAAGATTTAAAAAAAAGGCTATGAACAACAAGAATAAACTCGTTTCACTATAATAATACGCAATACCCACATAAGAATAATTAAGCTTTTGCACATAAACAAATAGAAGGTGCTAAATAATTTCCAGTCAATAAGCAATTGCCAAATTGAGACAAGAATAGTCCATCATACAGATGGAGTCCAATGAGTCTAATCAGGGTCAATTATGCGGAATATCAAGGCCGGCGCAAGGTGTGTTGAATGTGTGCCGGCCTACTAAACTCTAGGGCCCAATTTTTTTGTTTCAGATTTTATATTAGTTTATTTTCAGTTTTTTGGCCATGTACTATGATAAAGGAAACGACACAAGGGCAACGAGAATTAGAAATTAGATGAGCAGGAATCATAAACGTTTGGGGAAAAGGAAACGATGTTTTTGTTCTAGATAATGATGATTCCGATTTAGGCATCCGAAAGACAAGAACAAGTTGAAGATGGCTAGCAGCAACGATGTTCCACTCCACAATCCTCGATAATAAGAAGGAAATAACTCAATCAAAGCATTCAGTTTATGCTTCTTTCTTCTTAATTCCTTCTTCATAAATCTTAAAAAATCAGTGAATCAGAATTCGAAGCCAGACTTCAAAAATCTAAAGCAAACTGAAATCATAAGTGAGGTTTAGAAAATCAGAATCTTGGATCAGGTCTAGGGACGAAAATCAAAAGGTCTTATACATTTTTTATCTATCTGGTATAGATGTTTAGAAGTATTTATTTATTCTTTCTAATTATTGTTTTCTTGAACTCAGAAGATTGAAGAAATAATCTGCCCACTGATCCAACTTTGAGTTTTAGAAGTTCTTGAATTAAGATTTTCTTGAAGTGTAAAAAACCAAAGGTATTGTACATTTTTTGTATCAATCTGATAAACTGATACATTTCTTATATTGTGTAGAAGTAAACCAGTTTTTTTTTTTTTTTTTTTTTTTTTTTTTTTTTTCATTCTTACTGTTTTATGTTGTCTGGAATTCATTAGAATTGATGGAACAATCTGTCCATTTTTAATCCAGCTTTAAGGTTTAGAAGTTTCTAATTTTAGATATTTTTGCACTGTTGAAAGTTAGAAGGTAAGTTCTTGGTTTTCTTTTCTGATTCTAACTTTCTGATTTCATTTCTGTTTTTTTATAGTTTTTTTAGAGGACAAAGGTGTTATACTTTGCATTTGAGTTTCAATGATTATTAGAATGATGGTTGTTTTCGTGTAGAAGCAAATTTATTTTTTTGTGTATTTATATTGAATGAAATGTTAATTTATGTATTTTACAATAGAATATGAAAAATTATAATTGGTTTGCTTAAATTTTAGGGCCTATATTTTGTAAAATTGCACAGGGCAGAATATCTTTTCCTGCAATATGTATAAAAATAAATTGGAAATTGCTACCATGAATATAAAAGAAGCAAATGGGTATAAATAATAATAATAATAATAATAATAATAATAATAATATATTGGTTACCTTTCTGTTAACAACTTTCATCGTCCAAGCCTCCAAGGTCTTCCCATGTTGTTTATCAGAATTTCAGATTCAACCACAAAATACGCAAAATTTTGATAAATCAAATTTTAATTCCCAAATTTCCAACCCTTTTTTTGTTTTTTGGATATTGTGTTGAACTTATTCAACTTGTGCTTAGGCTTAGTAGGTCTCAAGTTTCTACAGCCTAATGCAAAGTGAAAAGAAACCAATTTGTTGAATTTTTCTTTTATAAGAGAAACTTGGGAACCATCTTGCAAGATTCTTTAGAACGTCATTTTTTATCTTGAATTTTCTTGATATATCCACATAACTCTGGTCATATCCTGGTCTATATCATCTTTATCAGGTCCATTTTACCACACTCTTCCCTGTTGACATTTTGGGAAAATAAAATAGTTAACTGAACCCATCCATCAGTTTGTAAATGATGAATTGCATTTGCAACATTAGACCTCGTTTCTTATGGTTATCTTTTAAAGTCTCTTGACAAAACAATGCCTTTAATCGATCTTATATATTGTGTAAATTATGTTTTTTTTGAGTAATTTGATCCAGATGAAAAAAAATTAAACTGATATAGCGTGTAAATTATGTTTTTTTGAGTAATTTGATCCATAAAAAAATGTCATTTTTATTTACTTTGTACAAGCTAAAAACACTTTTGAAATTGTAGAAAAAAGAAAGATTAAACCAATATGTCTTGTCTCTGTAATCAAACTAAAAAGTGATGGCCGGTTACATAGCTGGCAAAAGCGAGAAAAAATCTATATCACAAGGGGAAACGAAAAAACCATAGAACTTGCAAGTTACAACAATAGCGATACAAAATAAAGACTGGTTTGATCAGTAATTTCTTCAAACACCTAGAGCTAGGCTACCAAGTTATAATGAGCACCATGAAAAGAGAAATGAATTTGTGGGAATTAATGCTTAAATAAATAGAGAAAAGAGGATAAAGATGAAAGTTATGGTTCGAGAAAAGTTAAACGACAATGTCTTCCGACTTTTGAATTAAAACTCTTTCCATGTTCTTCTAAAATCTTGAAGGTGGAAGGCTAAATTATAGGTAGATATTAGAAAGGCGCAGAACAATATCATTTAAAAATCATTTCATTTTTATGTCAAAATTTGCTTTGCCCGTTTCATTTTATAACACGTAACATTGAAATCGAGATCCACAAAACAAAACAAAAGACAACAACAGAAACAGAAAGATGAACCTTAATTAATCAAAGATAATATGTTTGGGAAATGACACAAATGCCCTATAAAATTTCTAGGGTTGGTCGATTCAGTCCTTAAAGTTTTTGTCGGGCTTTATGGGAGTATAAACTAGGATACAACTTGCTTTTTTAGACTCTTTCAAGCTGTAATAGCCGGTTCACTATGTGACGGTGACCATTTAGACTAGAAAAACTCACATTATGCCCCTATTAAGCCAAAAAAATATTCGAGGATCAAATGCGTATGCCACAAGATCGAGTGGTTTGGGAGAAGAAGAAACCTGATAATGGAATTAACCAATCCAGATGCTTATGCTTATGACACACATTCTCTCCTCTCTTTCTGATAAAACCAATCCAGATGCTAAACCCCAAGTTTGACGGATCAACCATGTGACACCACTACCTCCGCCATCAATCCTAGCCGGAAAACAAGAAAATGAGAAGAAACCATCAGTTTTAGAAATAGAATGAGCTACTGGAGCAGGAATTTTGAAAGATCCTGACATCAACAGACATGTGTCTTCATCTAATTAAGTGAAATTCAGTAGTTAGTTTTGTTTATTCGATGTAAATTATGAACTTTCTAGGTTTCCATTTTCCAATTTGAAATTTGTGCTTATGTGTTGTGAAATCAAATCACCGGTGTGAATATGAATCTGACCAAGATAAATTGTTGTTTGATTCAATTTTGTCAAATTCGATTGGGAGAACGGAATGGGGTGTGGAGAAGAAGCTTCGAGGGACTGGTGAATAGATAATTGATAAAACTGAAGTTCTGTCTCGCTCTACTGGTAAATCAATCATAATTTTATTGGCTATGTATAAACTTTGATGTGGTGAATTTTCCTGATTCAAGTTGTTTTATGCATTTCAGGGGAGAATATTCTGAAGGTGGTGTTCTTATGGATTCTTCCATTGTGGATCATATCGTGTCTTGTGGCTTCTGGGTTGTGCAACTGCCAATCATCTTCATATTTCTTGATGACCTACTCATTTGAAGTAAAAGCTAACCAATTTATTAGGTTTCTTCTTTATCCCAAATCACTTCGATCTTGTGGCATAAGCATTTGATCCCTAAACTTATTTTTTTGGCTTTATAGGGGAACAATGTGAGTTTTTTGGTCTAAATGGTCACTGTCGCATGGTGAATCAGCTATTACATGTTGAAAGGGACTAAAATAGCAGGTCGTATCCTAGTTTATACCCCCATAAAGCGCTACAAAAACTTTAGAGACTGAATCGACTAACCCTAGAAACTTTGTAGGGCATTTTGTCACACCCCGAAACCGTGATGGCGGAATCGTTCCGGGGTGAAGGACGTCATGCGTAGTATCACAACAATTGTATCATAGCAAGCATAGTAAACACAACCAGACATTGAATACATATGTGAAAAAGGTTTACATTGTTTAATACATAGTTTTATTCATATCAAAAGTAAAATAGACAGACGCGACTCTAACGCTTCGTCTTCTCCGAACTCCTGGAAGTACCTGTTTACTAATTCCCTAAGAATACAAGCAGTTTTGAAAGAATATCAGCATAAAGCTGGTGAGTTCATAAGCATTTAGTTTTAGTGAGAAAATGTTCTTTGAATCCATTTGAAAAGTGTTCTTCAAGAAAATCATGTATTTTCTTATGAAAAGCGGTCTTGAAAGAGTGTCTATTAGTAGAAAATAAACCATCAGTTTTAGAAAACATGTTATCCGTCCTAGAGGTAGAGATGCCAGTTTAGAAGTCCTTGATTACTATCAGCATATATAAAAGTAGTTTTACTACTTAAAATAAAACAAATGAAGAATAGAGTCCGTAAACAAAGTTAGTTTATACTTATTTGCGAGTCGTATAACCATACTTGATGTGACCGAGAGACCTTTATAACGTTCTTCAGGCGTTAAGCTAAATGACATTTGTTCACCACAGGCGTGCCTGCCTAACTGTAGCTACCAGTTCTGGTGTGGGATTGTCAGCCCCGAATAGATCTATTCACAAATCTCACGCTCTCCCTCCAGGAGACTCTGGTTATACTAAAAGGATTTATCACTATACACCTAAGTGCACAGTATTGAAGTAGAGCCTCACAATTCTGTATAATCTAGTTTACTAGCGAGAAACAGTATAAAACAATAATTATCCTTGAATAATAGTACTTTATACTCCCGAGAAAATAAATAACATAAACTAAATCTGCCATAGTTTATATATGTTCATTTATGAAATCTGATTAAGTAGAGACTGCCTAGAGGGTTATCCCAAACTATACCCATTATAGTTTATTAGAGTTGATATGGAAAATGCTTTGTAAAAACCTTTCTGAAAGCTATGAAGTTGGATTGCCAAAATAGAAGTTTCCCTTATGCTCAACATATTACAAAAAGAGATAAAATATCTGAATATGTTATTAAACGTGGAAATCGTTGGACTGCATTAATAAGTTTAAAACTTAACAAAATACTTAGAGTTTGGCTTGTATTCCCCCCGTAAAAACATTAAAAACACGGAAAATGTAGGGGTATGAACTCACCTTTGGAAGATGTTTCGAAGGTAGATTCGCGTAAGGACAAGAAGTTCCACGACTGAATTACCGAGACACAACGAGTCCTAAATGACAATTAGAGACATATATAGCCATGAATATAGTGTTTAGAAGCAACTAAATGCAAGGGAACCTCCTTAGGGACTAGGAAACACTTGAACCAAGTGTTGGAATCACATGTGATTCACCTAAGGGAAGTGTACGGCCCATATGAAGTGTGTGCGGTCGTGGGTGTGCGGCCAGGTGGCATGTGCGGTTGCATACAGGAGTGTGCGGCCGTACAGAGGGTGTGTGCGGCCGTACACCCTTCATATATGCCCCAAGAGTCGATTTTTCAATGTTTTAAGGTTCAAACCAAATCCAACTAGAAGATAGGGAATCAAACTCTCACTTTGGAGGTTCTTTGAGGTGTGTACGGCCACCTTATGAAGGTGTGCGGCCGTATACCTTCATGTGATGAAGAACATGATGAACTTTGATGATTAAGGGCTTAGATCAATGGGTCCTTCATGTATGATAAGCTAGGTGATGGAAAACTCACGTTTTTGAGGCCTTAGGAGTGTTCTTGGATGAAGTTTTTAGAGAGAGAAAGTAGAGTGCAGCCAAATGAAAGGAATGAGTGAAGGGGTCACCCTATATAAATAGGGATGAGTGTGCGGCTGGAAGATGGGTGTGCAGCCGTACACTCATGTGTGCTGCCGTACACACCTTCCAAGAGGGTGTATGGCCCGGTTTTCTCACTATGGGATGTGCTGACTAATTCCTAAACTCAACCTTAGTCAAATGCAAGCTTAGAACACTTAAACGGACCCTTAAACGGTGATAAAAGGTGACGGAGTCGAGTTTATCCTTGATAGAAGTTCCGGGTTGTCACATTATCCCCCCGTTAGAGGGAATTTCGTCCCGAAATTCAAGAATAAAGATGTACTCGTGGACTTGTAAATGATGGGGATACCTCTGTTTCCTTGAATCCTCACGCTGCCAAGTGAAATCAGGACCCCGCTTGGCATTCCAGCGGACCTTCACTATCAGGATGCGGCTCTGTTTCGTACGTTTGACTTCCCGATCCATGATTTCGACAGGTTATTCCACGAAGTGTAGACCCTCGCCTAATTCGATCTCGTCGAGAGGAATCACAAGTGTCTCATAGGACAGACACTTCTTTAGGTTCGACACGTGGTACGTTGTTGAGCTCTCGTGGTAACTGGGGTTTGTCTGCGTACGGGACTAATCCCAGCAAGGATCTTGGACAGTCCCACGTATCTTGATTTTAGCCTTCAACGCCTCCTGAAGTGTATCAAGCCTTTTCCAGGGCAAGACCTGCAAAAGACACGTCCACCAATCTGGAACTCCAATGGTTTTTGTCTCTGATCGGCATAGCCCCTTTCGTATGATCTTTTCGGTCGTCTTACGGATGGTTTTAGGACTCGTGCGAGTGTTGTCGGGGACTTGACTCTTGACTATTTGCGTGTCGCCCACCTCAGTCCAGCACATATGGGGTCTGTACTTATGGCTGTAGAGGGCTTCGAACGGTGCAACCTCGATACTGGGAAGGTCACCGTTGTTGCAAGAAAGTTCAATTAAGGGTAGATGTGTGTCCCTCAACGCATCTTCAATTGTCCGGATAGTTCCCTTACTTTGTCCGTCTCTTTGTGGATGATACTCTTCGTATGAATACTTTCGGGTTTCGAAGAGACATGAATTTTTCGAAGTTCGCATCTAGTTGTCGTCACGAGCGACGGGAGTTTCGCGGTCGAACGATTTAAGACAAAAGGGTTTGGTATAACATAGACTCAGTCGAGCTAGACAAGATGGTGTCGTAGAATCGTGCGTCAAGTTAGTCCGAGAGGATCGTTTTGCTAGCACATTGGCATCCCTAAATGAACGTCTCTGGTATTTTCTGCGTTTGATTTGGACTTGATGGGTACTACTAATGCGAGGGTCCAGATGTTTTGAAACTATGGGTTCTCTATGGAATGGTTCTCACTAGATTTTCCTATGATTGCTTGGCGTATACAAGTCATGTATAATCACAACTGACTCTAATGTATATACTAGGCTACCATAATTTACCCCTTAGGGCATCAACTTTTAAGAGTACGTCGTGATTAAATTTGGACGGGAAAGAAATCACGATTATGAATAATTATTGAGGTTTTGAAAACGTATCAAAACAAGGCAGGGTCCTTCGATGCTTCCTCCTTCACTGAGGTCAGACTCCTCCGGTTTCCTCATTGTTCCTTTCTGTTGGGCAGTCTGTTGTGAAGTGTCCCATTTCGCCACATGTACCGCACACTTGAACTATGCTAGCGTCGGTAGTGGAAGTGATGTGCTCAGTCGGGGTCTTTGCGAAGCGAGCTTCCTGGCCATCCTCAGCCCCTGGACAATTTCTTTTGATATGTCCGGGTTCGCCACACTTGTAGCAAACATGACCCATCTTTTCACCAGAAATCGAGGCGTTTGACGGTGCTAGTGCTTTGCAGTAACGAGCGGCGTGTCCTTGCCTGTTGCAGTTCTTACATTTCGATTCACCGCATTTTCCTACGTGGTGGAAGTTGCATTCCCCGCAATTTGGAAGTTTTCCAGCATATCGTCGCACTGGCGTCGGCACCGGCCTGGCGGATGTTGTGGTTGTAGGAGTTATCACGGGTTGTTGTCTCTTGGAAAGTTTCTGAGACAATTTGCGCTCCCTCTTGTTCCAGAATTTTCGTTTTGCGTTCTTAGATTTGGGAGTTTGAGTGCCCTCCTGGATAATCCCTTGTTGGTTTCCCGGTGTGTTGTTACAGTTCGAGAGGTGGAAACTGTTCCCATTCCCACTTAGGTTGTTAGCGTTAAGAACAGCTAGGGCGGCTGCTACGGCTACTGTGACAGTAGCTTGGAACGTAGCTGAGTCCATCTGAAGGACTGGTGTCTTACTGGTGGGTTGGGTACGTTCTTTCGGAGGCATGATTCTGCTACATGTCAAGAAAAGAAGCTTGTGAGCAACAATGGTTACCTCTGGATATATCCCAAATTTTATGTATGCATTGAGATTTTTCCCCGTTTTGTTATCTGACTTTCATTGATTCGACCCTCATCCCCATGATGTGGTCTTAGCAAAGAATAGAAAAGATTTGAGCACAACAAAGTTTGCATACAATAAGTTTAAGAACTCCTGGTTGCTCAGCTCGTCGGGCTGGCTGAGTAACTCTCCCATTTCTTCGGCCCCAGATGCGATGGAGGGTTAGTTATAAGAATAGCTCCGGGAATCAAGGCGATACAAGATTCAACTTGATGCTCGGGAAGAATCCCTGGAATGTCTTTGGGGATGACATCGGGAAAGTTGCAGACTTCGGAGATGCTCTCGAGGTCCTTAACTTCTTGCGCAGGAAATGATACGAAGGTTCGAAAAATCTTGTCACTGAGATCAGTGAGGATTTCGTCAGAAGGAAACGCTTTGATACGAAACGCTTTCTCGAAGCAAGGGACACTAGCACGATTTGAGGTTTAACCATTTCGTGCTGATTAGGATATCGAAGCTGATACGAAAATGATGGGGATAAGGAATAATCATCTAAGTACATCTTATGATTCATGTTTTGAGGACAAAACAGTGATGGGACCTTGATAAAGTTGTTTACTTTTCATGCTATCGATCTAAGGTATACTTTTGACAATGAAAATCTTCAACTGAAATATGATAGTTGCCACCATTGTCGATATCAAGATTACACAGAGTTTGGAAAATTTGACCTAGGAGTAGGTCTACCACATACCAAAAGAGGAACAATTTGACAACATAAAGAACTAGTGAATCGATACTTGCAAGACAAGAATGTCTACAGAGAAAGGAGCTACTTAGAACATAAATAGGAAAGCTATTCTTTAAACCAAAAGGAAGGACAAGTAGAATATTTCCTACTGGCGACGGGCACTTCTCGGGCGGAACCTTAGGTTAGTCAACTGGCGCTCCATGTCAAGCAGGCGACTATCGTATACTGATTGGCGTGCTCGGAGCTCTACGACCTCAGCTCGAGTTGCAGCTAGCTCTCACTGCTGGGCTTCGTGGTCTCTCAAAATCCTCCCATGAGCAACCTCGAGACTGCGAATACGGTTTGTGTTGGCATCCAAGCCTGCCTCGAGTTCCACAGTTCGGTGAATGGCCGCCACGTTCATTTCAACATTGTGGGCCACTCAGCAGACTATGATTGGAAGGGATCTATCTGCGGAGCCTCCTCCGTCCACATTGTAGAAGCGGCGATCCCCATTATACGGGCGGGGTTGGCCTTGTTCGTGACTCCACCTATCCAGGCTTCCAACCCACATAGGCGTTGGGCCTTCGAGTACAAGCTGAGGGTTGGGATTTGGTATTGGGGCCACTGGGGGTAAGTTCTCGACTTCTGGTTCCGAGTCAGTCTCTTCAGGAAATGGTTCGGCAATGTCATCGTCAAAAGGGATTTCATGGTTTCCTTCTGGCTCTGGTTCGATCCATCCATCATCTCCTTGGTTAGGAAAGTACAGGTCGCCAGGAAGATGGAATCCAACCATGCTATCTACGCGAGGTGATGGTAAAGGAATAGTTAATAGGCATCGAATCTAATAATACTTCCAATGTATCATGGCTACATGCTTGATTCTTGAAGGATGGATCGTTGGGTATGTTTTCGGCTTAGTCGTTATAGCATCCTAAAATACTCCTATAGTATTTTAATCCTTATGTTTGGCTCTAGAACTCCTCTAGTATCTAGGTAAGTTTTAGACTTGCTGCAACACCATAGTCACTCCCAAGCACATGTTGGTCATGTCTCGACTGAATATAGTTGATCAGGCTATATTCACCCTAGACATGATTACATAACTGCCCAGGTTTAACCGCGATGTCCAACATCCAAATACTTTTGTTTTGTTCTACTTACGACACGGATTCTGATACTCGGGTATACTTATATACTTTTATAAAAATACTTGTATTTTAAAAGTATACTTTTAGTTTAGAGCACTTAGGCCCCTCAGTATTTATAGTTGTATACCATGTAAGGTTCGGTATACTTAGTTCGCTATAAACAAGGGCTCTAATACCAATCTGTCACACCCCGAAACCGTGATGGCGGAATCGTTCCGGGGTGAAGGACGTTATGCGTAGTATCACAACAATTGTATCATAGCAAGCATAGTAAACACAACCAGACATTGAATACATATGTGAAAAAGGTTTACATTGTTTAATACATAGTTTTATTCATATCAAAAGTAAAATAGACAGACGCGACTCTAACGCTTCGTCTTCTCCGAACTCCTGGAAGTACCTGTTTACTAATTCCCTAAGAATACAAGCAGTTTTGAAAGAATATCAGCATAAAGCTGGTGAGTTCATAAGCATTTAGTTTTAGTGAGAAAATGTTCTTTGAATCCATTTGAAAAGTGTTCTTCAAGAAAATCCTGTATTTTCTTATGAAAAGCGGTCTTGAAAGAGTGTCTATTAGTAGAAAATAAACCATCAGTTTTAGAAAACATGTTATCCGTCCTAGAGGTAGAGATGCCAGTTTAGAAGTCCTTGATTACTATCAGCATATATAAAAGTAGTTTTATTACTTAAAATAAAACAAATGAAGAATAGAGTCCGTAAACAAAGTTAGTTTATACTTATTTGCGAGTCGTATAACCATACTTGATGTGACCGAGAGACCTTTATAACGTTCTTTAGGCGTTAAGCTAAATGACATTTGTTCACCACAGGCGTGCCCGCCTAACTGTAGCTACCAGTTCTGGTGTGGGATTGTCAGTCCCGAATAGATCTATTCACAAATCTCACGCTCTCCCTCCAGGAGACTCTGGTTATACTAAAAGGATTTATCACTATACACCTAAGTGCACAGTATTGAAGTAGAGCCTCACAATTCTGTATAATCTAGTTTACTAGCGAGAAACAATATAAAACAATAATTATCCTTGAATAATAGTACTTTATACTCCCGAGAAAATAAATAACATAAACTAAATCTGCCATAGTTTATATATGTTCATTTATGAAATCTGATTAAGTAGAGACTGCCTAGAGGGTTATCTCAAACTATACCCATTATAGTTTATTAGAGTTGATATGGAAAATGCTTTGTAAAAACCTTTCTGAAAGCTATGAAGTTGGATTGCCAAAATAGAAGTTTCCCTTATGCTCAACATATTACAAAAAGAGATAAAATATCCGAATATGTTATTAAACGTGGAAATCGTTGGACTGCATTAATAAGTTTAAAACTTAACAAAATACTTAGAGTTTGGCTTGTATTCCCCCCGTAAAAACATTAAAAACACGGAAAATGTAGGGGTATGAACTCACCTTTGGAAGATGTTTCGAAGGTAGATTCGCGTAAGGACAAGAAGTTCCACGACTGAATTACTGAGACACAACGAGTCCTAAATGACAATTAGAGACATATATAGCCGTGAATATAGTGTTTAGAAGCAACTAAATGCAAGGGAACCCCCTTAGGGACTAGGAAACACTTGAACCAAGTGTTGGAATCACATGTGATTCACCTAAGGGAAGTGTACGGCCCATATGAAGTGTGTGCGGTCGTGGGTGTGCGGCCAGGTGGCGTGTGCGGTTGCACACAGGAGTGTGCGACCGTACAGAGGGTGTGTGCGGCCGTACACAGGGGTGTGCGACCGTACACCCTTCATATATGCCCCAAGAGTCGATTTTTCAGTGTTTTAAGGTTCAAACCAAATCCAACTAGAAGATAGGGAATCAAACTCTCACTTTGGAGGTTCTTTGAGGTGTGTACGGCCACCTTATGAAGGTGTGCGGCCGTACACATTCATGTGATGAAGAACATGATGAACTTTGATGATTAAGGGCTTAGATCAATGGGTCCTTCATGTATGATAAGCTAGGTGATGGAAAAATCACGTTTTTGAGGCCTTAGGAGTGTTCTTGGATGAAGTTTTTAGAGAGAGAAAGTAGAGTGCAGCCAAATGAAAGGAATGAGTGAAGGGGTCACCCTATATAAATAGGGATGAGTTTGCGGCTGGAGGATGGGTGTGCGGCCGTACACTCATGTGTGCGCGGCCGTACACTCATGTGTGCGGCCGTACACACCTTCCAAGAGGGTGTATGGCCCGGTTTTCTCACTATGGGATGTGCTGACTAATTCCTAAACTCAACCTTGGTCAAATGCAAGATTAGAACACTTAAACAGACCCTTAAACGGTGATAAAAGGTGACGGAGTCGAGTTTATCCTTGATAGAAGTTCCGGGTTGTCACACATTTGTGTCATTTCCCCTAATATGTTTCCTGTTTTGCAATTCACAACAATAATCAAATTAAAACCAAATTTGAAAGCTAAAATGTAGATCACACAAAAGCAAAGAGGAAAAGAAAGCCAACCAGATAAATGTTGCTTCCAGCATGACAAGTCTTCAACAATTTCTTCGCCAAAATAAACACTTTTATGAATTTATGAAAACAAGATATACAATCTTATGGAATCTGTGCATCAAGGTCTAGAAGCTCTTCCAACAATGGCAGCCACTGTAGAGAGAGGGGGAGAGAGAGAGAGAGAGAGCGATAGAAAGAAAGAAAACTACTGCTTAAGTGTGTTGGAGAAGCATTGAAAGACAAAATATGGTTGCTTCTTAACCCGCACAACCATTCAAGAGAACCATCATAACTCTTTATCATAAACGATGCAACCCTTGACAAGGTCTAGAAGCTCTTCCAACAATGGCAACCACTGTAGAGAGAGAGAGAGAGAGAGAGAGAGAGAGAGAGAGAGAGAGAGAGAGAATTACCACTTAACTGTGTTGGAGAAGCATTGAAAGACAAAAGATGGTTGTTTCTTAACCAACACAACCATTCAAGAGATTTGTCATAACTCTTTATCAGAAACGATGCAACCCTTAATATTTAAAGCACTAATTCTTTTTTGTAGATGCCATAAGTCCATAATGGTAAAACATACCAATTTGACATCTTTGATTGGTTTTGATCAGGTTTTCTATTCCAAGAGACGAATTATTTAGACTTTAATCGTGTATTCATCTTTCGATAGAGCGAGGTCACGAATCATGCTAATCTTGCTTGGATTTATGAAACTGTAATACAATAGAATAATTTACAAACAACAATTGGTAAATAGAAATATATTACTTTATATGTTAGCAAAAAACAATACCCTTGTTTTTTGAAGTATGACCATTACGCCCCTTTGTGAATTGACAGGAACCATTTATGTTATCTTATTAAACCATAGGGACGAACGTGGAATTAGTTAAAAGAAAAAATATATATATTGATGGAAATGCACTATTGGCAGGAACCATTTTTGCTATATTATTATACAAGAGGTTCAATTTTAATAAAATTGACCAATGTGCCCCTGCACCGTTAAGCAAAGATACGTGTTTGGGTTAAAGTTAATTATAAACAATGTTCTTACTAGTACAAACATATACAGTTTCACATATTATCAGGGTCGGTCTGCAAGTGATGGCCAACTCAACTAATTTTGATGCAATGGTTTTACATCCCATGTGGGTTTGAGGTCGGGGTTTCAAACCTCGTAAAGCACAATTTGTGCGCCTCTTGCAAATATGTCTCATGTGTGTGGGAATTTTTCCAGGAAATCCCCTTCGGGGCTGGGTTTATCCACTTTGCGGAGCTCGAACTCGGGGTCTACTCTGGAATATTGGGTAGAGGCTTCCGTTGAATCATTTTCCGTTTCCAAAAGATCACGGCCGGTCCTGAGGATTTAAATATCATAAAATGCTCACACGAGTCAGAAAAAATGGTCATTATCTCTATTATAAGCTTTTTATTTTTAAATAAACAAATATTATATATAAATAATATAATATAATATAAAAATGGACCCCATCATATGCAGGTGCCCACTTTGCCCCTATCCCCCAACTACCTCATACATATTATGTAACAAACAAATGGATACATTAACAACAACCAATTTGATATATTTTTAAAGTAAATAAGTGATTTACATGTCCATTAGATGTTATTTTCTAACGAGAAGATAAGAAAAGATAATATTAGTTTTTTTTAATGTTTAATTAAGTGTGGTTTTTTTGGAGATAAAGATGTATTATTTATTTTGTTTTATATGATGAAAAGATAAGAAAAATATAATATTAGTCTTTTTTAATGTTTAATTAAGTGCTTATATTGGGGAGATAAAGATGTATTGTTTATTTTATTTTTATAATACTAATAATTAGTGTCTATTTCAATAGGATTGACATTATAAATTAAATTGTATCGAAAATATATGAAAAAGATATAAATGTAATTAAGAATGTAAATAAAGGGAGTGGAAAAAACATTCCCAAAAGCTTCTAGAGATTGACATGTATAAAATAAAAAAAAAACAAAAAAAACTATTCTTTTATTAGAATAGGTAGATTTGTTTACGTTTAAAATATTTAAATTTATCTACTTTAATAAATCAAGATGCATTATGTCACATTGTAACACCTGTTTCGAGTATCGGTTAGAAAGTACCATTTGGGGGAAATGTTATGCATGGACTCGGCGAGTTGGGAGTCCAATTCGTCGAGTAGGGTCGTGTATCATGGACGCGGGTCGGAAGAGACTCGGCGAGTCGGAAGGCCGACCCGGCGAGTCAGGGCTGTTTAAGGAAAATCCCAATTTCTGGGTTTCCCCCTATATAAACATCATTAACAGCCTCCATAGCCTCCCATTTGCACCCTAGAAACTGTTCACGGCCGCAAACCCTCTTGTGAGAGAAGTGAGAGCCTTGGTGAGATAAATTGGTGAATCTTGGGAAGGATTCCAAGCTTGAAGAGGAAGTATCAAGGGGGAAGTTCTAGATCAAGCATCTATTTCGTGTTGGACTCCTGAATGAGGTTTTAATCTGCTATCTTAACCTTTGATTTCTTTGGAAGATTATGGCCATCCTTGAGAACATAGAACCAAGTTTGGATCTGGACCTATCACAAGGATATGGTTCTAATCTGGACCTTCTTAGGTCCCAATTGTCATAAAGTTGTCTCCTTGGTGCACCTTAATTCTTATTCATGCATTAGAGACTTGTAAGAAGCTTGTTGATGTAGTTTTGGCATTATGAGACTTTGTATGAACGTAAAGTTGGCAACTTTACGTGGTATTATCACTAGTAGAGTATAGATCTGAAGTTTGGGACCTTGAGTCCCACTAGAAAGGGTCGTAAACATAAGGGACTAAGGGGACTCGGCGAGTCGAGAGGGTTTTCTTGTTCACGGTCAAGGGTTCACGGCCAAGGGTTTACAGTCAAGGGTGTTCGGTTGGTGGTTTACGGCCGTGAACATCAAGGAACTCGATGAGTCCCTCGGGTGACTCGACGAGTTGATGAGTTAAGCAAGGAACTCGACGAGTGACTGGTTGTACTCGACGAGTTGAGGTCAACATGGACTGTTGACCTTGACAGTGAATCTTGACTTTGTCCGGGGTTGACCTGAGGGTATTTATGGGATTATGACAAGTTAATCACCTGATGATTATGGGCAGTTGAGAAGGAGCAGCGTGTGGGATATCTGACTTTAGCTTATCAGTTCAGCATTCGAGAGGTGAGTCTTCTCACCATACCAATGGGTCTAAGGCACCAAGGCCGGCCCATTTTATGTTAGTTGGTATGCTCGTTTTGTAGAGGTGTATGGCTTGAGGATGTGGTAATATGCGGTAGAGATAGCCTTTATGGCTAATGGTAGAGATAGCCTTTGTGGCTAATGGTAGAGATAGCCTTTGTGGCTAACGGTAGAGATAGCTTTTGGGGCTAACGGTAGAGATATCCTTTGGGCTACTGGTAGAGATAGCCTTTACGGCTAAGGGTAGAGATAGCCTTCGTGGCTGATGGTAGAGATAGCTTGATAGTTAATTGATATGTGTTACGTGGTAGAGGTAGCTTTTATAGCTAATGGATATGTGATATGTGGTAGAGGTAGCTTTTGTAGCTAATTGTTCTGTATTATGTGGTAGAGATAGCTTTTATAGCTAATATAATATGTGGTATGTGGTAGAGGCAGCTTTTATAGCTAACAGTTTATGTGTTATGTGTATTGTGTGTGGGGTATGCTCTGGGGGACTCACTAAGCTTTGTGCTTACGGTTTACAGTTTTGGTTTCAGGTATCATCGATTTGGAAATGAAGAGCTCGGATTGATCGTCGTGCACGCACCTATGATTTCCGAAATGAATGATTTTGGGAGGAACTCTGATAAATGTTTTACTTAATGATGATTTGAAATGTTTGGAATAAATGGTATCAGTGTTTTAGCTATATTAAAAATGAAATTTTTACCCTTGATTTTTGGGTCGTTACACACATATCATACTTTCATTCATTTTGTCACATGTTATTTTATGGTTGTGTTAAATAAAAAATTTTCCACGTGTTATTTAATGATTTGTTTTTTCATTTTACTAAATTTCACATAGTATTTAAATGTAAGAATTATAATAAATATAATAATAAATTGATATTAATTTCATTAATACAACTTTCCTTCTAATTTCAAAATTCTTAAATTAAAGCCCAATTAACTTCCTTTGTTTATTTCAGTGTTTTAAAAATTCCGACAATGTCTAGATTAATCTTCGACTAGTCCCTAAGTGCTACCCGACCGACTAGAATGCACCTAGCGATTTATCTTTTCTTACAAGATGGGTTTGGTTCATATATAAACACCATTATACCTTATTTCTCCTTCCTTCATCAACCTCCCTCGGTGAAAAACGACCCCAAACAAACCCTAAGTGAAAGAGTGCATTTTGAGCCCATTTGAGTGTTTTGGAGGTGTTCTTGAAGAAGAAGAAGGTGGTGAGAAGAGCTTGGAGCTTAGAAGCATCTTGGATCTAAGATTACCTTTTTGTTAGCAATCTCCAGGAGGCATAAAGTTCACATCTTGATCATTCCATCTTGTAGATCTAGACATTTCTTCCTTTAAGACAATTTTTGTCCCAAATATGGTGATTCTTAAGCATGGCATGTTCTTGACCCAATAAGTCGTCCTTTCAGACCTTATGAGGGGTCTTGAGTCATAAAAGCGTGGTCTTGAGGGTTAGTTTCACTCCATGCATGTTATAGAAGATCTTAATGCATTAAGATGTTGAGATTTTGTGTTTTAAGCACTTAATGGACATGCAAAGTCATAAAGTTGGAACCTTTATGACTCAAGATGATATTTTAGCCTTGGATCTGACTTTGGACGTGAAGATTTGGAGTATTAAGCTCTTGATGGGAAAAGGGCTGAACTGACACGTACACTGGGTATAGGTGGCCAGCGCCCCATAAGCTGGCCAAACACCAAGTACGCCCCGCGTACAAAAGAGTACGTCTAGCGTACTCGACTGAGTCGACTCGGTCGGGTTGGCTCGACTGGGTTGACTCGGCTAGGTGTTGACTTGACTTCTGACCATTGGCCAGGTTTGACCAAGGGTATTTTGGGAAAAAATATTATTAATGGATAATATTTTGACATTTTAGATTTGGGTTGAGCTGGCATTTGAGAGCAGAGTATTGATCAACTATTCGTCAGATTGTGAGGTGAGTTTCCTCACTGTACTTATGGGTCGAAGGCACCAAGGTCAGCCTCATTGGATTGTTATCTAGTTATGCCTTGATTGATGATATGTTGAGTATGGGGTAGGTCTATATGATTATAGGATAGCTGATGATATGCATAGACATGTAGATTCGTAGGACTACGTGTGATTTCTGTCTACATGATTACTTGTCTGTTGAATATGTTTGTTATATGCTATATGTCGAAATATTGTGTTGTGTTGAGACTTTAATACTATGTGTGTGAGTTAACAGACCAGGGGTATTCTAGTCGGATGACTGAGTGGACCCGAGGGTATTCCAGTCCGATGACTGATTGGGTCAAGGTAATCTAGCCCGATGGTTGTGGACCTGTGGGTATTCCATTTTGATGACTGATTGAACCCAACATGCTTGTTTGTATTTGATTTGTGTACTGTGTGGTGGTACCTTGGGGGAACTCACTAAGCATTGGCTTACAGTTTTAGTTTTGTTTCAGGTACTTATGAGGACCATGACAAGGTGAAGGCGTAACCGTACACATCCTCGGTTTTTATGTTGATGGATCTTGGGAGACTCTAATTTGAATAATATTTTGAAAATAATGATTTTGTAAACACATTTTTTAGTAATGGGTTGTTTTGAAAAGTTTAAATTTGTTATAATATTTGAGACGTTGCAACTTGGTATCAGAGCCTTGGTTTAAGCGAATTGGAGGAACATCCGTGTGAATCTAGGCTCCAACTAAGGAACTGCAAAGTTTTTAAAATGATTTTCAAAACTATTTTTAAAAATAACCAAGGAAGGATGTGATGTGTACGATCAGCCAGAGCCAGTAAGTATACCACAAGTTACCACACAATTATCTGTTATTATGTTATGATAGAACAACATGCTAGTGATAGGCTACGGACATCATTACTATAGTTGCTTAGTATATGCATCAAAATTGTACATAACTAAGATTTTATATCCTGAGAATGTTTGATTTAGCGTTATTTCTTGTTCCTTGTTTGGTTGTGGGCTTAGGATAGAATCGAGTATTCGACTATCTACAGGATCCAGTGTTATGTATGATTAGCATACACGAGTGTTGAAAGGTTGGTGGAAGTTTCATGGATGAGTTATGTGGGGTCAGTCGGCCAGTTGGGAAATTTTTATCCTTTCTTTCAGAAGTGAGGATAGGATGTATGTGTATTCTAGTGTGAGTTTTTAGGGCTGTTGTGGTGATCTTCTGAGACAAATACGGGTAGGTGCGGAAGATAGTATGGTCCCGTACTACTGGAAGCACAAGACCCGTACGCGTAATAGGGAAGTCACAACCCCTAGGGTTTTGTTGGGGAATGGTTCATATGGTATGTTATGTGCCTCATCTAATTTTTCTGATTTATTTTCAATATGGTGGTTACGAGGAGATTTGAGTCAGGATCTAGATCGGGGGCCAGAGCAGGTGGCCAAGATGGGCCAAGATTGACTGAGGACCGGGTTAGGGAGAAAATTCATGATGAGGTCTATCAAAACCGCTACGATGGATTTTTTCGATGAACGATACGCTGCACTTTCTGAGATTGCCACTGTTTCAACTACTACGGTCGTCGTTGCAGTAGGGATTGGCGTTGGGAGAGCTTTCCAGTACCGGGACTTCGATAATATAAAGCCCCCGGTGTTTGACAGGGTTGAGGATCCGATCATTTCAATGAGGTGACTGTCAGATGTTGAGGGATGTTTCTTTACTTGCTCTTGCCCAGCTGTCCAGAAGCTCAAGTGTGCTTTGAACTTTCTTCGGTTTGGAGCGAAGGATTGGTGGAGACTGGTTACTAGTTCATACACCCCAGAGCAACGAGCTGTAGTATCATGGGAGCAGTTCTCTGAGATGTTCCGCTCGAAATATGTTCCATTGGTGGAGCAGGAGAGGCTGGCTCAAGAGTATTTGGATCTGAGGCATGGGACCAAGTCGATGACGGAGATCACCAAGATGTTTATGAGAGAGCTATGTTTGCCCTGAGTTTGCTACTTCTGAGCATGCTCAGATGACCTGGTACTTGAGCATGCTCAAGATGGACATCCACCAGTTCGTGCCTACTCAGTGTTATGGATCATGTCACACCCCGAAACCGATGGCGGAAACGTTCCGGGGCGGAGGACGTCATGTATAGCATCACAACCAATGTATAATAGCAACCATAGCAACACAACCATCACAGTGTATACATATATGAAATGTTTACATCAGTTTGAAACTTGTTTGAATTACATCAGAGAGTATATATAAAATATAAACATAAGACTCTTATTGCTCTAGCTTCTCAAAAATCCAGCAAGTTCCTGTCTACTGATTTCCTGAGAATACAAGCAGTTTTAAAATATATCAGCATAAAGCTGGTGAGTTCATAATTAGTTGTTTTGAAATGAAAACTTTGTTAATGAGCTAGCTGAAATGTTTGTATAGTTTCAAGAAAAACCGATATTTTCTTTAGTGGAAACGTAGTGTTATCGATTCCATGTAAACCATGAATGTTCGTTAGTGAAAACCGTAGTGATATACGAAAATACTACTTCACGTGACTAGCTAAAGCTAATCATGAAGTATAGGTACTTTGTTTGCATAATCGGTTCTGTTTGAAAACCCTGGCTTTAGCCATTATACGTAGTGTGTATTAGTTCTATTTAGTATAAATAAAACTGTTGAAGAGTGTCAGATTGTAAACTAAAAGTGAATTATACATAATGTGAGTCGTATAACCATGCTTGATATGACTAGAGACCTTTCCAACGTTCTTCAGGCATCGCGTTAAATGATATTTGTCACCCTAGGCATGCCTGCCTAATTGTAGCTAGCAGTTCGGGTGTGGGATTGTCAGTCCCGAATAGATCTATTCACAAATCTCACGCTCTCCCTCCAGGAGACTCTGGTTATACTATGATAGGATTTATCCCTGTACACCTAAGGGTACAGTAGTGAAGTAGCGCCTCACAGTATCGTACAATCTAGTTTACATGTAGTGTCATAGCGTTCTACCATAGTGAAAATCTGTATGTATACCGTGTATAGTGATAACGTAGTGATGTAAACTGTAAACTATCCATGTCTTAGTGCATATGTTTAGTAGTGAAAATTCCTGTACTTGTCCTATTTAGAAAATCCCAAACTATACAGATTATAGTTTGCAGGTATAATGTAGTGAATAGCGAATCCGGAAAACTATGCAATTTTAGTGAAAACGACCCTTATGCTTAACATAGTACAAAAGGGGTTAAAGTATGAGAATTGCATGAGTTTTGAAAGCATTTATGTTTAGCTTGTATCCTCCCCCTGAAAACATTAAAAACACGGAGAAAATAGGGGTATGAACTCACCTCGGGTAAGTGGTTTGATTGAAGGATCGGTACGAAGAGTCGGGTGTTCAAGTGAAGCTTTGAACACGATTCGATCCTAATAACATGTAATGACACATAAACGAGTCAAATGAAGGTATTTCACCACTATATGTGATGGAAAACCACTCTAGGGACTTGAAACTATTTGCACCAAGTGATAGGACCTTGTAGTATGGAGTGTAGGGGGTGTATGGCCACCTAGAGTGTGTGTGCGGCCATGAGTGTGCGGCCCAAAGGGTGTGCGGCAATACACTCATGAAATGAGGTGTCTTTGTAGTGTTCTCAAGGTCCACACTCACATCCACGAAGTGTTCAAGGTCTATACTCAATTGTGGTGTAAGATAAGGGTCCTAGAATGAGTGTATGGTCGCACACAAGAGTGTGTGGTCGTACACTTGGGTGTGCTGCTGCACAAGGGCGTGTGCGGCCGTACACAGGTGTGTGCGGTCGTACACCCCTCACTAAGATGTCCAAAAATGCCAATCCAAGGTACAACAAGGCTAGGGGCATGTCTACATCGAATATGGAAGTTAAACTCTCACTTTGGAGGGTGTTTTATGGTTGTGCGGCCACCCTAAGAGGGTGTGCGGCCGCACTCACTTCCAACACAAAGAACATGTCCATTTTTGCACACATAGAGCTTGGATAGAGTGGTCTTTCATGGATTGTAAGCTAGAGGAAGAAGTACTCACGTTCTTGAAGCTTTGGAAGGTTCAAAGTTGGAGAAACTTGAGGGAAATGATGTTGTGTGCTGCCAAGGTGCTAAAGGAATGAAAGGAAGGGGGCTACCCTTTATATAGGGGTAAAGGTGTTGTCCAAAAGAGTGTGTGTAGCCAGGGAGTGGGTGTGCGGCCGCACACCCATGTGTACGGCCGTACACTCCTCCAAGTGGTGTGTATGGCTCGATTTTCTCACTATTCAACACTCTGACACATTCCTAAACTCAATCTTGGTTATATACAAGCTTAGAACACTTAAATGAACCCTTAAATAGCACCAGAAATCAGCAAAACAAGTTGAATATTGATTGAATTGACTAAGTGTACAAGATTGAAGTTTTTGGGTTGTCACATCATGTAACGCCCGTGTTTCTAGGGCTAGGCATTAATTTTGTTGTAATAGTCTAGGTTAACCTTTGTAAACTCATTTTGAAATAATAAGAATGTGTTAATTGAGTATTATGTGTTGTGTGTCTTAATTTAATTAAGAATAAAAATAAGCGTCAAAATGAAATGTTAGATAAAGCCGATATCTATGGATAATGTAGTAGTAGTTGAAACGAGGTTTCCGAATATATAAAGAATGATGAAATCCGAGTTATAACGAAGAAGTTATGACCTGTCGAAGTTTCGCGACGGAACCGGCACAACGCTGCGTGACGTAAAATGTGAAATTGCGATAGAGTGACTTTTAGCCTTAGTGATCTAAACGAAAGTCGTAGAATACATTAAACCGAGAGCGTGCATAAAAAGAATGCCCAAATCTGACTTCGTATGAGGAAGTTATGATTTTTCTAAGTTTCGACTTAGCAGTATGCAGCCCGAAGTTCGAATATGAGATCGAGTGATTTCTAGCTGAAACAATCTAAACGAGAATCGAAGATCTCGTCAATAGTATTGCAGCGGTAAAAAGACAGACGAAAACGGACGTCGGATGAAGAAGTTATGATTTTATAACGAAGTTTTCCTGTCCCGGCCTACTAAAAATAATATAATAAAAATAAATTCAAAATTAGCCGACGGAGTCTAAATGAAAGTTGTAGAGCGTAGTCTCACCTACGCGTGGATATAAAGAACGTCGAAAACGGGGTTCGTATGAGGAAGATATGAATTTCGGAAGTTTTATAAATAATTAAAATATATATTTAATTAAGAATTCCGGATAATATCCGAAGGAGTCATTGATCTGATCCGAACTACGCCCGAAGAATTCAGAATAGACTTGTTACCAGGAACCACGCCAATAGCAAAATCACCGTACCGATTAGCACCAACCGAGATGAAAGAACTTATGACACAACTTCAGGAGTTATTGGACAAAGGTTTCATTAGACCTAGTTCATCACCCTGGGGAGCCCCGGTGTTATTTGTAAAGAAAAAGGACGGGAGTATGAGGATGTGCATTGACTACAGAGAGCTGAATAAGGCGACGATAAAGAATAGATATCCATTGCCGAGGATTGATGACCTGTTCGATCAACTACAAGGTTCAAGTCATTTTTCAAAGATCGACCTAAGGTCAGGATATCATCAGCTGAAGGTGAGAGAGCAGGATATCGAGAAGACTGCATTCAGAACGCGATATGGACACTACGAGTTTTTGGTTATGTCGTTTGGACTAACCAATGCTCCAGCAGCATTCATGGATTTAATGAACTGAGTTTGTAATCCGTTCCTTGATAAATCTGTGATAGTGTTCATAGATGACATTCTGATTTACTCGAAAAGCCGAGAGGAGCATGGCAGACACTTGCGAGAAGTGTTAGAAGTCTTGAAGAAGGAGAAGCTGTATGCTAAGTTTTCCAAATGTGATTTTTGGATTCGAGAAGTCCAATTCTTGGGTCACGTGGTCAACCAAGAAGGGATAATGGTTGATCCAGCAAAGATTGAAGCTGTAATGAAGTGGGAACAACCAAAAAGTCCCACGGAGGTCCGAAGCTTTTTAGGATTAGCCGGATACTACCGAAGGTTTATCCAAGGCTTTTCTTCGATCGTTACTCCATTAACAGCTTTGACTCACAAAGGAGCTACTTACGCTTGGAGTGATAAACACAAAGAAGCATTCGAGTTGCTAAAGAAGAAGCTGTGTGAAGCACCGATTCTTTCTCTACCCGATGGAGTTGAAGACTTCGCTGTCTATAGCGATGCGTCTGGTGTTGGGTTGGGTTGTGTTTTAACCCAAAAAGAAAAGGTGATAGCATATGCGTCTCGACAGCTGAAAGAGCATGAAAAGAACTACCCCACTCATGATTTGGAGTTGGCAGCGGTAGTATTTGCTTTGAAAATATGGAGGCATTACCTCTATGGCTCGAAGTGCAAACTTTTCACTGATCATAAGAGTCTCCAATATCTCTTTAATCAGAAAGAATTGAATATGAGGCAAAGACGCTGGCTAGAGTTACTTAAGGACTACGACTGTGAGATACTTTACCACCCTGGTAAAGCCAATGTTGTTGCTGATGCTCTCAGTCGGAAAGTCAATCTTGAAAGAAAAAGGCCAAGAGCGTTGAGAATAGAAGTTGTCTCGACAATTGTGGAGAGTATAAAGAAAGCTCAAGAAGAAGCTTCAGAGAAGAATGACCGAAAGGAGGAACGTTTGGGCAAAACGTTAGTGTTTGGTACAAACGGTCATGGACTGAAGGTATTCCAAGATCGTATTTGGGTGCCTAAGTCAGGAGGAATAAGAGATATTCTGATGGAAGAAGCTCACAAAACCATGTACTCGATTCATCCTGGTAGCACTAAAATGTATAGGGACCTGAAACCCTATTACTGGTGGCCGACGATGAAGCTCGACATTGCGAAGTATGTGGCGGAGTGTGTGACCTGTGCGAGAGTCAAGGCACAACATCAGAAACCATACGGGAGTTTAGAACCTTTACCTGTGCCTATGGGTAAGTGGGAAGACATCACAATGGATTTTGTCACTAAACTGCCCAGAACGAAGAATGGTCACGACATGATTTGGGTGGTCGTTGATCGCTTCACTAAGAGTGCGCACTTCATAGCAGCCAATGAAAAATGGTCTATGGATAAGCTTGTGAATTCTTACGTGAAGGAAATTGTGAGGCTTCGCGGTGTTTCGTTAACGATTGTATCAGATCGTGACAGCCGTTTTACCTCAAGATTTTGGAAAAGTCTACAAGAGGAATTGGGTACCAAGCTGTGTTTGAGTACAGCTTACCATCTACAGACTGATGGTCAGAGCGAAAGAACGATACAAACACTTGAAGATATGCTGAGAGCATGTACCCTGGAATTCCAAGGTAACTGGGACGAACATTTACCTTTGGTAGAATTTTCCTACAATAATAGTTTCCACTCGAGCATAAAGATGGCACCTTATCAAGCCTTGTACGGACAGAAGTGTCGTACGCCGTCTTGTTGGCTTGAGGCTGGGGAAAAGCAGTTTATGGGACCGGAGATAGTCCATCAAACTGCTGAAAAGTTGAAAATAATTAAGGAGAGAATGTTAGCAGCTCAGGATCGTCAAAAGAGATATGCTGACAAGAAAAGAAGACCGATGACTTTTGAAGTTGGAGATTCGGTTTTGCTTAAAGTCTCGCCATGGAAGGGACTTATAAGATTTGGTAAAAAGGGAAAATTAAGTCCAAGATTCATTGGACCATTCAAATTTCTTCAGAGGATTGGGAATCAAGCATACAAGCTCGAACTACCAGAAGAACTGAGTGGAATTCATAACACTTTTCATGTGTGTTATTTGAGGAAGTTCACGGGAGAAGTTCCCGACATGATTCCACTTTCTGGGTTGAGAATTGATGAGAACAAAAGGTTAGTTGAAGAACCGGAGGCAATCGTTGACCGAAAGACTAAGAAGTTACGACGTATGATGGTCAAATTAGTGCTTGTCCGTTGGAAACATGCGAATGGGCCAAATCTCACCTGGGAAACGGAGAGTGACATGATGAGTCGCTATCCGCATTTGTTTGTTGATGTGTGATTCCGGGGACGAAATCATTCTAAGGTGGAGAGAGTTGTAACGCCCGTGTTTCTAGGGCTAGGCATTAATTTTGTTGTAATAGTCTAGGTTAACCTTTGTAAACTCATTTCGAAATAATAAGAATGTGTTAATTGAGTATTATGTGTTGTGTGTCTTAATTTAATTAAGAATAAAAATAAGCGTCAAAATGAAATGTTAGATAAAGCCGATATCTATGGATAATGTAGTAGTAGTTGAAACGAGGTTTCCGAATATATAAAGAATGATGAAATCCGAGTTATAACGAAGAAGTTATGACCTGTCGAAGTTTCGCGACGGAACCGGCACAACGCTGCGTGACGTAAAATGTGAAATTGCGATAGATTGACTTTTAGCCTTAGTGATCTAAACGAAAGTCATAGAATACATTAAACCGAGAGCGTGCATAAAAAGAATGCCCAAATCTGACTTCGTATGAGGAAGTTATGATTTTTCTAAGTTTCGACTTAGCAGTATGCAGCCCGAAGTTCGAATATGAGATCGAGTGATTTCTAGCTGAAACAATCTAAACGAGAATCGAAGATCTCGTCAATAGTAGTGCAGCGGTAAAAAGACAGACGAAAACAGACGTCGGATGAAGAAGTTATGATTTTATAACGAAGTTTTCCTGTCCCGACCTACTAAAAATAATATAATAAAAATAAATTCAAAATTAGCCGATGGAGTCTAAATGAAAGTTGTAGAGCGTAGTCTCACCTACGCGTGGATATAAAGAACGTCGAAAACGGGGTTCGTATGATGAAGATGTGAATTTCGGAAGTTTTATAAATAATTAAAATATATATTTAATTAAGAATTTCGGATAATATCCGAAGGAGTCATTAATCTGATCCGAACTACGCCCAGCGTAGTTCAGTATGCCCAGCGTACACCAAAGCGTGACCCGCCTCGCACTCGAGTGCTCCGATGACGCATGTAGTGACGATTTCCGAAGCGTACGCCCCGCGTACTGAGCATTACGCCCAGCGTAATGTGAGGCTTCAGTCCCTATATAAAGGATGCGAGGGCAGCCGAGATCTTTTGCTCCATTCTTCATTTCTCTCTCATTTTTACCTCGTTTTTCGTGCCGGAATTATCCCGAAGCCCCGGTATCATTCCCGAGCCCCGAAGCAAGTTCCGAAGTCCCGAAGATCCCGAGAAGTAAAGTTTCCGAGCCAAAACTCTGCCCGCGAGAAGCCCGGTTTTCAAGAAAAACATCCCGGTTTTATCGGAAAAGTTTATTTTAAGAGACGAGGTGCTGTCCGATCATTTTCTTATCAAGTGAGTGTATATCCGTTTTCTTCTAACACATAGATATGAAGTATTCTTTATAAAATACGTGCTACATGTTTATATATTATTTGTTTATTTGAACTATTTGTTGAATGAATGTTTTGTACAGGCTTTAAGGTGTATATAAATGTATATATTTTATCTACTGATATGTTGGGTAGAACATGGGTAGACAGTTGGTGTGTGAAGAAATAAAATGATGAGAGGCCTCGATGTCGTTGTTGATCTAGTCATCTAGCGGAGTATGGATGACGACCACGGACTCATTCTAGACAGTCCAGTGGAACACTAGCAGGCTCATAACCTGTAGGTGTTGTGAACGATGTGTTCACCGGTGTACTCTATCCCCCTCATGGTTTCCTTTAGGACATCTATTGCTAAGGAAGCCCCTTTGCAGTAATGTCCGTCCCGATGAAAATCCTAGATTAGGTCCCTTGTAATAGTTGTTGTTTTAGGGACATAAAGTGAGGATAACGGGAATGGGTAATCGGGTTATTATTGGTTGGTGAAATTAAATATAATTATTTATTGTGGGTCGAAAACCCTATATGCTCACCAGGCTCCCAAGCCTGACCCACTCAGTTTCTTTGTATTACAGGTAGTGGCGCAAGGGCATAAGTTGGATGACATTGTCAAGATATTTTTTTGGATTATAGACCTGTTGTTATATGTAATTGTTGCAAGGTCTATTTTGTATTGTTTATGCTTTTGGTCTGTATCGGAACATGACATCCCGAGATTTTGTTATATAATGAAAAATACATTTCTTTATGAAATGCTTTGATAAATGCATATCATATTTTGTTTTGGGAACAAATTCCGCAACTCTTTTAATCAAAGGATTACTCTGATTTTATTTAAAAGCATAAATGAAACCGGTCTTTTCTGGCCGTGATTTTGGGGATGTCACACATCATCCCCCCGTTAGAGGGAATTTCGTCCCGAAATTCAAAAATACAGTACAAATCATGAACTTGGAAAGAGATGAGGATACTTTTGCTTCATTGAATCCTCGCGCTCCCAAGTGAATTCAGGACCCCGCTTGGCATTCCAGCGGACCTTAACTATCGGGATGCGACTCTGTTTCGTACGCTTGACTTCCCGATCCATGATTTCGACAGGTTCTTCCACGAAGTGTAGACCTTCGTCCAATTTGATCTCGTCGAGAAGAATCACAAGTGTCTCTTCGAACAGACACTTCTTTAGGTTTGACACGTGGAAGACAGGATGGATGTTGTTGAGCTCTCGCGGTAACTGGAGTTTGTATGCTACGGGACCGATCCTAGCAAGGATCTCAAATGGTCCAATGTACCTTGGGTTTAGCTTTCCACGCTTTCCGAAACGTATCATGCCTTTCCAAGGCGAGACCTTCAGAAGAACGCGGTCACCGACCTGGAATTCCAAGGGTTTTCGTCGTTTATCAACGTAGCTCTTTTGTCTATCTCGTGAGGCTTTCAGTCGCTCTCGGATTTGCACGATCTTTTCAGTCGTCTCTCGGATAATCTCAGGACCAGTGAGAGTGATGTCGGGGACTTGACCCTTGACTAGTTGTGTAACGCCCGTGTTTCTAGACTAGGCATTAATATTGACATAATGGTCTAGGTTAACCTTTGTAACTCATTTAGAAGAAATGAAAAGGAATTATGTGATTATTATGTGTTTTATGCTTAATTATTAGGGTTTAATAAATTAAGAATAAAAATGAGCGTCAAAAATTAAATTTTAGATAAAGCCGATATCTATTAAGAAACTTGTAGTGGGCGTGACAAGGATTACGGATATATAAAGAATGCCGAAATCCGAGTTATAACGAAGAAGTTATGCCCTGTCGAAGTTTCGCGATAAACCGGCACGGTGCTGAATGTCGTAAAAAGTGAGTTTTCGATAAACTACTTTTTAGCCTTAGTGATCTAAACGAAACTCGTAGTATTCGTTAAACCGAGAAGTTCGATAAAAAGAACGCCCAAATCTGACTTCGTATGAGGAAGTTATGATTTTTCGAAGTTTCAGCTTAGCAGTAGACAGCTAAAAAACTCGAATTTTAGATCGAGTGATTTTTAGCCGACACGAACTAAACGAGAATCGAAGGTCTCGTAAATAGTAGCACAACGGTAAAAAGTCTGACGAAAACGGACGTCGGATGAAGAAGTTATGAATTTTTAACGGATTTCCTGTCCCGGTCTGTTAAAAATAATAATATAAAAATTAAATTCAAAATTAGCCGACGAAGTCTAAACGGAAGTTGTAGAGCATAATTTTACCTACGCGTGCATATAAAGAACGTCAAAAACGGAGCTCGTATGCGAAAGTTATGGATTTTAGAAGTTTTTGCATAAAAACCGAGAAAATTCGCATAGTCACGATTTGCCACGTCACCCTCGCTTAGCACGTGCCACGTGTCCAAGATTGGTTAGTCAGGCGAGCCACGTGTCCGAGTTGCTGAGTCATCCGAGCACCTGGCCTTATCCGAAGCGGTCCAATCAGGAGAGGACAGCGAGGCCTTCACACGTGCAGCCACCTGCGCACCCTCGCCTGCGGACCCCACCACCAGAACCGACTTCGGACCGAGGCTTCGGACCAATCACAAGAAGCCAGCAGCCACTTCGCACGTGCAGCCTCGTGCGAGCCATCCCCTGCGAGTCCTCGGATCAGCACACCTGGAGGCTTCTCAGCCGTCGGATCAGGAGCTTCGGCCCCTATAAATAGGAGGGTGCGAGACCTCCCGGGTATACTTTGAAAATTTGTCATTTTTAGCCCTTTTTTCAATATTTCTTTCATTTCAACTTCCCTCGAAGCCCCGGTATCAATTATAACCCCCGAATACGCCACGAAGTGCCCGAGAAGCCCGGAAAATTTATCTTTTCGGTTTTGAAGCCCGACCCTTCGTAGAGCCCGGTTTCTCAATAAAACTCCCGGTTTTATTAGAAACGATCGTTTTAGGAAACGAATTGCTGCCCGATTTTCATTAAATCAGGTGAGTGTATAGTTACTTTCACCTTACACATAGATATGAAGTATTTTATATAAAATACGTGCTGCGTGAATATTTATTGTTTGTTTATTTGAGTTGGATGTTGAAGGTGTGATTTATACATGTTTTTAAATAATTTAAACTGTATATGTATTTTTATCTACAAAAATGTTGGGTAAAACATGGGTAGATGAAATAATGAGTGTGTGATGAAAGGTGAGTTGGATAAATGAAATGATCAGTGATATAGATCATAAGTTGAGGGTGAATGGTGAAAGGAGATCATAAGTTGAGGGTGAGTGGTGAAATATGAGATAAGCCCTTACCCAAACGGTGACCCCCGTCATTCAGCAGAGTAGGGATGACAACCATTGACTATTCTAGATGGTATGTGGATCACTAGCAGGCCCGCAACCTATAAGTGTAATGAACTATATGTTCATTTGGAGTACTCTAAAAACCCATTGACATATATGACAGGGGTGAATACTGTCAATAATACTGTCAATAAATAAGAGCTATGAATTTAGCCCCTGTTGTATAAACCTTGGTGATGGTGTGACCTTGTGCCTATTCCTTAGGATGAATCCTTAGGAAGGAGTGATAGTTGAATCTTAGGGTAAACCCTTAAGAAATTAATAAGATAATGGGGTTGGGGTAATTTGGTTGATTGATTGATGTTTAAGTACAATAAATCTATTTATTGTGGGTTGAAAACCCTATATGCTCACCAGGCTTCCAAGCCTGACCCACTCAGCTTTTTATGATTACAGGTAGTGGACCCTGAGCATAGTCGGATGATGATGATGAGTGATTTATGGATTATAGGCCAGTAGTTATAAATAACTGTTGTAAGGCTTATAATGTCTTGTTTATGCTTTTGATCTGTATCAGAACATGACATCCCGAGGTTTTAATATAAAAAGGAAATTATATATTTCTTAAAGAAAGGTTTTGATAAACTTTTATCATATGTTGTTTTGGGGACCAATTCCGCAACATCTTTTAAAAAGATTCTCTGATTTTATTTTAAAAAGCATAAATTAAATCGGTCTTTTCTGGCCGAGAAATTAGGGGATGTCACAAGTTGCGTGTCACCCACTTCAGCCCAGCACAGAGGGGATCTGCATTTGCGGCCATAGAGGGCTTCAAACGGCGCAGCCTTGATGCTGGTATGGTAGCTGTTGTTGTAGGAAAATTCGACCAAAGGAAGATGAGTTTCCCATGACGCACCGAAGTCGATGACGCAGGCTCTCAACATATCTTCCAATGTCTGAATTGTTCTCTCACTCTGTCCATCAGTCTGCGGATGATAAGCCGTGCTCATATCCAATTTAGTTCCAAGTGCCTTCTGAAGCGATTGCCAGAATCTTGAGGTGAACCTGCTATCTCGGTCGGAGATAATGGATATAGGTACCCCGTGAAGGCGAACTATCTCTCGAATGTAGATCTGTGTGAGTCTCTCCATTTTGAAGTTTTCTTTGATTGGCAGGAAGTGGGCGGATTTTGTCAATCGATCGACAATTACCCAGATGGCGTCGTGCCCACTCGAGGATCTAGGTAATTTAGTGATGAAATCCATTGTTATCATTTCTCACTTCCACTCAGGTATCTCTGGCTGCTGAAGTAAACCTGAGGGCTTCTGATACTCCACCTTCACCTTGGCGCAAGTCAAGCACTTGCCTACGAAGGTTGCAATTTCTGCTTTCATGTTTGGCCACCAATAGAGCTGCTTGAGATCCAAGTACATCTTATCCGACCCTGGGTGAATGGATTATTTTGTCTTGTGAGCCTCATTCATAACAACCTCTCTGTACCCGCCGAACTTTGGGGTCCAGATCCGGTTCATGAAGGAGTACACTCCGTCTCCCTTGACCTCCAAGTTCTTGTCCATTCCCCGCAAAGCTTCATCTGCCATGTTCTCAGGTTTTAAAGCTTCCAGCTGAGCCTCTCTGATATGCGCGGACAGATGGGAACAGATGGTCATTGTTAGTGTCTTCACCTTACGCCCTGAATGCTCCTTTCGGCTGAGGGCATCTGCTACCACATTGGCCTTGCAGGGATGGTAGCGAATTTCGCACTCGTAGTCATTGAGTAGCTCTACCCATCATCGTTGTCTCATGTTTAACTCCTTCTGATCAAAGATGTGCGGCAGGCTCTTATGGTCGATGAAGATTGTGCACTTGGTTCCATAGAGATAGTGTCTCCAGATTTTCAATGCAAAGACCACTGCTCCCAACTCTAGGTCGTGAGTTGTGTAATTGACCTCGTGTGTTTTCAACTGCCTCGAGGCATAGGCGATGACCTTTCCTCGCTGCATGAGCACACAGCCTAGGCCCTGATTGGATGCATCACAATAGACCACGAAGTCTTCCGTCCCTTCGAGCAAGGACAAGATAGGTGCGCTGCACAGGGCCTGCTTCAATGTTTGAAATGCAGTGTCTTGCTTGGCTCCCCAACTAAAGGTTACACCTTTCTGTGTCAGGGTAGTTAAAGGCTTAGCGATTCTGGAGAAGTTCTGGATGAACCTACGATAATAGCCTGCAAGACCCAAGAATTGTCGGATTTCTGTGGGTGTATTTGGTGCAGACCAATTTTCAATCGCTTTAATCTTGGAAGGGTCCACGTGTATTTCTTTCTTGCTGATCACGTGACCGAGGAAATTTACCTTCCTGATCCAGAACTCACACTTTGAAAATTTCGCGTATAGCTTTTCTTCCCTTAAAGTTTCCAACACCTGCCTCAAGTGCTGTTTATGATCTTCCTCACTTCGTGAATAGACGAGTATATCATCGATGAACACGATCACGAACTTGTCTAGGAAAGGGCGGCACACCCGATTCATCAGGTCCATGAAGACCGCCGATGCGTTGGTTAGACCAAAGGGCATCACTACAAACTCGTAGTGTCCATAGCGAGTTCGGAATGCTGTCTTGGGCACATCATTCTCGTGAACTCGCAACTGTTGGTACCCTGATCTTAGATCTATCTTTGAAAAGTAACTGGCTCCCTGAAGTTGGTCGAAAAGATCGTCGATCCTGGGTAAAGGATAGCGGTTCTTGATCGTCAGCTTGTTCAGTTCTCGATAATCAATACACATCCGAAAGGATCCATCTTTCTTTTTCACGAATAAGATCGGAGCTCCCCAGGGTGAGGAAATCGGCCTTATGAACCCCTTGCTGATCAGCTCATTGAGTTGGCTGGATAATTCTTGCATTTATGTCGGCGCTAAACAATAAGGAGACTTGGCTACGGGAGTAGCTCCGGGGATTAGATCGATACGAAACTCGACTTGACGCTCGGGAGGGATTCCTGGGAGGTCTTCGGGGAAGACATCAGGAAAGTTGCAGACTTCGGGAAGGCTCTCGATGTCTTTAACTTTTTGCGTCCCGTCAACGACGTGAGCTAGGAATGCATGGCATTCCTTCCGTAGATACTTTTGAGCTTTGATGCACGAGATGATACGAAGGTTCGAGCTAAGCTTATCTCCGTAAATCATGAGGGTTTCCCCAGAAGGAAGATTGAGACGGATAGCTTTCTCGTAACAAAGAATATCAGCACGATTGGAGCTCAACCAATCCATTCCGATGATGACATCAAAGCTCTTGATGGATATCGGCATAAGATCGATGGGAAAGGAGTGATTGTCTAGGGTAAGAGTACAGCCTATGAATATGTCGTTATCGCTCTCTTTCTTTCCGTTAGCCATTTCGACGGTGAACTTTTCGGTTAAAGGTTGGGATTAAATTTGATTAGATGCTTGAATGCATGACTAACAAAACTCCTCTCTGCACCAGAATCGAAAAGAATGCATGCATAAGAGTTGTCAAGGTGGAACGTACCCGTAACAACGGTAGGATCAGCGACTGCTTCATTCTGGCCCATCGCCAAAACTCTTCCTGTATTGCCACCAGTTGTTGCCTTGGGGCAGTTTCTCCTGAAGTGCCCAACCTTTCCACATCCATAACAAGCTTGACCAGCACCTGCTCCCACAGCCTGGTTGGTTGGTTGGGCTGGCACCTTGCAGTATCGAGCTGTGTGACCCTTCTTCCCACAGCTGTTGCAACTCAACTCACGGCAGGGTCCGTGGTGATGGAAGTTACACTTGTTGCACAAAGGTAGTTTCCCAGCATAAACACCGGTAGGAGCTTGGGTGGTCGGAACAGTAGCTGGGGCAGCAGCAGGAGCAGTAACAACATGAACTGCCACTGTTTGTTGTTTCTTGGAGGGCTCCTGCGAAGACTGACCCTTCCGCTTATTCCATGATTTCTTCTTCTTCCCACCACTTTCCTTCTGTGGCTCGGAAACAGCTGCCACCTCGTCCAGATCGATCCCATTATCGATCAGCACCTGCGCCAGATCCTTGGCGCTCTCAAATGTAGTGGGTCTAGCAGCCAAGACATTGCCTTTGGTTGGTTGTGTCAGTCCCGATATATACCTCTCGATTTTCTTGCTTTCCGGGGTGACCATTCCCGGACAGAGGAGTGCTAAATCACAGAACCTAGCAGTGTAGGTGGCAATGTCAGAACCCTTCATCTTCAAGTTCCAGAGTTCATGCTCCAACTTTTGCACTTCGCCCCTTGGGCAGTATTCCACAAGCATGAGTTCCTTCAGTCTTTCCCAACCCATGGCATTAGCCACTGACAGGGTTAGGGTTTTGACTCGACCATTCCACCAGGTCAAGGCTCTGTCGGTGAAGGTGCAGGCGGCGAACTTCACCTTGTTTGCTTCGGAATAGGTGCAAATTTCGAAGATGGATTCGATCTTTTCGAACCATCGAGTCAGAGCGATGACTCCTCTGTTTCCGTCGAAGGACTTGGGCTTTGCAGTCATGAAGTCCTTGTAGGAACACTCCTTTTGTTGTCCCTGGGTTCCGTCTGGCCTTTGAGGGTTGGTCCCACCTCCGGCCCCACTTGAGTTCACTTGAGCCATTGCTGCAGTCACGGCGCCTGTAACTACGGCCTGAAACATGACGGGTTCGAACTGAGGGGGTGGTGGTGGTGGCGGAGTGGTGTCGTTCCTTCTGATGGGTCTTGGTCGGGGAGGCATTTTGTTCTAGAAACAATCAGGAAGAAGAGGATGGTAAGTCCTCAAGATATATGAAACAAAATATATCTTATCCTGATAAATAAGTGTTCTACCAAGCGATGAACAAGAAAGGTTACTAATGTAACTAAGTTATCGCTATGAAACAAATAGGCAGCAACACTAAAAATGAATTTCCTCACTGAATTTGGCTCTAGCAAAATACTCCTATAGTATTTTATGTTGACTGTTTTTGGTAAGTTTTAGACCTGCTGTAGCACCACCGTTACTCCCACGCACATGTTGGTCATGTTTTGACTGAATATAGTTGATCAGGCTATATTCACCCGAAACATGATTACATAATTGCCCAGGTTAAACTGTAGTGCCCCAACATTCAAATACTTTTTGTGTTGTTCTACTAATGACATGAATTTTGTTATGTATGCATGCTCGTATACTTTTTATAAAAATACTTATATTTTTGAAAGTATACTTTTAGTGTAGAGCACTTAGGCCCCTTTAGTGTTTATAGTTGTATACCACGTAAGGTTCGGTATACTAGTTCGCTATAAACAAGGGCTCTGATACCAATCTGTCACACCCCGAAATCGATGGCGGAAACGTTCCGAGGCGGAGGACGTCATGTATAACATCACAACCAATGTATAATAGCAACCATAGCAACACAACCATCACAGTGTATACATATATGAAATGTTTACATCAGTTTGAAACTTGTTTGAATTACATCAGAGAGTATATATAAAATATAAACATAAGACTCTTATTGCTCCAGCTTCTCAAAAATCCAGCAAGTACCTGTCTACTAATTTCCTGAGAATACAAGCAGTTTTAAAATATATCAGCATAAAGCTGGTGAGTTCATAAGTAGTTGTTTTGAAATGAAAACTTTGTTAATGAGCTAGCTGAAATGTTTGTATAGTTTCAAGAAAAACCGATATTTTCCTTAGTGGGAACGTAGTGTTATCGATTCCGTGTAAACCATGAATGTTCGTTAGTGAAAACCGTAGTGATATAAGAAAATACTACTTCACGTGACTAGCTAAAGCTAATCATGAAGTATAGGTACTTTGTTTGCATAATTGGTTCTGTTTGAAAACCCTGGCTTTAGCCATTATACGTAGTGTGTATTAGTTCTATTTAGTATAAATAAAACTGTTGAAGAGTGTCAGATTGTAAACTAAAAGTGAATTATACATAATGTGAGTCGTATAACCATGCTTGATATGACTAGAGACCTTTCCAACGTTCTTCAGGCGTCGCGTTAAATGACATTTGTCACCCTAGGCATGCCTGCCTAACTGTAGCTAGCAGTTCGGGTGTGGGATTGTCAGTCCCGAATAGATCTATTCACAAATCTCACGCTCTCCCTCCAGGAGACTCTGGTTATACTATGATAGGATTTATCCCTGTACACCTAAGGGTACAGTAGTGAAGTAGCGCCTCACAGTATCGTACAATCTAGTTTACATGTAGTGTCATAGCGTTCTACCATAGTGAAAATCTGTATGTATACCGTGTATAGTAATATTTATAGTGATAACGTAGTGATGTAAACTGTAAACTATCCATGTCTTAGTGCATATGTTTAGTAGTGAAAATTCCTGTACTTGTCCTATTTAGAAAATCCCAAACTATACTGATTATAGTTTGTAGGTATAATGTAGTGAATAGCGAATCCGGAAAACTATGCAATTTTAGTGAAAACGACCCTTATGCTTAGCATAGTACAAAAGGGGTTAAAGTATGAGAATTGCATGAGTTTTGAAAGCATTTATGTTTAGCTTGTATCCTCCCCTTGAAAACATTAAAAACGCGGAGAAAATAGGGGTATGAACTCACCTCGCGTAAGTGGTTTGATTGAAGGATCGGTACGAAGAGCCGGGTGTTCAAGTGAAGCTTTAAACACGATTCGATCCTAATAACATGTAATGACACATAAACGACTCAAATGAAGGTATTTCACCACTATATGTGATGGAAAACCACTCTAGGGACTTGAAACTATTTGCACCAAGTGATAAGACCTTGTAGGATGGAGTGTAGGGGGTGTATGGCCACCTAGAGTGTGTGTGCGGCCATGAGTGTGCGGCCCAAAGGGTGTGCGGCCGTACACTCATGAAATGAGGTGTCTTTGTAGTGTTCTCAAGGTCCACACTCACATCCACGAAGTGTTCAAGGTCTATACTCAATTGTGGTGTAAGATAAGGGTCCTAGAATGAGTGTATGGTCGCACACAAGAGTGTGTGGTCGTACACTTGGGTGTGCTGCCGCACAAGGGCGTGTGCGGTCGTACACCCCTCACTAAGATGTCCAAAAATGCCAATCCAATGTACAATAAGGCTAGGGGGATGTCTACATCGAATATGGAAGTTAAACTCTCACTTTGGAGGGTGTTTTAAGGGTGTGCGGCCGCACTCACTTCCAACACAAAGAACATGTCCATTTTTGCACACATAGAGCTTGGATAGAGTGGTCTTTCATGGATTGTAAGCTAAAGGAAGAAGTACTCACGTTCTTGAAGCTTTGGAAGGTTTAAAGTTGGAGAAACTTGAGGGAAATGATGTTGTGTGCTGCCAAGGTGCTAAAGGAATGAAAGGAAGGGGGGCTACCCTTTATATAGGGGTAAAGGTGCTGCCCAAAAGAGTGTGTGCTGCCAGGGAGTGGGTGTGAGGCCGCACACCCATGTGTACGGCCGTACACTCCTCCAAGAGGTGTGTATGGCCCGATTTTCTCACTATTCAACACTCTGACTCATTCCTAAACTCAACCTTGGTTATATACAAGCTTAGAACACTTAAATGAACCCTTAAATAGCACCAGAAATCAGCAAAACAAGTTGAATATTGATTGAATTGACTAAGTGTACAAGATTGAAGTTTTCGGGTTGTCACAGATCACTCCTTGAATTGCAGGCGGCCGCGAGGTGGCGTGAGATTGAGATGGAGCTCCAGACAAGGGATCAAAAGAAGGACTCGACGTAGTCATAGCCTGCATCGAAGCAGTTCAAGGGCGATGATGAGAGATCTGGGAGTTAGTAGGGCCACACTTGTGGAAAGTGTGGCAAGATTCATGATGGTACTTGCTGATCTTCTTCTGGATGCCACAAATGTGGCAGGCAGGTCCATATTGGGAGGGACTGCCATCAACAAGTTGTAGTACCCAACACCAGGATTTTCTATCACTATGACCAAGTGGGCCATGTGAAGGCCAGTTGTACCTTTTTTGCTTCTAGACCGGTGTAGGCTCCAGTGTCGAATACTCTGGGATCACTAATGGGAGCCAGGGCAGGGCGGAGCCCCCGAGGGCTCGAGATCCCGCTTTTCAACTCATGACAAAGGAGGCCAGGACAGCGCCAGACATCGTTGATGGTATGATTCTATTTATTATTTTGTCGATTATATCATGGTATGGTTATGTTTATGTTTCTGGTAGGCACATTCTTAGTGAATTCTTTGTCTGCTCTTCCGTTATTTGACTCGGGCGCGAGTCGGTCTTTTGTGTCTCGATATTTTAGCAGGGATTTCGGTATACCCCTTTGTGAGTTGGAGTGCCCATTGTGGATTTCTATCGCCAACGAACACGGGGTTTTTTCATCCAAAGTGTATCAGGGTTGTGTATTGGAGATCTCCGGGGTGCCTTATCTGATCAATTTGATCCCTATCCCCATGGGGGATGTATGCGTGATAGTGGGGATGGATTAGCTGAGCAGGTTTGGTGCTATGATCGATTACGAGTGTCAGCGAGTGATAGTTCGAACCCAAGTGGGGGAGAAATGGTTATCTATGGAGAAGATACCAGGGTTGGATCAGGGTTTTGCTCGGAGGCCAAGGATCGGCAGTATATTCAACATGGGTGTGCAGGTTATCTTGCTTATGTGGTTAATACTCGGGTAGGGGAGCAGACTTCGGTTTCAGATGTGCCAGTTGTCAGGGAGTTGGCGGATGTGTATCCAGAGGAGTTGCTCGGTGTGCCTCCCGAGAGGCAGGTTGAGTTCAAGATTGACCTAGTGCTAGGTGCGGCTCCGATTGCCAAGGCGTCGTACCGCTTGGCACCACCCGAGATGCAGGAGTTGTCCTGTCAGCTTTCGGAGCTGTTACGCAAGCAGTTCACCAGACTGAGCAGTTTACCGTGGGGAGCGCCGATAATGTTCGTTAAGAAAAAGGATGGTTCATATTGGATGTGTATTGATTACCGGGAGTTGAACAAGTTGACGGTGAAGAACCGTTATCCCCTTCCACGGATTGAGGATCTCTTTGATCAGTTGCAAGGTGCATCTTAGTTCTCCAAGATCGAATTGAGATCGGGATATCATCAGGTGAGGGTGAGAGAGGAGGACATGGAGAATATCGTGTTTCAAACTCGTTATGGGCATTATGAGTTCGTGGTGATGCCATTTGGGCTCACAAATACACCTGTAGTGTTTATGGATTTGATGAATCGGGTAAGCAGGCCGATGCTCGATCGATTAGTCATTGTATTCATTGATGATATCTTGCTGTATTCGAAGACCAGAGAGCAACACGAGGAGCACCTTCGATAGCTATTAAGGCGGGAATGGCTGTATGCAAAGTTCTCAAAATGCAACTTTTGGTTACGAGAGGTCCAGTTCCTGGGACATCTGATTAACCAGGATGAGATTTTGGTCGATCCGGCCAAGATCGAGGCTGTGATGCAGTGGGAGGTTCCGAAATCTCCCTCAGAGATCAGAAGTTTCTTGGGTTTAGCGGGATAATATCGGAGATTTATTCAGGACTTCTCCAAGATCGTGGTACCCCTCACTCGTCTGACGAGGAAGGGAGTAGATTTCTGATGGGGCCCTAAGCATCAAGTTGCTTTTGAGACGCTACGACAAAGGTAATGTGAGTCCCCGATGTTGACCCTTTCAGAAGGTGTCGATGATTTCGTGGTATTTTGTGATGGATCCATCACTGGTTTTGGTGTGGTCCTTATGCAAAAGGGATAATGATTGCTTATGTTTATTGGTAGCTGAGGCCGCATGAGGCACGATATCCTACTCATGACCTGGAGTTGGGGGATGTGACATCCCCTAATTTCTCGGCCAGAAAAGACCGATTTAATTTATGCTTTTTAAAATAAAATCAGAGAAATCTTTTTAAAAGATGTTGCGGAATTGGTCCCCAAAACAAAACATGATAAAAGTTTGTCAAAAACTTTCTTTAAGAAATGTAAAATTTCCTTTTATATCAAAACCTCGGGGTGTCATGTTCCGATACAGATCAAAAGCATACACAAGATATTATAAGCCTTACAACAGTTATTTATAACTACTGGCCTATAATCCATAAATCACTCATCATCATCATCCGACTATGCTCGGGGTCCACTACCTGTAATCATAAAAAGCTGAGTGGGTCAGGCTTGGAAGCCTGGTGAGCATATAGGGTTTTCAACCCACAATAAATAAATTTATTGTACTTAAACATCAATCAATCAACCAAATTACCCCAACCCCATTATCTTATTAATTTCTTAAGGGTTTACCCTAAGATTCAACTATCACTCCTTCCTAAGGATTCATCCTAAGGAATAGGCACAAGGTCACACCATCACCAGGGTTTATACAACAGGGGCTAAATTCATAGCTCTTATTTATTGACAGTATTATTGACAGTATTCACCCCTGTCATACATGTCAATGGGTTTTTAGAGTACGCATGATGAACGTATAGTTCATACACCTACATGTTGCAAGCCTGCTAGTGTTCCACAGACCGTCTAGAATAGTTCATGGTTGTCATCACTACTCTGCTGAATGACGGGGGTCACCGTTTGGGTAAGGGCTTATCTCATATTTCACCACTCACCCTCAACTTATGATCTCCTTTCACCACTCACCTTCAACTTATGATCTCCTTTCACCACTCACCATCAACTTATGATCTATATCACTGATCATCTCATTTATCCAACTCACCTTTCATCACACACCCACTATTTCATCTACCCATGTTTTACCCAACATTTCTGTAGATAAAAATACATATACAGTTTAAATTATTTAAAACATGTATAAATCACTCCTTCAACATCCAACTCAAATAAACACACAATAAATATTCACACAGCATGTATTTTATATAAAATCCTTCATATCTATGTGTAAGGTGAAAGTAACTACACACTCACCTGATTTAATGAAACCCGGACAACAATTCGTTTCCTAAAACGATCATTTCTAATATAACCGGAAGTTTTATTGAGAAACCGGGCTCTGCAAAGGGTCGGGCTTCGAAACCGAAAAGATAAATTTTCCGGGCTTCTCAGGCACTTCGTGGCGTATTCCGGGGGTTATAATCGATACCGGGGCTTCGGGGAATGTTAAGATGCAGAAAATATGGAAAAAGGGGCTAAAAATGGCAAAACTCCAAAAGTAACCGGGAAGGCTCGCATACCCCTCTTATTTATAGGGTCCGAAGTCGGCTTAAGAATGGTGGGGTCCGCAGGCGAGGGTGCGCAGGTGCTCGCACATGGGCTGCGCGTGCGAAGTGGCTGCTGTCAGCTCCTGATTGGACCGAGGCCTAGTGGTCCGAGGTAGAGGCTCCGTGGCTTCCTGCGAAGGCTTCGGACACGTGATAAAGGGCACGCGTCGGACAGGCATTGGACCGCTTCAGAAGCTCGGATGACTCAGCCTTATTTCAGACACGTGGCACATGCGAGGCGAGGACACGTGGCCGAAGTCCACCTATGCGAAATTCCTCGGTTTTGGGGATTTTTTCTCGATTTTCGCGCCAAAACTTCTAAAATCCATAACTTTTGCATACGAGCTCCGTTTTTGACGTTCTTTATATGCATGCGTAGGTAAAATTACGCTCTACAACTTTCGTTTAGACTTCGTCGGCTAATTTTGAATTTAATTTTTATATTATTATTTTTAACCGACCGGGACAGGAAATCCGTTAAAAATTCATAACTACTTCATCCGACGTCCGTTTTCGTCAGACTTTTTACCGTTGTGCTACTATTTACGAGACCTTTGATTCTTGTTTAGGTCGTGTCGGCTAAAAATCACTCGATCTAAAATTCGAGTTTTTAGCTGTCTACTGCTAAGCTGAAACTTCGAAAAATCATAACTTTCTCATACGAAGTCAGATTTGGGCGTCCTTTTTATACTTACTCTCGGTTTAACGAACACTACGAGTTTCGTTTAGATCACTAAGGCTAAAAAATAGTTTATCAAAAACTTACTTTTTACGACATTCGGCACCGTGCCGGTTTGTCGCGAAACTTCGACATGTCATAACTTCTTCGTTATAACTCGGATTTCGGCATTCTTTATATATCCGTAATCCTTGTCACGACCACTACAACTTTCTTAATAAATATCGGCTTTATCTAATATTTATTTTTGACGCTCATTTTTATTCTTAGTTAATTAACTCCTAGTAATTAAGCATAAAACACATAAAACACATAATATTCACATAATTCCTTTTCATTTCTTCAAAATGAGTCACAAAGGTTAACCTAGACTATCATATCAATATTAATTCCTAGCCTAGAAACACGGACATTACAATTCTCTCCCCCTTAGGATGATTTCGTCCCTGGAATCACACATCGTCAAACAACTACGGGTAGCGACTCACCATGTCACTCTCCGTTTCCCAGGTGGGATTTGACCCATTTATATGTTTCCAACGTACAAGCACTAAATCAACCATCTTACGTTACAACTTCTTAGTCTTACGGTCAACGAATATCTCAAGTTCTCTAATTAACCTCTTGCTCTCATCCAACCTTAATTCAGAAATGGGAATTATGTCGGGCACACCTCCCGTGAACTTCCTCAAATAACACACATGAAAGGTATTATGAATACCCTCTAGTTCTTCCGGTAATTCTAGCTTGTAAGCTTGATTCCCAATCCTCTGAAGAACTTTTAAATGGTCCAATAAACCTTGGACTCAACTTTCCCCTTCTACCAAACCTTATAAGTCCCTTCCATGACGAGACTTTAAGTAAAACCGAATCTCCAAGTTCGAATGATATCGGTTTTCTTTTCTTGTCAGCATAGCTCTTTTGAGCAGCTAACATCCTTTCCCTAATCACTTTCAACTTTTCAGCAGTCTAATGGACTATTTCAAGTCCCATAAACTGATTTTCCTCAGCTTCCAGCCAACATGACGGCATTCAACACTTTTCCCCATACAAAGCGTGATAAGGTGCCATCTTGATGCTTGAGTGGAAACTATTACCCTAGAAAAATTCTACTAAAGGTAAATGTTCATCCCAGTTACCTTGGAATTCCAGGGTACATGCTCTCAGCATATCCTTTAACGTTTGAATCGTTTATTCGCTCTAACCATCGGTTTGCGGATGGTAAGTCGTATTCAAACACAACTTGGTACCCAATTCCTCTTACAGACTCCTCCAACACCTTGAGGTAAAACAGTTGTCATGATCGGATATAATCATTAACGGAACACCGTGAAGCCTCACAATTTTCTTCACGTAAGAATTCACAAGTTTATCCATAGACCATTTCTCGTTGGCTGCTATGAAATGCGCATTCTTAGTGAAGCGATCAACGACCACCTAAATCATGTCGTGACCGTTCCTTGTTCTGGGCAGTTTAGTCACAAAATCCATAGTGATGTCTTCCCATTTTTCCATGGGTATAGGCAAAGGTTCTAAACTCCCATACAGTTTCTGATGTTGTGCCTTAACCCTAGCACAAGTTACACACTCGGCCACATACTTTGCAACATCGAGCTTCATCGTCGGCCACTAGTAATAGGGTTTTAGATCCCTATACATTTTCGTACTGTCGGGATGAATCGAGTACATGGTTTTGTGAGCTTCTTCCATTAGAAGACCTCTTACTCCTCCCGCCTTAGGTACCCAAATCCTTTCTTTGAATACCTTCAGTCCTTGACCGTTTGTATCAAACACCAACGTTTTTGCCAAACGTTCCTCCTTTCGGTCATTTCTCTCTAAAGCTTCCTCTTGAGCTTTCTTTATACTTTCCGCAATTGTTGAGACAACTTCAATTCTCAACGCTCTTGGCCTTTTCTTTTCAATATTTACCTTCCGACTGAGAGCATTAGCAGCAACATTTGCTTTACCAGGGTGGCAAAGTATCTCACAGTCGTAGTCCTTGAGTAATTCTAGCCAGCGCCGTTGCCTCATGTTCAATTCCTTCTCCATATCTTTAAGGCGAATACTACCGCTGCCAACTCCAGATCATGAGTGGGGTAGTTCTTTTCATGCTCTTTCAATTGCCTCGATGCACACACTATCACTTTATCCCTTTGGGTCAGAACACAACCTAACCCAACTCCAGAGGTATCACTATAAACTGTGAAGTCATCAACTCCTTCAAGTAACGAAAGAATCGGTGCTTCACACAACTTCTTCTTTAACTTCTCAAAACTTCCTTATGCTTCTCATTCCAAGTATAAACAGCTCCTTTATGGGTCAAAGCTGTCAATGGAGTCGCGATCGAAGAAAAGCCTTGGATAAACCTTCGGTAATATCCGAAGAATCCTAAAAAGCTTCAGATCTCTGTAGGACTTTAAATCGTAACCTTCGATTTACAAAATAAATCCTTATTGAAGACTCCTTATTCTCCTTGGAATAAGTACTTTCCTTCATTTATTGTAACAGACCGATGGGTCATGTTCTAATGATCTCTCATTGTATATTGCACTACTTAGACTCAGATCTCCTAGGGACAAATTTCGGAGCAAACTATACCTTCCTTCATGTTCTAATGTGATACAATCACAGTTCAACATGTATCATTTCTAACTACCAACTTCTTTAACAATGAGTGCGATACTTCTATTGATCGCTTTGATCATCTTTCACTTCAATCTTCTGGCTTAAGTCAAATGCTACATCGAACTTGGTTCTCTGAACCACATAATAAACTCATCTTAGTCGGACTCGATTCGATATGACCCCTAGGGTCGGAATAACAATCATCTTCTTAGTCATTACCGAAACGATGGTAACGACATACCAGAATAAGACGGAATCAATTACTAGTTCCTTGGTAACCTTGTGACTTTCCCTGATCCAAGTGTGAATCCTGTGCTTCCAGTAGTATAGATCTCTACTACTATTCACACCTACTCATACTCGTCCCAAGTACGGTCTCGCAGTCCCCAAGTCCTAAAATCACAAAACAATTTAACACATACGAATGTGTCCAATTAATCATAAAATTTTCCTAGACTCTACTAGGACTTCTTCCATGCGTTTCTTCAATCATCAATTCTACTTCAACTTGGTTGGTGATGGAAATCCAGACGATGGGACAACTTCAAGAATTACACCAACCATTCCATTCATCAGATGACAAAACCAGGGTTTATATTATTTCCTTGAAACGATTACACAAAAGTTCAAGTTTACCCTATACTATGCCTCTAATAGGCTAAACCACCTATTACTATTCACATTACTACTTCGTAACTTGATCTTCGGGTATCAAGTCTTTAAAACTACTTCCTAGCATTATTAATTGCTTCGTCAAGGATATTCTGAAATTCCCTTGGCGTTGGCGGTGCACTTGGCCTTGTTACTTCATTTTCCTTCGGACAGTCCTTAGAAATATGGCCTTCTTCCTTACATACGTAACACATCCTCTTAGGAATCGTACACTGATTGGCGTAATGCCCTATTTCTCCACACCTAAAGCACCTCACCTTCCCGTCACAATTCCCAGAGTGTTTATTTTTGCACTTTCCGCACCATTTTCCTCTACCTCTTCTTTTGCCAAACTTTGAGGATATGTTGCTCTTGTTGGGCCTTGAAGACCCCTCAAATTTCCTCTTCTTGCCAACTTCAATCTTGTTGGCGGTCCTGGCATTGATCATTTCTTCAATAGACTTAGCAACCCAGATAGTTGCCTCAAGAACAGATGCCTGACGTACTGGCACAGTAAGTTCATCCTTACTTTGTTGAAGTAAACGTTTTGTTTCTTCCATCTGTTGATCCAACATCGTACGCACCATTGCCTGCACCCCAGCCATCGTGATTGGCTCAGGCTGCGGATTATCGTTTCCGAATTCACTTTGCGTACTCGCCATTTCGATCTATACACCAATCGTAGGTGAATTTAGATCTTTAATTTCGATAGACGTTAAATCTTCGTTATTACTCCGAAATGTTTATATGTTAGTTCTAATATCGTAGTCATACGTTTACAATCCTACACACATAGGATTTCCAGATCCGGTCGGCAACAGACCATAGATCCGAACAATCAATGGCATATATGGCAAACATATAGCATTTAGCACATAAAAGCATTTTAGGCATCTTTCCTAAAATAAACTAGTGCTCGTGTCTAAAATATGGTAGACACTCATCTTACAATCATCACTTAGCATTCTAAGTTTAAGTCTAGAAATCCTACAATTTCTTAGTTCGCTTAAACTAATGCTCTGATACCAACTGTGACATCCCCAAATTTCTCGGCCAGAAAAGACCGATTTAATTTATGCTTTTTAAAATAAAATCAGAGAATCTTTTTAAAAGATGTTGCGGAATTGGTCCCCAAAACAACATATGATAAAAGTTTATCAAAACCTTTCTTTAAGAAATATATAATTTCCTTTTTATATTAAAACCTCGGGATGTCATGTTCTGATACAGATCAAAAGCATAAACAAGACATTATAAGCCTTACAACAGTTATTTATAACTACTGGCCTATAATCCATAAATCACTCATCATCATCATCCGACTATGCTCGGGGTCCACTACCTGTAATCATAAAAAGCTGAGTGGGTCAGGCTTGGAAGCCTGGTGAGCATATAGGGTTTTCAACCCACAATAAATAAATTTATTGTACTTAAACATCAATTAATCAACCAAATTACCCCAACCCCATTATCTTATTAATTTCTTAAGGGTTTACCCTAAGATTCAACTATCACTCCTTCCTAAGGATTCATCCTAAGGAATAGGCACAAGGTCACACCATCACCAGGGTTTATACAACAGGGGCTAAATTCATAGCTCTTATTTATTGACAATATTATTGACAGTATTCACCCCTGTCATACATGTCAATGGGTTTTTAGAGTACGCCTGATGAACGTATAGTTCATACACCTACAGGTTGCAAGCCTGCTAGTGTTCCACAGACCGTCTAGAATAGTCCATGGTTGTCATCCCTACTCTGCTGAATGACGGGGGTCACCGTTTGGGTAAGGGCTGATCTCATATTTCACCACTCACCCTCAACTTATGATCTCCTTTCACCACTCACCATCAACTTATGATCTATATCACTGATCATCTCATTTATCCAACTCACCTTTCATCACACACCCACTATTTCATCTACCCATGTTTTACCCGCCATTTTTGTAGATAAAAATACATATACAGTTTAAATTATTTAAAACATGTATAAATCACTCCTTCAACATCCAACTCAAATAAACAAACAATAAATATTCACACAACACGTATTTTATATAAAATACTTCATATCTATGTGTAAGGTGAAAGTCACTACACACTCACCTGATTTAATGAAAAGCGGGCAGCAATTCGTTTCCTAAAACGATCGTTTCTAATAAAACCGGGAGTTTTATTGAGAAACCGGGCTCTGCGAAGGGTCGGGCTTCGAAACTGAAAAAATAAATTTTTTGGGCTTCTCGGGCACTTCGTGGCGTATTCTGGGGGTTATAATCGATACCGGGGCTTTGGGGAATGTTAAGATGAAGAAAATATGGAACAAGGGGCTAAAAATGGCAAAACTCCAAAAGTAACCGGGAAGGCTCGCATACCCTCTTATTTATAGGGTCTGAAGTCGGCTTAAGAATGGTGGGGTCCGCAGGAGAGGGTGCGCAGGTGCTCGCACATGGGCTGCGCGTGCGAAGTGGCTGCTGGCAGCTCCTGATTGGACCGAGGCCTACTGGTCCGAGGTAGAGGCTTTGTGGCTTCCTGCGAAGGCTTCGAACACGTGATAAAGGGCACACGTCGGACAGGCATTGGACCGCTTCAGCAGCTCGGATGACTCAGCCTTATTTCGGACACATGGCACATGCGAGGCGAGGACACGTGGCCGAAGTCCACCTATGTGAAATTCCTCGGTTTTGGGGATTTTTTCTCGATTTTCGTGCCAAAACTTCTAAAATCCATAACTTTCGCATACGAGCTCCGTTTTTGACGTTCTTTATATGCATGCGTAGGTAAAATTACACTCTACAACTTTTGTTTAGACTTTGTCGGCTAATTTTGAATTTAATTTTTATATTATTATTTTTAACAGACCGGGGCAGGAAATCCGTTAAAAATTCATAACTTCTTCATCCGCCGTCCGTTTTCGTCAGACTTTTTACCGTTGTGCTACTATTTACGAGACCTTCGATTTTCGTTTAGTTCGTGTCGGCTAAAAATCACTCGATCAAAAATTCGAGTTTTTAGCTGTCTACTACTAAGCTGAAACTTCGAAAAATCATAACTTCCTCATACGAAGTCAGATTTGGGCGTTCTTTTTATACCTACTCTCGGTTTAACGAACACTACGAGTTTCGTTTAGATCACTAAGGCTAAAAAGTAGTTTATCAAAAACTTACTTTTTACGACATTCGGCACCGTGCCGGTTTGTCGCGAAACTTCGACAGGTCATAACTTCTTCGTTATAACTCGGATTTCGGCATTCTTTATATATCCGTAATCCTTGTCACGACCACTAGAACTTTCTTAATAAATATCGGCTTTATATAATATTTATTTTTGACGTTTATTTTTATCCTTAATTAATTAACTCCTACTAATTAAGCATAAAACACATAAAACACATAATATTCACATAATTCCTTTTCATTTCTTCAAAATGAGTCACAAAGGTTAACCTAGACTATCATATCAATATTAATGCCTAGCCTAGAAACACAGGCATTACAGGGGAGGTGGTATTTTCCCTTAAAATTTGGAACATTATCTATATAGTGTCCGTTGTACCGTTTACAATGATCACAAGATTTTGCGATATCTTATGGAACAGTCGAACCTGAACATAAGACAGCGCAGGTGGATGGAAATGGTCAAGGATTATGATTGTGAGATCATTTAGCATCCGGGTAAAGCGAATGTGGTGGCGGATGCCTTGAGCCGCAAGTTGGCTGGATCTTCAGCTGGAGATATTTGTATGAGGATATCCATTGATTCCCCACTTTTGGATTTGATCAGAGGGGCTCAGACAGAAGGAGGCAAGAAGGAGAACTGGAAACAGGAAAGGATCAGGGCGAGATCGACAGGTTTGTCACCGATAGTCGGGGATTGTTGACTCGGTGTGGTCGGGTTTGGGTTCCAGTTTCTGGTGGGATTAGACTAATGGTTATGGAAGAGGCTCATAAGTCTCGTGTTTCGATACACCCGGGAACCACCAAGATGTATCGTGATTTGAGAATGAGTTATTAGTGGTCATGTATGAAAAGGGAGATAGCTTGGTATGTTGAGAGGTACTTGACTATAGGATGGTAAAGGTCGAGCATCAGAGGCCACATGGCAAGCTGCAGCCTTTGGAGGTTCCCATGTGGAAGTGGTAACATATCACCATGGATTTTATCACCAAGTTGTCGAAGACTGCCAAGGTTTTCCATTCTATATGGGTCATCGTGGATTGATTGACGAAGAGTGCCCACTTTTTGGCCATCCAGGAGAGCTCTTCGGCCGAAAATTTGGTCGATGTGTATGTTCGGGAGATTGTTGCTCATCATGGGTTCCGATCTCTATTATTTCAGACTGAGATGTTCGGTTCACTTCCTGATTTTGGCATAACTTCAACGAGGAACTATACACTAGGCTACATTTCAGCAACCCTGTGTTTGAATAATATTGCATTTTCGACCCTTGGGTTTAAGAAAGGTTGCTAGATTGGCCCTTAGTAGAAATATAGTAATTTTGACCATGATTAATACGCCGAGCGTAAGTTGTAAACGCTAAGCGTACTAGGGCTCCCCCTAGTACGTTGCGCGTACACTTCGTATGTGGGGCGTACGTGAAAAAAGTGCAAACCCTAATTTTTATGGTTTGGTTCATATATAAAAACCATTATAGCCTCATTTCTCGTTCCTTCATCAGCCTCCCTCTATTAAAAACTACCCCAAACAAAACCTAAGTGAAAGAGTGAATTTTGAGACCATTGGAGTGTTTTGGAGGTGTTCTTGAAAAAGAAGATGGTGGTGAGAAGAGCTTGGACCTTAGAAGCACCTTGGATCTTAGATTACCATCTTGTTAGCAACCTCTAGGAGGTATAAAGTTCACATCTTGATCAATCCATCTTGTAGATCTAGACATTTCTTCCTTTAAGACACTTTTTGTCCTAAATGTTGGAACCTGAAAGTGAACCTCTAGCAATCCTAAGTACTCATTCCGAAGTGTGTATGTTCCGAAGTGGATAAGTGGTTTGGAATCTGTCCGGACCAGGAATGAAGAAGATGTGAAGCTGAAGACATTCCGGAATGGCTCTCACGTCCGGAATGGATGCTGATCTGGAGCAACTCTATTTTGTCTTAGTACATTTATTATATTTGTCTTTGTATTGATGTAACGTTTCATAGGACTTAGTCTTTTGTTGTATTTGGACAATCAGAATGTCAGAAACATTTCTATTGTTCAGTCCTATGTAATCACTCTAGTTAATTCACTGTAACCTTCACTCCTATTTATAGGAGCATTCCATACAAGTCAATGACGGATCTTTCATTCAACTTTTGGCACTTTACTAAGTTATTTCAAACATCTTTCAAACATTCTTCTTGTTCCTCATTTATTGACTTTACCTTGATCATTTATTCTCATTGTTCATTAAATGACTTGATCATTTGCTGAATCGATTATCTAAGACTTGACTGGTCTTTCCAGGCTCGACTTGAACATTTATTAGCAAGCAGACATTGATCTTAAGCATTCACTCAAGGTTTGAGTTTTCAAACCTTGTCCCTGGGCATTAGATCGGTCTTGTTCTCTCAATTGGTATCAGAGCTTGAGTGGTTGTCCTTTGAATCCATAAGATCATATTATAGTTTGTTTGAATTTACCTTGGTATTTCAACCATTTCTGTGTTAAGGATAAAAGTTCTTCTATATACCACTTTAGCTTAAAGATATCTTAACTTCAATGGCTGCTTCTAATCCTCAGCAAATGATTTCAATGCAAATTGCAAATAGTGTGGGTGGCCCTACACGTGCCCCATTGCTAGTTGTGGAAGAATATGATCACTGAAAAGTTATAATGGAAAGATTTTTACTAGCCAAGGATAAAGGTGAAGAAATCTTGAGATCCGTCACAAAAGGTCCACATGTTCCTATAAGAACAGTTGTAAGAGATGCAGCTGCTCAGCTCATGCATGAAGACAAAACTCGCCCAGCTCCTCTAACTGCAGATGATATCGAGAAGCTGCATGCTGATCAAGTTGCTTTCTCAGAAATGGTGTTTGGTGTTTCTCCTTGACTCTTTGAGCACATCAAGCTATGCAAATCAGCCAAAGAGATTTGGGACACTCTTCAGGACCTGATTAAAGGTTCGGAAAATATGAAAGACAAGCGTCTCACCTCAGTTGTCAACGACTTCGACACCTTCACCACCACTCCTAGTGAATCAATTGCCTCAGCCTCCAACCGTTACCGTATCGTGGTCAACAACATGACTGCTTATGGGATTGTCCGAACTCCTTTGGAGTACAATCTCAAATTCATTAACAGTCTCGGCAAAGGATGGGGAAATGTAAAATCTTGTCTTCAAAGCAATGGTTCCTTGAAAAAGTTCAAGCTCTATCAATTTTTTGATGAACTTCAAGGACATGAGTCAAATGTTGCTCAAACCATAAGGGAACTCTCCGGAGGTCCTCTTGCCCTTGTTAGTTCTTTTGAATCAACCATTCTGAACTCATCTACTTCGGATCCCTTCCAACCAATTGTTCCATCTGTTCAAACATCCGCACCCACCTTACCCACACAAATCTATCCTGTTGATGATTCTGAAGCCATGGACTCTGAACTTCGTTTCCAACAGGAGTTCGCTCTACTCTCAATGAAGTACAAACGCCCTTTCAATTCTTCTTACAAACCTTACCAAAACTGATTCCATGCTCCTCACCAGAACAATCCTCAACCATACTCAGCTCCGGAACCTAAACCCTCTTCGGAAAATCCTCCTGCATACAAACTGAACCTCTCTAAGCCAAACTCTACTTCAGAACCTTCCCAGAGTTCCAAATCCGACAAACCAAAAATTGTGTGTCATAAGTGTGGACATGCAAATCATTTTGCTAAAGATTGCCTGGCTAATGCTTCGCAGAAACCAAAAATCAAGGACTCTGCCTACTACGTCCGAAAAGCACAAGAGATGGATGAAAGTGAAAAAGCCTTTGTGACAACAGTGTCAAGAGATGTTGAAGGATATTGGTCATCCGGGGATGATGATGACATGGTAACTAGAAGGAATATGTGTCTGATGGCAAGACAAACGGTTGAATGTGATGAAGGATATTGGTCCTCTGGGTCAGAAGATGAAGATGATGTTGCTGAACCTCACTATTGCTACATGGCCACCAACGATCCACCAGGTCGAAGCATCGTTCAGTAGGTAAAATCTATGATCTCGGATAACAATTTTGATCTATCTCTTTGTGAACCTTATTTGACCCAAATCCAAACAGATATGAGCACCATCTATAAAGCCTATGAGTCTGCCATAGAAGCCAGTGAGAAGAAGGACTGTGAACTAAATCGTCTTAGGTTACGTTTTGAGGATAAAAAATTGAAAATTGAGTCTTTAGAGCATGAGCTTGTAATGTCAAAAGATAAATGTATCATTTTGAAAGATAAATGTGAAATCACCTATTCTGAACGAAATATTTTAATTTCTGATAACAAACGTCATAATGCAAAGATAGATGCTTTGCATAATTCTGTAGACATGCTTGAAGCGGACATTCAGATGACTCATAATTTTCGTCATCCATGGTCTAATGCACCTGGTCTAGGGAGCGAGTTTCCGACACCAATTGCTAGTCCCCTGAAGGAATTGCAAAATTTGACATTCATGGGAGAGGTTCTGAACATCAAACATTCGGACACCCCTGTTTCTCCCTTGTCTCCACTTCCTGAGACTATAGACCATTCTGAGTCCTTAATTCCTGAGTTCAAACTAATTGTTGTCAAGTGTCCTGATTCCACGCAACTTCCGCCTCTGATCAACCTGGACCTGAATAGGACCACGGAATTTCATTACAGTCTTCCAAATTGCGTAGATTATGTTCCTAGGAGTAATCATACAAACAACTTCGTAGTTGAAGAAATTCCTTCCCTGACAACTGAAACTGATACCTCTAAGTTTGTATGGGCATCCTTAGATGATAAAGTTGAAAAATCAAGTTGTGTCTCCTCTGATTCTTGCAAATCTGATCCCTTGGTAGTTTCAAAAACGAAATTGATTCCCATTACTCCTTAGTTTAGTAATCCATCCTTAGGACAAACTTCAAAATCCCCATCTAGGAGAAAACCAATGTTGAATAGGAAGGATATTGTTGATCCCAAAGTAGAAGCTCGAAATGCACATAAGAAGGAAGTTAAGACTAGACAAAATTCTAGGTTCAATGAAAACTCCAAACCAAGTGTATCTCAGAATTCTTATGCATCAACTCATAGTCAAAACTCCTTTGCTCCCACTAAGATCCTCAAAAGACCTTCTACATCTCCTAGTCGTATAGAATCCAAGAAAGTAGACAATTCTACTCAGCCTAAATCTCGTATGAATGTCACAACAGTTCAAAACACTTCTTCTCGGACTATTTCATCTATTTTTATTGCAAAATCTGATGGCACAATTTTTAAATCAAATCTTTCAAAAACCAATGTGTCATCCAGCAAATCCACAAATGCAAAGAAAACATCTTTTTCAAAATCTTCAAAGAAAAATCTTGTGTGGAAAGTCAAAACTCCCTTTGATGAAACACCAATTCCGGAGGTTACAAATGTTACCAACACTCCGGAAGTCAAAGGTCCGAAGAAGATCGTTCGGAACCTTCAAGTCATTAAACATGACTATTGGATAGATGAAAAGACATTAGCCTTCTGTCTGTTTCCAAAGAATTCAAAGAATACCACCCAGAAACACAAAGTTGTTCCTAAGTCACAATCCAAGTCCAAAGTCCGTGCCTACGTCCCAAAGTCTAATTCGGAGCCTAAAAACTCCATTACTCACTAATTTTGCAGGCACTTTGTGCTTCGGAGCAAGAAACAATATGGTATATTGATAGTGCTTGCTCCATGCACATGACGGGGCAGAAAGACTTTCTGCGCGACCTCAAGCTTTATCCAAATGTTGGTTACGTAACATATGGCAACAACTCTAACTCCCAAATTCATGGTTATGGAATTCTCACCAATGGAAATTTCTCTATCTAAAATGTGGCTTATGTAGCTGATCTGGAACATAATTTGATAAGTGTTGTTCAGTTCACTGATTCAAATCGACGTGTGGAATTTTGTAAAAAGTACAGCTATGTAATGACCGAAGACCGGAAAGAGTGCTTAATCAAGTCGATTTGCAACAAGAACATGTACCCGCTCGACATCAACATGATTATTGGCAAACCGCAACTCTGCCTTCTCACCAAAGTTGTTCCTGACGTCAGCTGGTTATGGCACCGAAGGCTCGCTCATCTAAACTTTCGGTACATGAATGATCTCGTATCAGGCGAAATGGTGAGAGGTTTACCTCTTCTCAAATTCAAAAATGATCATTTGTGTGCTGCTTGTGAGTGTGGTAAGCAATCAAAGAAGGGTCGTCCTGTTATCATCGAAAAATCCATTTTGGAACCATTGGAGCTTCTACACATTGATCTTTGTGGACCATCCACGGTAGAAAGTCTTCATCATAAGAAATACATTCTTGTGATTGTTGATGATTTTACAAGGTTCACTTGGGTATTCTTTCTAAGTCTGAAATCTGACACAGCCTCAGAGCTCATCAATTTTATCAAAGGAATAGAAGTTCTTATCAAACTCCCAGTTAGGAGAATCCGAAGTGATAATGGATCGGAATTCACTAATTCCACCATTGAGAAATTTCTCACAGAAAAAGGAATTGACCACAACTTCTCAGCTCCTTACACTCCACAACAAAACAGTGTAGTCGAAAGACGCAATAGAACTCTCATTGAAGCTGCTCGATCCATGCTGAACTTTGCAAATCTACCACTCTATCTGTGGGCTGAAGTCGTATCCACTGCCTGCTTCACTCAAAATCGGAGTATCATCAATCGACGCCTCAACATGACACCGTACGAAGCAATGAATGGTCGGAAGCCAACAATCTTGTTTTTGCATGTTTTCGGATGCAGGTGCTTCATCAATAACAACCGTGATCAGCTTACCAAGTTCCAACCCAAAGCTGATGAAGACATCTTCCTTGGGTACTCCTCAAAATCGAAAGCTTACAGAGTTCTTAACCGGAGAACACGTGTTCTGGAAGAAATCTTTGACATTACTTTCGATGACAACTTCGTTCGGAATTCTGGCCCAACTCACATTACAACTCACATTATGGAGTCCGATGCTCCTCCGCCAGGATGTCCGAATCCCCAAACAGTTCTTGAAGTTGATTTTGAAACTCTCTTTGGTCCTTCCGAAACCGCTCTTGATTCAGAATCTCGATCAAGACCAACTCTCATTCCAATCCCTACTTTGGAAGCTCCTGTCTCGCATAATGTCTCCGGTCCGATCCCAATCCTTCCTCCATTTGATTCCAAACCATTTCAACCTTCTCAGGTTGAGGGGGAGAATACTCATCCCTCTCTTGAATCAAATGTGGATGGCTTCCAAGATGCAGCTGTTGATTTCGATAATTCCAATCCTCTCAACATTGATGAAAATGAAAACTTATTTGCGTTCCCTTCTGATGATGATGTCAATCTCTCTGGTTCAGAAGTTCAGGGGGGGCATCATCCTCACATTCAAACCATTCAGGGGGAGCAAATCAATTCCATTGTTGATATCGGATCGACGGCTGCACAAGAACTCCCATGATTACATGTTTGGACAAAGGATCATCCTCCGAACCAAGTAATCAGTAACCCCAATGCTAGTGTACAGACTCGTTCCGCTACAAGTATCCAAAATGAATGCCATTTTTCAGCATTTATATCCATGGTTGAACCAAAATCCATTAAGGACGCATTGGAGCATGCTGACTGGATTACAGCCATGAAAGAAGAACTAGCAGAATTTGACCGAAATGAAGTTTGGACTCTCGTGCCTCCTCCTCCGAATCATCCCATTGTCGGTACGAGATGGGTATTTCGCAACAAGCTAGATGACGCAGGAGTTATTATTCGAAATAAATCAAGATTGGTGGCAAAAGGATTTACACAGATCTAAGGGCTCGACTACGATGAGACCTTTGCTCCCGTTGCACGTCTTGAAGCCATCAGAATCTTTCTTGCTTATGCTGCTCATAAAAGCTTCAAAGTTTACCAAATGGATGTTAAGAGTGCCTTTCTTAACGGTGAACTTGACACTGAAGTGTACCTTCAACAGCCCCCCGGTTTTGTTAATCTCTCTTTTCCGAACTACTGTTACAAACTCCGGAAGGCTATCTACGGACTCAAGCAGGCTCCTCGGGCATGGTACGAGACCCTCACTGATTTTCTCAAACGCTCCGGTTTTCAAAGAGGAATTTTAGATCCCACTCTATTCCGAAGACCAAATGGAAAGCATCTCATGTTGGTACAAATTTATGTGGACGACATCATTTTTGGATCTACGGATTCATCTATGGTTGCTGATTTTGCCAATCTAATGATCAATCGATTCCAAATGAGCATGAATCGGGAGCTAAGCTTCTTTCTTGGCCTTCAAGTCAAACAGACTAACAGAGGAATCTTCATTCACCAAGAGAAGTACATTTCGGAACTCCTCAAGAAATACTCAATGGACACCTGTGCCTCAGCCAAGGTACCAATGGGCTTCGGACACAAGATCTTTGTCGACCCTTCAGGTGTTTCAGTTGATGAAAAGAAATACCGCAGAATGATTGGATCCCTACTCTATCTCACAGCAAGTCGTCCAAATATCATGTTTTCAACATGTTTATGTGCCAGATTTCAAGTCAACCCAAAGATGTCTCATCTCTTGGCTGTGAAACAAATCTTCCGATACCTTAAAGGCACAAAGAGTCTCGGAATCTGGTACCCAGCAAATGAAAGCTTCCTTCTTCAAGCATATTCAGATTCGAACTATCGTGGTCTTCAACTTGATAGAAAAAGCACTTTAGGTGGCTGTCAATTCTTAGGTGGTCGTTTCGTCAGTTGGTCATCCAAGAAACAGAACTGCATTGCACTCTCTACAGTCGAAGCCGAATACATAGTTGCTGCCAGCTGTACATCTCAGGTTCTGTGGATGAAATCTCAACTCTTGGATTATGGTTACCGCTTTCAACGTATTCCTATCTATTGTGATTCTCAAAGTGCCATTGCAATTTCCCACAATCCAATTCAGCACTCAATGACTAAGCACATTGATATAAGGTACCATTTCATAAAAGATCATGTTCTAAACGGTAACATTGAACTCATTTTTGTTCCATCTGATGATGAGATTGTTGATGTCTTTACTAAGGCATTAGAAGAAACCAAATTCAATGGTTTTCTGAACAAGATGGGTATGATGATACCAGATCCTCAGTTCTTTCAAGAGACTTGTTCTCTTTGATAGAAGTATTTGAAAGAATTTTAGTTCCGATCTCAAAATCTTTTCATCTCGGGACTACCTTCTCTCGGAATACATAGGATCATTTTACTTGTCTTTATTTCTGACCATCACTTGAGTTTTAAGTTGTACAGTTCATCGTGATTGATTGTTATTCTAAATCCACATTGTCATTGTGTTCAGATTTTTATCTCGGAATATACTTCATAATGGCATCCCGGAATTCCACTCCGGAAAGGTATTGCATTCTACACTTCGGAACTTCAAAATCACTCCGGAAGATTTCTAAAATCTCAGTCCGGAATGCTTTCTAAACCATGTTCCGGAAACTTTTTCAATTTCACTCCGGAAACTCTTAAAAATCACTATTCCGGAATTACTGCTCCGGAATCACCAACCTTTTTCAAATCAAACTGAATTTTTGTTCCGGAATCACAAAACTTTTCCTAAAGCGCACTAAATTTTTGACTCCGGAATCAAAACTCTCTCCGGATTATTTCTCTTTCCAGACCCCTTTTCAAATCAAGCATGTTCCGGAGTACAACCCTTTACCCTCCGGATCATACATTGTCCGAAATCACTCATCCAGAATTCCAAAGGATAATAAGGTGAAACGTTTTTTTCTCAACGGTTACTTTCTAGGAAGATCCTTATTCTATCATCCTCGATTCTCGTGACACGATTGCACGCCCCCATAAAAGTAACCATTGAATCGCCTGTTGGATTTTCCATTTTTAGCCACAAACAAACCTCACTTTTCACCTCCCAGGTCAACTCAGCCCCCTAAACCTCTTTATCATTTAATGCGACCCGTTTCTTTTTCGGACCCTCATCATTACCATACAAACCCGACCCACTTCCCTTACCTATAAATACCAATCAAAACCCTCTTTTACCTCTTTACGCGCCCAATACTTCCAAAACCCTTGATTTCTCTCTGAGTTCTTCGTGTTCTTCAAGCACTCATCTCCTGCAACAATGGCGTCTCCACAAAAGCCCACTCAAACTGCCTCAACCACAAAGAAATCCATTGCAAGAAAGAAATCTTCCAAAGGTTCCAAGGGTTCATCATCATCTTCCGATCCAGAACCGTTTCTAAGAGACACCACTCAACTCTTTTCCCTAAATCCCATGGATTACGATGAATCCATCAGGGTCATGATATAGTTTATTGCAAATCACCATATCTCCATTCCCCTCACTAGAATCCCTGAACCTCCACTACCACTTCATCATCTTCATTGTGCCTTTACCAGTATCAAACTCAAAGACGGTGCACTAGAGACTACAATCATCGGTGACATAATCGTTCTTATCTATAAATTGACCTTCCTTAAGGCGATCGGCGTGAAAGCAAATCCAAGGGGTTTCGAGGTCCAAGAACCAACGACTGAAGAGTTTCAGACGTTTTTGTCTTACATCGGGTATAATCAAGATTACAGGGCTAAAGATTTCAAGAAATCTGCCGTCTCCGAACTCTGGACCGTGCTAATGCATTTCATCATCAGTGGGATGTCCGGAAAGCATGGAGGAACTGATACGCTAAGCAAAGACTGGCTCAACGTCATCTACAACATCTACTCCGGACGGGACAATGCAGTGGATCTTCCAAAAGTCCTATGGCAAGATTTTTGCAAATTTGCCATCAAAAGAAAGGAGAACGAAATTTCGAGCCCTAGGTTCTAGTCACTGAGGCTCCAACAAATCTTCCAAGAACTTCATGAACCACTTCCGGTTACAACCATTCCTCCGGAGGTATGTGTTTCCTTCAAAGTTGTTAAGGCCTATAGGATTCTGGACCAATCCTCTTTTGGTCCGGTTCGACGACTTCCGGACCACATGTTGGCCTTAATCCCTTCCGATTCCATTTATCTAAAACAACACTTGAAGACTTCGGTTGTGTTCGACCCAACACAACCTGCCCCAGTCTCAGTTGAGCCTATTTCGAAAGAGGCCAATCCTACCACGTCCGGACCTAAGGTTAAGAAATCTACCAAACGAAAGGGTTCTCCCTCCAAGTCAAAGCCTAAAAGGAGAACCAAAGTCAGCTCTTCCTCTCCAAAGGAAGATGCTCATGACATTCCGGCTGACTCTGGCCATCTAAACGCCCCTCCTGTTCACTCATCTAAGGTACCCCTCAATGTTTCAATATCACCTGCACACACTCACGGGGAGTCTCCACATAATCCACCCTCACCTTCCCAAAAAGGTGATGCCGGTGTTGACCATAGTTCCTTGCAGCCCCTGGAACACACCCACGAGTCACATTTGATATCCCTTTCGATTCTCACACAAGCACACACTCCGGAACCCCTGTTCCGGAGCCTAAGCATTCCGGAGATGGAGCAGTCTCTCCGACTCCGGAAGCCTCAACTAGTCTGATACCCGGAAGGCGTACATGACGACCATGTGCTAATGATCCCCAATAGGAAGATTTTGTTTACAGGGCCGCATCCAAACGTACGGATCTCACTAGAGCTCAAGTGGAATCCACTCTTATCTCCATGAGGAACAGGGCCATCCAAAGCAATATGCCTTATGTTCCTCCCACTGACGCCGATGCAGCCAACGAACGCACTTCTGAACTACCGCCTGCTACCACTCACCAAGACGTCTTCCAAACCAATCCGGATGAAGAGCTCTCCGAAGAAGTCATGTTGGATGATGAAAAAAAACTGTTCGGACAAAATTTCATGACTTCAATCCATTTTCAATCAAAGGCATCCGTTTCCAAGTCTTCCTATGACTTCAGATCCTCCTCATCAACCACTCCGGATGGTGAACTCAACTCCAAAATGCATGAAGATGATGCTGCAACCAAGCCGGGTCCATCCACAAATATTTCTTCACGCCAAGCTCCTTCGCAACACTCAGATTCTGATTCGGAATCATCAGCTGGTGACTATATTGACCCCTTCGCTCTTCTCGAGATTTAGGCCAACGTCTCAGACACTATGAAGAAAGTGTCATCTATTGAAACATACGTAACAGAGCTCAACAAGAATATGGATCAAAAAGTCTCCGGACTTGATTCCAAACTTGATGCCACTCTTCAGTCTATATCCCAGCAGTCCGGACCATCTGTTGCGGAAAGAGAAGCCCAACTGGATCAACTAATTTCTCTCAGGCTCAAGCACTCAATGGAGGAAGTTGAAGCCAAGTATGATGCCTCCGTCGAACACTACCTGGACACTATCACCTCCATGCTCAAAGTCCATGATGACTTGGTGTCTGTTACCAATGATCTCATTAAGCAGACTCATGTGCGTCATGAGAAACAGATCCAGAGACTAGAGAATGAGATAAAGAAGAAGGACGAGCTGAATCTCATTATCCAACAAGTCCTCATCAAACTTCTTCGATCCACTTGGAACATTGTCGATGTTCCAAATTGGAAGTTTGATGAGATGTTAGCCGTCCTGGGGCATCTGTTCGATCACCTAGCTGCTCAAGCCCCTACATTTTCCACATATGATAATCTCACCAAACAACTCAACACTGTCCTCCAAAAAGTGTTTGAAAATTTTGATGATGTGAAGGAATCCTTAGAGCTTGCACCGGTCCGGAGGCTTCCCGATGCAAGAGGGGGAGAAGGCCCAAGCCAACCTTGGAAACCCGCCTCAGAATTTACACTCCGAGATGAAGAAGACCTAAATTCCGAAGATGAAGTTCAAGTCATCTCCAGAATGCTAGGAAACTCCTCTGAAGGAGATGGAAGTACAGATGAAGACGAATATATTCAGGACAAAGCTCCTAAGGGAGTTATTGGTCTTCAAGCTCCTAAGCTGACCCTTCCGAAGGAAATGACAGAAGAGCAAAGGAAAATATGGTCTGCTACTTCCTGGCCTTCCTCTCTCCCAGATGCTCTCCGGATGGGCATTCAAATGGCTAAAGCAAAATCCTTTTTAACCGCTTAAGCCTTCCGAGCCACTCCTTCCGTGCAGTCCCCCATTCCGGACCCAAAGATTGCTCCAATCGACCAGGGCTCTCCTCTCCGTATCCCTGATGAAATTCCGGAAGAACCTCTTCCAAATCTCACTCCGGAATTTGAGATCGATGAAAACATGAAGCTTGTTATATCTGCTCTATAGAGAGACAAAGGGAAGAAACCTATGACTGCCGAACAACAAGCCTTTCATTCCGGATCTCCTCAAAATCAAATTCATGGATGGTCTCAGGAACAAATCAACAAGGCATTAGAGGATAGCATTCAGATCCAAGCTCTAAAGGATAATCCTGATCCGATGTGTGGCATCTCTCCTCTTTGCCGTGAAGGCATCCTTCAGGCTCAAGAAATTGTTCCGTGCATGTACTACGACGTTCCTACCAACGACTCCGAACAGCTAGATCTTCCTCTCTCTCCCTACAACAAATTCTACACCAAATTTGCTCCTCTTCACCCATCTGATGATCCGGAGGTGACTATCCGGACTAAGCGAGAAAGACTTAAGACTTTCTACTCGAAGCATGCACAACCTCTCAAGGAAGTGTGGTCGAGGAAGAGAATTACCAAAGTCGAGGGTTTCGGAAGAAAAATTTTGGTGAAATTTGATCTCAACTGTCCACTATTCCGCTTTCACATCCTCCGAAACAAGCCAACACCCCAGACTGTTACTGATGCTGACCTTCCCTCCTTGAATCCGAATGACATCCTTACCTTAGCTGCCTACTTCAGAGAAAATCAAAAGGATGACATCAGTATGGGAGCTTACCATGCTACTCTGAGCTTCCTGAAGGATTATGTTGCGGAATTTTGCCAACATGATTATGAGCTTGCACACCTTTACGGAACTGAACAATTTGTTGCCAAAATTGACTTTGTTCTTCCAGAAGCTGAAGTTCTTGCAGATGGTCGTATTGAAGAACCGATTCTAGGGTTTATCTACACAACTAGAAAGACAAACAAGAAGGACGGTTTCTGAGTCCTTGACAAACATCTAGTTCCGACCAAAGCTCTGAAGAAGTTCATATCCCGGGCGTCCAAGTCTGATGCTCCGGAACATGTCAAGGCAAAGTTTGTAAGTCAATTGGCGTGGTACATTGAAGTCCGAGAGTGGTTGTTCAGAGCCTACACCTTCATCAAGGAAGAAATGAACTAAGTTTACTGGATTGCTAAGGTCACTTAGGGGAGATTGTTGGAACCTGAAAGTGAACCTCTAGCAATCCTAAGTACTCATTCCGAAGTGTGTATGTTCCGAAGTGGAAAAGTGGTCTGAAATCTGTCCGGACCAGGAATGAAGAAGATGTGAAGCTGAAGACATTCCGGAATGGCTCGCATGTCCGGAATGGATGCTGATCCAGAGCAACTCTATTTTGTCTTAGTATATTTATTATATTTGTCTTTGTATTGATGTAACGTTTCATAGGACTTAGTCTTTTGTTGTATTTGGACAATCAGAATGTCAGAAACATTTCTATTGTCCAGTCCTATGTAAGCACTCTAGTTAATTCACTGTAACCTTCACTCCTATTTATAGGAGCATTCAATACAAGTCAATGACGGATCTTTCATTCAACTTTTGGCACTTTACTAAGTTATTTCAAACATCTTTCAAACATTCTTCTTGTTCCTCATTTATTGACTTTACCTTGATCATTTATTCTCATTGTTCATTAAATGACTTGATCATTTTCTGAATCGATTACCTAAGACTTGACTGGTCTTTCCAGGCTCGACTTGAACATTTATTAGCAAGCAGACATTGATCTTAAGCATTCACTCAAGGTTTGAGTTTTCAAACCTTGTCCCTGCGCATTAGATCGGTCTTGTTCTCTCACTAAATATGGTGATTCTTGAGCATGGCATGTTCTTGACCCAATAAGTCATCCTTTCAGACCTTATGAGGGGTCTTGAGTCATAAAAATGTGGTCTTGAGGGTTAGTTTCACTCCATGCATGCTATAGAAGATCTTAATGCATTAAGATGATGAGATTTTGTGTTTTAAGCACTTAATGGACATGCAAAGTCATAAAGTTGGAAACTTTATGACTCAAGATGGTACTTTAGCCTTGGATCTGACTTTGGACATGAAGATTTGGAGTATTAAGCTCTTAATGGGGAAAGGGATGAATTGACGCGTACGCTAGGCATACCAAGTGGTTCACTGCGCGTGTACGGTCAGCGCCCTGTAAGATAGTCAACCACCGAGTACGCCCCGTGTATAGAAGAGAACGCCCAACGTACTCGGCTGAGTAGACTCGGTCGTTTTGGCTCGATTGGGTTTACTCGGCTAGGTGTTGACTTGACTTCTGACCATTGACTAGGTTTGACCAAGGGTATTTTAGGAAAAAAAATATTATTAATGGATAATGTTTTGACATTTAGAATTTAGGTTGAGCCGACATTTGGGAGCAAAGTATTGATCAACTATTCGTCAGATTGTGAGGTGAGTTTCCTCACTGTACTTATGGTTCGATGGCACCAAGGTCGGCCCAATTGGATTGTTATCCTGTTATTCCTTAATTGATGATATGATGAGTATGGGGTAGATCTATATGATTATAGGATAGCTGATGATATGCATAGACCCGTAGATCCGTAGGACTACGTTTGATTTTGTCTGCATCGTTATTTGTCTGTTTAATATGTTTTTTCTCTGTAATATGCCGACATATTGTGTTGGGTTGAGACTTTACTGCTATGTTCGTGAGTCAACAGACCGGGGGTATTCCAGTCTGATGACTGAGTGGACCCGAGAGTATTCCAGTTCGATGACTAAGTGGGCCTGTTGTGTATAGGTATTCCAGTTCGATGACTGAGTGGACCTGTTATATATTAGCATTCCATTTCGATAACTGATTGGGCTAGGGGTAATCCAGTCTGATGGTTGTGGACCCGTAGGTATTCTAGTCTGATGACTGATTGGACCCAACATGCTTGTTTTTATATGATATGTGTATTGTGTGGTAGTACCTTGGGGGAACTCACTAAGCGTTGGCTTATAGTTTTAGTTTTTTTTTTCAAGTACTTCTGAGGACCGTGGCAAGGCGAAGACGTGACCGTACACATCCTCGGTTTTTATGTTGATGGATCTTGTGAGACTCTGATTTGAATAATATTTTGAAAACAATAATTTTGTAAATACATTTTTTAGTAATAGGTTGTTTTGAAAAGTTTAAATTTGTTATGATTTTTGAGACGTTACATGTTTGATCCCATCTATGCCTCGAATTTCTATTGCTTAGGTGACCTTCATCACAATAGATATCCGATCAAATCATCCAGTTTGAAGAACTTGTGTAATCGGCCTATAACTTGGTTATAAAAATCGCAAATACACCTTGGCCATCAAAAGATAACACTAAGCGGTTATGTGAAATTTATCACATTATTGCATACAAGAGATGTGCGAGTGCTTTTTAAAATCGGTTGCATAGATTTGACGTTTATAAGGGGTATTTGATGTTGTTTATAATTCTTGTTTAAAAAACATACGATATCATGGTTATTGCATGCATCCAATAAACCAATGTATACTTTTTATTTAAAATCACATTTTAACACTTTTATTTAAAATCACATTTTAACAATATTCTTTTATAAAATCCAAATTTTATATAATTGACGCAATCAAATTGTAAAACTAATAACTAGTATTAAGTTTTACGATTTGACCGCAAAAGGACATTTATAAACCTTAAAATAAATCTTCCTTTTATAAAATAAGTTTTGGATTTTGATAAGTTTATAAAATCTCAATTTTAAACTTATATAATTTAATTCGCAAAATTTGTCGAGTGCTACCATTAGCTAGTTTTAAACAATAACTATTTTTACCATCTTATGTTAAAAGGCAAACTTCATTAAAACCAAACTTCTTGTGATGTTATTTATGCTCAAAATATTTTATACATGTGAAATCTAATTTAACAATAATAACACAGTATCAACATAAATTTAAAAACACAAGAATGCAAAACATATGTGCATAAACCAACCGTCTAATGACATTTTGCGAGCTATCACAAAACTGCCAAGTCCATTCCTAAAGGGATAATAAGGGACCAAAAATCTTGTAAAAGTCTCCATGCTCCCACTTACTTCAACATCTTGTACCAATTTTATAAAAATAATTTTATAAAGTTTGAGAAACTTTAATAAAATCACGTTTAGATACTTTTGATCTTCAAAATGGTCACCATATTCATTCTTGTTATATTTTTATAAAAATAAATTATTTCTAAAACTAATCGATTACTTACAAAAATAAACAAAATAAAAATTAATTATTGCATACCATATGAATAAATAAATATTATAACCATTTTAACAAATCAACACAAACACATTCACAACTGGTCAATGGCTAGTTTATTCACATCATATATATATATATATATATATATATATATATATATATATATATATATATATATATATATATATATATATAACATTATTTTGTTTTTCTAAGACGAACTTTTGGGGAAAAAATGCATGTAAATTTTTGTCACTAAAAATAACAGTTATAAACTTTTTATAGAGAAAATGTATGGATTTTCTTACAAAAATAAAACCATCAATATTTTCCAAAAACAAAGATAAGAACATCTTGTCAAATAATCTAACCAAGCTTTCAAAAATGGCTCTGATATCAGTTGTTGGGTTTTTATTCAAAAATAGTCTAATTATAATGTCAAACTCAATGTAATTAGCAACAAAAGAAATTTTTGTTTTGAATAAACTAAAATCATTTTACCCACCAAGTATCACTTTGCAAAGCATGGAAAGATAAACATAGCCATAGAAAAGGAAAGAATTTACAACCTTTGAAGACTTTGGATCCTTTTGGAACTTAGGAAGTTGGTGTAGAATGTAGAGCAAAGTTCGTTCTTATATAGGACACCAATAATAGCTCAACTTGATAGAGGTGATAGCCAAAATCTTATAGTAAAGGATTACTCTTAAGCTTTAAGTTAATACCCAAGTAATAACTTAAAGAGAGTGTCAAAGTACCGTCTTCATCTTCATATGGACTTAACCGTTAAGTGCTAGAGAGTAGAAAAATGGAGAAGGAGAGCATATGTTCATATTTTACAAGGTAAAATCGAGGATAAAAACTAGCTCAAAAGGCTCCATAATATACATGGAATAAGCCATTGAAGAAGTCACAACTGATACCTCTTACATCATAAAGTCAAGGAAGCATGGAAGAGTGTATTTCATGGAAGAAACATGAAGCAATAAGCAATCCCATGACCCCCCCCCTAGGGGCATGGGGGTGTTGGGGGATGGAGGGAAGTGGGCAGCTGCACATGGCCCAATTTTTTTATTATATTTTTTATTTAAAAATAAAAACTAATAATAACTATAAGGGCCCTTTTTTAACTCGTCATAGGCCTTTGAAAATATTTAATTCTTTAGGACCAGCCCTGCTTAGGGGTCCTCGACTTTGAAGTATCCAAGAGGGTAAAGAGTGCCTAACACTATTCTATTTTATATAAAATACATCCCAAATTTTATAAAAACCAAACTACTTTAGTTTATATAAAAACTAATGACTTATATAAAACATTCCAAGTGTTTTTATTTAATACTTTTATTAGAAAAATATTATTTTTACAAAATAATCTTTTTCCAGTTAATTACAAGAAATATAATATTTATTAAGAATCAAATCTTTATATATATATATATATATATATATATATATATATATATATATATATATATATATATATATATATATATATATATCAAGAAACAAGTTCTTATAAATAATATATTATCATCAAGTTGTTAGTGTGACCCTTCTAAGATCATATATTATCTAGCAATATCATTCTATAATGTCTCTTGGGTATAACAATCTTTCAACTTGATGCTATAAATCCCCAACATGGGTAACGTGTTTTGAAAATATATATGTTTTTTAAATCGGCTTTATATTTTATAAATAATATATTGAATAGAAGCATTACCATGATCTTAAAGTACGACCATTTTTTGAGATTATATATACTTTTTAAATCAAATTTATATTTTTTATAAATAATATGCCGATATTGCCTCGGTATGTAAAAAATATTTATTGTTATTATCGGTTTTTTTTTTTTTAATTTACAACAACACGTTTGTGTATAATGGCACATAACAACAATATTATTAGAGTGTGGGGACCGTCCAAAGGTGAGGATGGTTGCTGATGTTGCTTCAACACTCGGAAATGTCGTGTTGCATATCTAGGTTCAATTCCAAGGGTAATTAATAGCAACGCCATTTCATATTAGTGTATTATAATATCCTAATTTCTAGTTGTACACACTTAGAGCAGTGAAACTACTTTGTAAATTGGATTATACGTGTTTAATTGTGTTTATTTTTCAGCTACAATGCTTTCATAGGAAAAAAGTAGATTGCTATTATAAATAAATCAAAGAAAGTACACTACTATTTCATGCATTTACATTATTTAAATTAACAAAATTAAGTTGCTATTCTAAACTATCAACATGTAAACACGTAAACAGATGTATAAAAAAACATCAAATATGTTGCGAAGCACGGACATATTTTCTAGTTCACGTAGTAATTAGATGGTATTTTCGAATGAAAAAAAAATAAGAAATTGGTATATTATTAATTTTATGTTTAATTCTATGTTGATTTTTTTGGGAATAAAGATGTATTGTTTATTTTGTTTTATAAAATACAAATAGTTAATGCTTATTTGAACAGTATTGACATGATAATTAAATTGCATTCAAAATCAAAATTTATAAAAAGAATATAAATGTAATTAAGCACGTAAATAAAATGAGCAATAAAAAAATTCAAAATGAAAAATTATAAAAAGGATATAAATGTAATTAAGCACGTAAATAAAATGAGCAAGAAAAAAATTCTCAGGAGTTTCCAAAGATTGACATGTGTACAAAAATTATTCTTTTATTAAAATAGGTAGATTTGATTACTTTTAAAATATTTAAATTTACGTAAACAATATAAAAGAAATTATATTCAAAAATCTTCCACAATTGAGGTACTATTTCTCTTCAAATATACATAATCCATAAATTATTTTGAACTTAAAAGAGTTTCAGAGGGTATATATAGTCGTATGAGAATCAGCTTTTCCTATCCAGTCCAGTTTTGGCTTAATAGCGGATTGAGCGATAATTGTTATAACATCCACAAAATTCATGAAAAAATTTAAACTTTTAAAACCAATCCACAAATCATCATTGTTTACAATTTAGTTTTCAAAACATGTTTAATATCAGAGTTTTCCCAAAATCATAAATCAAAACACGAAGAGGTGCACGATCACGCATTCACCTTCATGCGATCATCTGAGGTACCTGAAACATAACCCAAAACTATAAGCCAACGCTTAGTGAGCTTTCCCCCAAAGTACCAACACATAATACATATAACAACAACAAACAACATGCATACAGAGCCTTCAACATGACTAGACCACCTTACAAGCCTTCAGCCTATCTGGACCACTCACAGAACCTTTAGCATGACTGGTTCGCCGCACCGGACCTTCAACCTATCTGGACCGTCCTACGGGACTTCGACCTGACTGGACCGCCTCACAGGGCCTAAAGTCTATCTGGTCCGCCCTGGGCGTCTTTTCCTTCAGCACAAAGCAGGACCGCCTCAACCCAACCAACCATAACATGTCGACATACACATAACTAATAAACATATAACCAAGAATTAGACAAACAGGCAGATTTATCGATCATTACCGTATGCTAACATCCTATCTACCAGGATACAGATCCAATAGATCACTACAGTACACAATCATACGATAAACAAGGATAACAATACAAAGGGATGACCTTGGTGCCTTCGACCAGTAAATGCAGTGGGGAAAACTCACCTCGCAAACTAAACAAAACTGATAAGGTCCGACTCCGAATCTCAGCTCTCTAGCCGATACCTTGAAAGGCTTGCCAATGAAAGATGAATCCCAGATCTAAGGTGTCTCTTTCTCCAAGTTGAGCTTGATCTTCTTCCTTCCTCTTCTAATCACACAAACACACTCTTTAATGTTTGAAATGGCCTCACAAGATGCTTCTAGGGTTTCAAATCACGAAGAGAGGGTAGAGGCTGATTATGTGAAGAAAAATGAGGCTATAAAGATGCTTAAATACCACCCAAACCCTAAAAATTAGGGTTTCCAACTTTATTTAGTACCCCCCGCATACTTAAGTGTACACCCAGCGTACACACATGTACGCTTGGCGTACTTCTCCTGCCCGAAATTATGAGAATGCCACTAGGGCTTCAAGGCACATTCTCTTGGACCTAGGGACAAAAATGTCATATAATAAACTTAAAGGGATAAATTTAGAAGTACCTAAACATCGGGATGTTACAATTCTCCCCCACCTGAACTAGACTTCATCCTCGAAGTCTGATGCGGTGAACAAATCTGGATAATGCTCTCGCATCTCAGCCTCCGGCTCCCAGGTCTACACGGAGCCCCTCCGGTGCTGCCACTGTACCTTTACCAAAGGTACTTCCGTGTTACGCAAAACCTTCACCTTCCTTTCCAGGATAGCTACCGGCCTCTCAACATAGTTCAGGTGCTCATCGACCTGAATATCATCCAAGGAAACCACTGCATCCTCATCCAATACGCACTTTCGTAGATGCGAAACAAGGAAAGTGCTGTGAATCTGACTGAGCTCCTCAGGAAGATCCAATCTGTAAGCAACCTTACCAACTCTGGCAATCACCCAAAAAGGCCTAATATATCGGGGGCGCAACTTCCACCTCTTCATGAAGCGTATCACACTTTTCCAAGGTGAGACCTTCAGTAATACCATGTCGCCGACCTGAAACTCCAACTCGGATCGACGTCGGTTGGCATAACTCTTCTGCCGACTCTGAGCGGTCTGCAGTCTCTGCCTGATCTGCTGAATCGGCTATGTGGTCTGAAGGAAAACTTCAGTCTGCCCCATAACCCTGTGACCAACCTCGCCCGAACAAACTAGGGTATGACATCTCCGCCCATACAAGAGCTCGAAAGGCGAAGCACCAATGCTAGAGTGATAACTGTTGTTGTAGGAAAACTCCGCAAGAGGTAGGCAGGAGTTCCAGTTCCTACCGAAATCGATAACACGGGCCCGCAACATATCCTCAAAGTCTGTATCGTCCGCTCACTTTAGTCGTCGGTCTATAGATGATAAGCATTCCTGAAGTGCAACCTCGTGCCCAGTTCCTCATGAAACTTCTGCCAAAAGCGGGTGGTGAACCGAACATCACGGTCTGAAACAATGGAAACCGGAACCCCGTGGCGAGCAACGATCTCGAGAACATACACATCTGCCAACTTCTTGGCCGAAGAACTCTCCCAAACCGCCAGGAAGTGGGCACTCTTGGTTAATCGATCCACGATGACCCAGATAGCATCTAAACCATTTGCCGTCTTTGGCAACTTGGTGATAAAATCCATCGAAATCTGCTCCTATTTCCACTTGGGAACCTCCATAGGCTGCAGCTTGCCATGCAGCCTCTAATGCTCTGCCTTGACCATCCTGCAGGTCATGCATCTCTCAACATACTAGGATATCTCTCTTCATACACGACCACCAATAGCTCAATCTCAAATCCTGATACATCTTGGTGGCCCCCGGATGAATAAAAAAACAGGACTTATGAGCCTCCTCTAACACAATCTGTCTGACCCCACCAGACAGCAGAACCAAAACCCGACCAGATCGGGTCAACAACCCACAACTATCTGAGACAAATCTATCAATCTCACCCATGATCCTCTCTTTCTTCCAATTCTCTTCCCGAACACCCTCGCCCTAAGCCTTCCTGATCAATTCCAAAAGCGGGGAATCCACTGATATCCTTATACATGACACCCTATCTGAAGACCCAACCGACTTGCGGCTCAACGCATCCGCCACTACATTCGCTTTACCCGGATGGTAAAGGATCTCGCAGTCATAATCCTTGACTACGTCCATCCACGTGCGCTGGCTGCCTCATGTTCAGGTTCGGCTGATCTATAATATGCCTCACACTCTCGTGATATGTGTAGATAGTACAACAGACCCCATACAAATAGTGTCTTCAAATATTGAGGGCAAAAACCACTGCCCCCAAATCCAGATCATAAGTGGGATATCGCGTCTCGTGCGGCTTCAGCTGCCGCGAAGCATAAGAAATCACACGCCCCCTCTACATGAGGACTGCCCCAAACCAGTGATGGAATATCACATAATACCATGAAATCCTCAATTCCCTTCTGGAGGGTCAATACCGGGCCCTCGCATAATGTCTTTTGAAGAGTCTCAAATGTCGACTGCTGCTCAGGGCCCCATCAGAAATCCACTCCCTTCCTCATCAGACGAGTGAGGGGTACCACAATCTTGGAGAAATCCTGAAGAAATCTCTGATAGTATCCTGCCAAACCCAAGAAACTCCTGATATCTGAGGGATATTTCGGAACCACCCACTGCATCATGGCCTCGATCTTGGCCGGATCGGCCAAAATCCCATCCTGGTTAACGAGGTGCCCAAGGAACTCAACCTCTCGTAACCAAAAATCTCACTTCGAGAACTTAGCATAAAGTCGTTCTCGCCTCAAAACCCCCAGAAGCTCATGAAGATGCTCCTCATACTGCTCTCTGGTCTTGGAATAAACCAAGATATCATCAATAAACACGATAATGGAACAATCGAGCATCGTCCTGCATACCCGATTCATCAAATCCATGAACACCGCAGGCGCATTGGTGAGCCCAAATGGTATCACCACAAACTCGTAATGCCCATAACGAGTCTGGAACGCGGTCTTCTCTACGTCCTCCTTTCTCACTCTAACCTGATGATACCCAAACCTCTTATCTATCTTGGAGAACCAAGATGCAGCCTGCAACTGATCGAAGAGGTCATCAATCCGCGGAAGGGGATAAAGGTTCTTCACCTTTAACTTGTTCAACTCCCGGTAATCAATGCACATCCGGTGTGAACCATCATTCTTCTTGAAGAACAGTATCGGTGCTCCACATAGAGAACTGCTCAGCCATATGAACTGTTTTCCTAGTAGCTCCTGCAACTAAGATGACAACTCCTACATCTCAGGTGGTGCCAAGCGGTACGACGCCTTGGAAATCGGGGCCGCACCTGGCACAAGGTCAATCCTGGACTCGACTTGCCTCTCGGGAGGCACACCGGGTAACTCCTCCAGAAACACATCTGCAAACTCCCTGACAACTGGGACCTCTGAAGCTGAAAGTTGATTCCCCACACGCGTATCCACCACATAAGCCAAGTAGCCCACACACCCATGTTGAATAATCATGGCACCAAACCGGCTTAGCCAATCCATACCCACAATCACGCAGAAATCCCCTATGGGAATAGGGATCAGATCGATCAGATAAGGCACCCCAAAGATCTCCAATACACAACCTTGATACACTGATGATGCAGAAACCCCGTGTTCGTTGGCGATAGAAACCTGCAACGGACACTCTAACTCGCCAATAGGCATATCAAACTCTCTACTGAACGAACGAGATACAAAGGACCGACTCGCACCCAAGTCAAACAACACAAGAGCAGGAAAAGAGTTCAGTAGGATATACCTAACAGAAGCACATATATAAGCATAAAACAAAACATAATCAACAAAATAATGAATAGATACATACCTGTCACAACATCTGGAGCTTCTCTAGCCTCCTCGGCTATGAGCTGAAAAGCGCGACCTCGAGCCCTCGGGGGCTCCGCCCTCCCCTGGCGCCCATCGGTGATCCTCAAAGTAGCTGGACAATTAACCTTCATATGCCCAACCTGATCACAATGATAGTAAATCCTGGAACTCGGAGCTGGGTCCGACTAGCGATAATCCCTCGCATAGTTCCCCTCCTTGCCACATTTGTGGCATCCACTGGTCGGATGTCAATCCCCCCCCCCCATGAACATTGCCGTTATTTCCACAAGTGCGGCCCCTCTACCCTTCCGATCTAGAATCAGCGGCCTTGAACCGCTTCAGCATTGGCTACGACTACGGCGGGGCCAGTTGTAACACCTGTAATCTAGAAGGTTAATTGTAGAAATATTTCCCATTTCAAGTCGAACTCGACGAGTTGGAGGAGCCAACTCGGCGAGGTAAAGATGATGAATCGCGAGGATTTAATTGGTATACTCGACGAGCTGAGGAGTCTAAACTCGGCAAGTAGAGGATGTTTTTGTCATGAGATTAATGAGCCAACTCGACGAGTTGGAGGAGCCAACTCGACGAGTTGGGCGCTTTTTGAGAAACCCTAATTTTTGGGGTTTTGCACCCTATTTAAACACCTTAAGTTCCATGTGTTGGCCTCATTTCCAGCCTCCATAACCCCTAATCCCAATCTCGAAATCCTAGAGCCTCCAAGAGTGTTGTAAGTCCATTGTGTGTGTTTGAAGCTCATTCAAGGAGGAGAAGCTTGGTGCAAGGTGGTGGTTCAAGAAGGAGCTCATATATCTTGATTCTCTGCTCCATTTCCAGCTCATTTTGGGTATAAAGTTCTAACCTTGCTTAGTATTGGCTTAGATTTATTTTTGGATTTATTTGTATGCTTTTAGCCATGGTTGGGTGATTGTTGAAGAAATAGAAGTCCTAAGTGTTTATCCTTTCCAAATCTATGATCTTCATGAGCTCTTTTGGCATAAAGGTGCCAGCTTTATGGTCTTAAGGGCTTCATTCATTCATTAAGTCCTTCTTTTGGTCTCTTTTAAGCTTTTGAGCTTCTTCTAAGCATGAATAAGTGTAAAGTTGGAAACTTTACATGGCCATCTAGCCTCATATGGCTAGATCTTTATCTTGAAGTTGTGTTCTTGTGGATTAAGTGCTTAATGATTAAGTCCTTACCCTTTTAAGTTTAGGGTTTGGGATTTGAACCTGTTTTGGTGGTTCTTAGGGGTAAAGTTGGAAACTTTACCCTTCTTAAGGCCATTTCAGTTAAGATTTGAGTGGAAGAAGCTGTTAGTTTCGAATATATTGGCTTAATGGGTTGAGATGTTTGGTCCCGGGTGAACTCGACGAGTTGAAGGAGCCAACTCAGCGAGTTGTTTTGGTTTTCCCCGATTCTGAGTTGGTGAGGGTTAACTCAGCGAGTTGATTAGACAACTCGGTGAGTTGGACCGGTTTCTTCCCGACTTTGTGGTTGTCAGAGGATCTCGGCGAGTTAAAGGATAAAAATCGGCGATTTGGGTCAACTCAGGCCGTTGACTTTGACTTTTGACTTATGCCTTTGATCAAGTTTGTCCCACAGGGTGTTTTGAAGCAATCTGAATTGGAAAATGTAGGCTTAGGATAAGGCCCGTATGGAATTGGGCCCAATTTAGAAAAATTCGGCCATTAGTGGGATTTCATGGATTTTATGGTTTTGGATCTTGTTCGATTTGGGCTTGGGCCTTAGTTATGAATCTTATTAAGCTAGGGGTAAAATGGTCATTTTACCCCAAGTATGGAATTTGGATCATGGTTTGGAACCGAATTTCTAATTGCGTGATATTTTGGTATTATTAGCTCGAGGAGTTGTCAGGGCAGCAGCTAGGGATTTCTTGCAGTGAGCTTCAGCATTCGAGGTGAGTTTCCTTACCAGGTTTAGCGGGTCAAAGGAACCAATGTCGGCCCATGTTTATGTTATGCTGATAGAATGCTACTTGTCTTTGTGACTCTTGCATGTACCTGTGTTTATATGCTTTTGGACTAAGGTCCGATGCCGGGCAAAGCCCAATGACTATTTGTATTTTGTGTATATTACATGTGTATGTGTTTATATGCTTTCCGAGCTCAACTCGATGACCGAGCAGGGCCCACTGAAGGGTCCAGTTAATGGTTTGGTCTAGGCTTTCAGTGTAATAGTTCATTATGAGTCTTTAGTGTGTTTTGGGAGATGTTTAGCAGTTTACGGCCAAGAGTGAGTTTACGGCCGTAAACCTGTTTACGGCCGTAAACCCAGTTTGCGGCCCAAGTCTAGTATAAATAGAGGAGTTGTAGGTCTTTGTCTAGTTGTTTATGACATAGAGTTCACGGTCCATTCTGTCGAGTTGTACCAGACGTTTTATGCAATAAACGTGTGCAAGCTTGATTTCTTTTCTTCTTCTACTTCTATTGTGATTGCTATTGATTGTTTGTTGCTTGATCATTGGTAAAGATCCGTTTCAGGACCTTACAATTGGTATCAGAGCAAAACCGGTGTCAAAGCTTCATTCAATCGAGTTTTCGGCTGTTTAGACTGACATTCTTTACTGTTCGAGATTGGTTTTGGTATTTTCGTGGTTAAAGGGATTGAATATACTCCAAAATCGCGTTTTCGAAGAACTTCTGGGAGTTTACTGCCGACCGTAAACTCAGTTTACGGCTGTAAACTCAAGAACATTAATCAACCGTAAACTGTGTTCTTGGACTGTAAACAGGGCATCTTCATTAACCGTAAACTAAGCTTCAATAACTGTAAACACTTAAACCGTAAACATCCAAACCGTAAATGCATCAACCGTAAATGCAGTTTACGGTCGTAAACTCATCAACCGTAAATGCAGTTTACGGTCGTAATCACATCAACCGTAAACTCCTTTCTAACATTATTTTGCTTTAATTTCTGATGGAATCTCAAAGTCAAACCCACTTTCACGAACTTGATACTGTCATGGGCACAACTACGCGTATTCCAAGACTGATGTCTGCAGATGGTTTTCCTGAGTGGAAATACAGGATTGAAAAATACATTAAAATGAAAGACTTTAAAGTCTGGAGAAGCATCATCAAAGGTCCTGTTAGAATCACTATGACGGTTGGAGGACAAGTGATTGACAAAGCTGTTGAAAACTACACAGATGAAGAGTTTGAAAAGGTGGAAGAACATGAAAGGGCTTTAGCCACACTAACCATGGCATTATCTCCTGATATTGCTCAAGGTTTCCGAGAGTATACTTCAGCTAAAGATTTGTGGGAAGCCCTAATTGAGGTATATGAAGGCAATGAAGATATGAAGGAGAGTCGCCAGGACATGTTGCGACAAAAGTTCAATATGTTCAACTACATTCCCGGAGAGACTCTTTAGGCGCAGCTACAGCGGTTTACAACTCTCACCACTGACATGAATATATCTGGGATTTTCTTGACGAAGTCAGAGATTAACAAGAAGCTTCTGAATGCTCTTCCTAGATCATGGGACATGAATGTTGTTGTGATTAAGAAGACCAAGGATCTGAATCGCCTCACTCTTGCTGAAATCATGGCGATCATCAAAGCTTGTGATATTGATGACAAACAGAGAGAGATTAACCATGTGAACTCGTACTCAACTGCAAATCTTGGAATCTCATCCAACAATGCTCTCTCATCAATCATGTCTTCCTCAGGTCAAGTATTTGCTGCTCAACAACCTCAGATTCAGACCTTCGCTACTGCATCATCCATTCCTCATTCTCAAAGCCAGCCATTTGTCACTCCACAAGCTGTTCCCCCTCCAAATGTGCCAGTTGTAGCCTCTTCCTCAAACACGAAAGACACTGATGAAAATCTGGCTCTAGCCACTGGGCTTGTTAACTGCTACAATGCTTTTGTAGCTGGAGAGCTTCCACCTCAGCTGTCATTTGCTGATCTGGACCAGATTCATCCAGAAGACGTGGAAGAGATGGACATTACATGGCAGATTGCTATGGCTGTTTTCAGGGCCAAGCAGTTTGCTAAAAAGACAGGGAAGAACAACTGGGGCATGAATGCTCACAAGAAGGTGGGATTCAACAAGGGCATGCTGTGATGTTTCAACTGCCACGAGCCGGGTCACTTTGCTCGTGAGTGTCCAAAACCAGATCGTAGGACGAACAACAACAGGACAATGGTTGCAGTGGGAAACAATCGTGCAGGTGCTGCGGTTAATGGTGAGACTGCTATGGTCGCTCAATCCTTTGACTGGGAGGACCAGATTCAGGCTTTGAATATTTCAGGGCCAGAAAACGCTCACCTAGCTCAAATTGATGATGCTCCCCTGAAGAATGATGCAGCTGATCCTGAAGCAGAAATGATGGAGCTGCAGTTTGCTCTGATGGTGTCTTCTACTTCCGAGCCCAGGAAGAGTGAGGTAAATCTACCTTCTTGTTCTCAGGCATGTAATGAATATGTTAAACTTCTTCATGATGAAATTCAATTATTACGTAGAGAAGTAGAGGACCTTAGATATGAGGGCTATCAACTCAGGAAAGGACAAAAACCCCTTAAGGCCCAGTTAGAAACAAAAATAAAGGACTTTAAGAGAATTCAGACATAATACAGTGAAAAATATGAACTTTATGATTATGTTAAGAGACAAAATGATGAGTTAATTACTGAGCTTGATACATTAAAGAGACAATTTGAAACTGCAAATTTTGATTTTAGAAAATTTGATGGATCAAGCGAGGTAGTTGCCAACATGATTGATCACTGTATGCAGTTCAAACGAAACCAACAAAAGGGTTTAGGATATGATAGTGTACCTCCTCCTTATAATCATACATATCAGTATCAACCCCTATCCAAAGATGAGATTGCCAACGAACCATTCATGGTTTACAGCAAACCATCTGGTTTCGTTTCAGGAGGATTTATTAATGTTGAAAGTACTAACGTTTCTACTTCCCCTGCAGATCAATCCTTAGATCAGGCAAAGCGTGAAGTTGGAGAATCTGTTTCTGTTTCTGTTTCTGATTCTGATATTTTTGTTTCTGATATTAAAACTGAGAATGTTTCGTGTGATGCTTCCACATCTGCTACTGTTGAATTTAATTTCTTTGATATGTTTGATGAACTGTTTGGTAATTCTGATGCTTGTGATTCTCATGAAAACCCATCAATTCCACAAGTCACACCATCTGAGGCACCCTCACTTATCTCACAACCTATTTCTCATGCATGTTCTTCTGAGAAGAGTAAGAGTGTCTGTTGATAACGTCTATTTTATGCATATATTTATGATGTTTTCTTATTATTTTATACTATGTTTTATGCTAATTAGAACTAAAAGATACTTAATATGCTTTGAAAATATTCAATTACAGTTAAAATGGGAGTTGGAATTCAAAAGGAGGCGAATGGAGCTGAAAAGATGCAAAAAGGATATTGTTGGCAGATTGACCCATGTTCAGTGTTTCGAGTATATCTGATGAATCGTAAGTCCAATTGACGAGATTCAAAATGTTTTGAAAACTAGACGAAATTTCCTACGATTTATGTGAGAGGGCCTTTTTGCTAATTCGGCATTTATCTTATCCAAGATCGGCCTTGAAAATGAAGCATAAAAGCTGGACGGAAATTCCCTCCAAGTTACTTATTCCCCAAGCACCATTTACCTTATTTTTACTTGCTTAATCCCTAAGACACTATTAGTTTCCTTATTCTAATCCAACTCTAATATTCCATATTAATTCCATCTCCATTCAACTATAAATACCCCATATCATTCACCCATTTTCATAATCTATGATATTCCACTTTGACTTGTGCAACAAGTAAACTTCATAACTGCCGTTTTGAGGGTCTAGAAGGTGGCCAGAAGGCCGTTAAGCTGATATGGAGCAAAAATCTAAGGGATTGGAGAGTAGATTCGTGTCGGTAATCATGTGGTTTGTTATCGTGACCATGTTTAGCATTCCATTGTGATGCCACTATGTGTTTACTTTCTGATTTTGGTGTTAAAACCATTTGCTTTGTGTTTTTGATTAGATGAAACCTTGATTTATGGATTAATTGCTATTTGGATTGTTTTATTCGTGTTTAATTTATCTTGTTAATCTTGTTAAAGATCCTTATGTATTGATGATAATTATTTTCTGTTAAATATCAAGTTATTGAGTTGCATGAACATCTTCTTAATTGCTTGAATCATATAGTTTTGTGAACATAAGATTATATGCCTAGGAATAGTGAACATGAAACTAGGGTTAACTAGAAAATAAGTAAGTTAATGTGTGAGCATGTGTGACGACCAATCACATATAAGTTGATTGAATTGACAAATTTAATTAACTATTATTACAAGTTTTGCTTGATACGAACTGAACACTAGGAAACATGTTAGTTTAATCAATTGATCACTGCTTGAATTGACTTGTTTGCTAAAGGATTAGTAATAGTGAACATGAACATAATCATTTTAGAAATCGGTAAACATGAATAAATAAATCTGTGTGTGCAATTATCTATGATTTTAAGATGTAATCTGTCTAAACCAAAGTACCTAAAGAGATTTGTCTTCCTGTCAGTTTATCGAGATTTGCTATTTAGTTGTTCATTTGAGATTTAATAAACCTTTTCTTTACTACTTTTGTGTAACCTATAATCAAATATTTTAAATTAATTCACTACCGTTCCCCTTGAGTTCGACACCCTTGCTTATCAAAGCTATACTATACTCGATCGGGTTCACTGCCCGTAAGGTGTGGTTTAGATGTGATAAAATAGGAATTATAAACAAAAAACTAGTGCATTAAATATTCACATCAAGTTTTTGGCGTCGTTGTCAGGGAGTGGACCTAGAAGGCGGCCGGAAGGCCGTTAAGCTGATATGGAGCAAAGATCTAAGGGATTGGAGAGCGGATTCGTGTCGGTAATCATGTGGTTTGTTATCGTGACCATGTTTAGCATTCCATTGTGATGCCACTATGTGTTTACTTTCTGATTTTGGTGTTAAAACCATTTGCTTTGTGTTTTTGATTAGATGAAACCTTGATTTATGGATTAATTGCTATTTGGATTGTTTTATTCGTGTTTAATTTATCTTGTTAATCTTGTTAAAGATCCTTATGTATTGATGATAATTATTTTCTGTTAAATATCAAGTTATTGAGTTGCATGAACATCTTCTTAATTGCTTGAATCATATAGTTTTGTGAACATAAGATTATATGCCTAGGAATAGTGAACATGAAACTAGGGTTAACTAGAAAATAAGTAAGTTAATGTGTGAGCATGTGTGACGACCAATCACATATAAGTTGATTGAATTGACAAATTTAATTAACTATTATTACAAGTTTTGTTTGATACGAACTGAACACTAGGAAACATGTTAGTTTAATCAATTGATCACTGCTTGAATTGACTTGTTTGCTAAAGGATTAGTAATAGTCAACATGAACCTAATCATTTTAGAAAATTGACACACAAAGGCAGTGGACCTATCAATTGTGGTGTAGTTAAATAAATAGGGTATCGAACTCAGGGAACAGAAAATTAAAACTAAAAACTAGAATTAACTAAAAACAAGTAATAGAAAATAGGGGTTTCTCTAGTTTTGCAAGACTAGAAACTTAACTAAAACTTAACTACTCAATTAAAAGCTGAAAACACGTAAAAACAAACTAAATTCAATGATCAAAAAGGGTTTCTGTTCAGGTTCAACTTATTTACTCCTGTGGTTAATTTTTATGATAATATAATAGATTGATTGTTATTGGTTACCGACTCTAGTGATTAGATTCGCGTTCGCTATTACTAATCCTTAGAAAACATACCAATTCAAACAATGGCCAGTTGATTAAACTAATAGATTTCCTAGGTTGATTATTCGGGTTAAATAAGACTTGTAGCTAGCTAATTAAGTTTGGTGATTCAATTAACCTCTTGTTGATGGTGTATCATACAAGCTCACATATTAATTTACCCATTCTCTAATTAATCCTAGTTTCATGTTCATTATTCCTAGGCATACAGTATTGTGTTCACATAAATTATATGAGATAAGCAATTAAGAGATGTTTATGCAGCTTAATCACTTAGCAATTAACAGAAAATAGTTATGGTTAATGCATAAGGGTCTTTAACAAGCTTAATTTAACAATATCACCAACTAACAATTAATCAAAAGAGTAAATTAAACCATAGGAGCAAAATTGTCTTCTCCAAACAGAAACTAACGAAATTAGTTCATGATTTCAGTGTAGGAAAGCTTAAAAACGAATTCAAATAATCCTAACATAATTCTATTCAAAGGTAGAGTGGAAAATTAAACCTGAAGTGCCTTAATCTCTTAAGAATGAAGGATTAGGGTTCTTCACACGTTCTTCTGATCTCCAGCAAGTTCCTTAGTCGCCAAGTAAGTTCTCCAAAAAGCCAGAGAGTCCTCAATTCGGGTTTGTGAAGTCTATTTATAGTTTTCTCAAAACAGGGGCTACTCGTCGAGTAGATAACTGACTCGACGAGTCCCTTTGTTGAATCCGTATGCGGCAAGGACTTCTCGTATTTCTTCGTGAACCTTCGTGTCTACTCGTCGAGTAGACGACCCTACTCGCCGAGTAGCTTCAGAATTAAGCCTTTTCCTTCTTTCTTCCATTCCCGAGCTTTCGATCATGACTCCTGCTTCCTTTTGCTTCCGAGCATGACTTCTGGACTGAAAATATAATTCAAACATTATTAAGTACCTTTTGTCCATAATATGCGAATAATTAGCTAATAATTGATAAAAATCTATACTAAAAATATGGCTAAATATGCAAATATCAAAATACCCCACACTTGACTTTTGCTTGCCCCCAAGCAAAACTGAAATTTAACACACTGATATCACATAAGACAATCCCAATCAAACCCAACCATTATGCCAAGACCGCAACGCATGCATTTGTGTGTAAATTTTTCCTAAACGACCCCCCTCATCCTAAATACTCACAATCCTCATAAACACTCGCCCACTTCTTTTGAACAATGCTCATTTTATGCATCCCTCCGAATCCATCCGCAGAAAACCTCCTAGTCTCAAGGTGTTTTTGGTTGAGCAACCCAAGCATACATATTCTAAAAATTATAATTTTCGATACCACTATGGAGCTTTTTGGAATTCTTCACTTTCTTGATAATTTGAACTTTAATTTCTTTGAATTCTTCCTTTTTGATTTTCTTTGATTTTTGGGTATCTTCAACTTTTGAACTTTTGGGATTTTGACCTTTTGATCTTCACTTTAACTGCTCCAAAATTTCTTCAAACTTTTCTTGTAATTCTCTCTCTTTTTTTTACATGTAACTTACTTTTTCTTACTCAAAACCTACATGTTTAAGCAGGGGCGCTCAACTTCAACCTTTATTGATTAAAGATAAAAAATTTCTTGGATACATTTCAAGTACACGATGCTAAACATATTGCATCTCTCAAACTAAGCGAGGTTGTGTTTTTGTCCCATGATTTCACTAGAATAAAGGAGGCCACAAATGCACTAGAACGTATATAGGCTCAACTAAACATTTGGGTCTTCATGCAATCATCAAACATAACACTAGCATGATTCCTAATTGCTTTACCAAAATTTTCTAATTTAGCCCTAGCAATTTTTATGCAAAATTTTCAAAATTTTCAAAATTTAACTAAAATTCTAACTAATGTAACCAACCCCCTACCCCACACTTAATTTATGCAATGTCCCCATTGCATATTATGCATGATAAATATAATAAGAACATAAAGAGAGAATTGGAACAAACTCCCCTGGGATAGAAGTTGCGAGGTTGATCTTCTTCATTTAAAGCTCCATCCTTAGCTGACTTTAGACATGGGAACAGCTCATCCATGTCTTGGGTGTCATTATCTCGTGTGGGAAAGCTCCAAAAATGCAGGAAAGATACTCGGAAATCTTCAGAAATCAAACTCTAAGGAATATGAGCGCGACCCGTAGTGAATATAAGCAGAATATAAGCCTTGAGAATGAAAAAGTGATAGACTCGTCGAGTCTATACGGAAACTCGTCGAGTAGCAACGTATCAAGCAGAAAAATCGTGGAATTGAACTCGGACTCGTCGAGTAGGTAATGTGCCCTCGGCGAGTCCATCGCTGAGTGAGAAATATAAATATTCTGCTTTTGGGTTCCGTTTCTGATATGGCTGGGTATGATAACTCAGTGTGTTTTCTTCTTTTTTCTTCAACAAATAACACTCTAAGACCTTCCTTGAGAACGGACTCGACCCTAAGCTCATGCACATTCTCATCTAGACCCGATCCTCACTCTAAACTTGACAATTGAGATTCTTGCATGCATCCCATCCTTCAATCTTGTTGGTTGAATTCGCAGAAGAAGAGAAGAATCAAGATGGATGCTTGAGAGTGTTTGCACGTCGAGTATGGGGAGGCGGCTCGTATGAATGGCTGAGTGTTTGCAAATTAGGGTAAAAACCCCTATTTTACAGAATGTAATAAAAATAATTTTTTTCGGGTAAATATATGTACTCGTCGAGTAGGCGGACCTACTCGGCGAGTAGATGCCTGATTCAACGATTTTTCGGGATTTCTGAAATGGGCTCATCGAGTAGCCTTAGAGACTCGTCGAGTTTTTCATTCTGTGAAAAATTTGAGTTTGTAAAATGAAATGTATGCCACCCCACACTTGAGCATTGCTTGCCCTCAAGCAATCATTTTGAACATAGAAGAAGATTGATAAAAACAAATCCTAAGCAAAATGAAAAAACGAAAAAGAGAAGAAAAGAAAGCAAACTCTAAACGCGGGTTGCCTCCCGGAAGCGCTTCTTTTTAAGGAGTCATTAGCTGGACTCCTTCCCGCTAGATCTATACACAACTATCACGCTCTCCCTCAAGGAGACTTTGGTTACAATACAGGACTTAATGATAATTTGAAGTAAATGTCTCACAAAGTCATTAACGGAATTACGTGTTATGAAAACTTGGTACCGTATGGCCATACCTTGCTTAATGAAAATATCCTTTGTATAAATGTACCCTTTTTAAATGTATGTGTTATGTAATGTATCATAAACTATACCTATTATAGTTTATCAACCAAGGGTAGTACGTAGTAATGTATGCAAACTATATTCAAAATAGTTTATTAAATGTTTGAATGTATCGGTTGTACTTTGATTATAATCACTTGTTATTCTTTATATTTTATATGTCCAAATCCATTTGTAAACTGATGTGTGTCTAAATATTAAGATAAAATGTCATATATTGCAATAACATATAATCACATAAAGATATACACCTTGCTCAACATGTTACAAGGTGAAATGAAATTGACAGCAACTTTTCGTTGAATACAGTTTCTGTTACTGTTCTTAGAAAATTTATAGAAAAATCATCAAGGCTCTAAATCCAAATCCGCAAATTCTGAGAGTTTGGAATATGAGTCTAGTTTGTTCGTAAATTTTATCATGATTTTTAGTGATTTCTAACAGAGGTGAAAATATTCATAATCACAGACTGGTCCGGGTTTGCCTCTGAAATGACAGACAGTTTTGTAAAAATCACCATAAATTGTAGAAAAATCATATGGAGATGTGCAAGTAGCCATTTTAAAGCTAAGAGTTTGAACTACTTGCACTTGGAACAGTTTTGAAAACTAAAATATTTAAGTTGACCAAAACAGTCCGTGATCGAAGTTCATCTTTTCTGATGTAATCTGATAGAAAAAGTTTAATTGTGTTCTTGATGATTTTACTTGTATTCCCCCCTTAAAACTTAAGAAAAAACATGTAAATGTAGGGGTATGAACTCACCTTATGTGGTTTCAGTAGATGAAAGTGAGAGAGAGGAAGTATTCAACCCAAGAACACTAAGAAGATGTCTTGATGATTCGAGAATCTAACACCGAATAAGATGGAATTTGTGTAAGATATCAATGATTTGAGTAGAATGGAGTGTAATAATTATATGAATGATGAAGATACTTACTAATTAAAGAAAGAAATCCCTGAAGAAAGCCTTGAAGTTCTTGAAGTTGAGAGAAAAGATGAGAGAATTTTGGAGAGTGTCCTTTGGTTGCTAAGTGTAGAATGAAAGAACTTTATGGAGAATGAGGAGAGAGGATCAATCCTCCAGCTCTTAGAACGTGGGAAGAGCTGGAGATTGGGTGTAAAGGTCCACTAAGGAGACAAGGGGTAGTGGGAAAGAGTGGCTGATCATAGAGTGAGGTGGTGGTGGTTTGCTTTTGCCATAAATTAAGGAAAAGCAAATATTTCCTCAATAATTAGTTCAACCACTAATTCTTTTAATATATTTTTATAAAAACCCTGGAGATTTATATATTTTGGGGCCTTAGTTTATAAAATAAAGTTTTGGGTGAAAATCCCACGTTAAAATAATGAAAAACGAAGTTAAAACGAAGTCGTAGTCGAAAAACCGGTAAAAAGGGGTCGTCTGCGAGACCTCTCGCATGGGTGTCTGAGAAGCTTCTCATGCGAGGCTTCTGTCCTGAGAGGCTTCTAATGAGAGGCTTCGGTCCTGAGAGGCTTCTAATGAGAGGCTTCGGTCCTGAGAGGCTTCTCATGAGAGGCTTCGGTCCTGAGAGGCTTCTCATGAGAGTTTTCGCTTCTAATAGGAGGGTTTTGGTTCCTTAAGGTTATTTTACCCGTTTTTACCCCGTTTCAAGTGGTTTTTGACCCGGTTAAGGGTCGAGATGACCCAAATGATTACAAAAAGTTAAAGTAACTTTTGAGAGAGATTCGGGAGAGATTTGGGAGAGATTTCAAATAGAAAGAGATAGAGTGAAAACGATTTAGAGAGGTTTCATTTGTGATTAATTTGAGTGTCCGGCTTCACAACGCAAGGTTCGTAAACCCCGTTAAACCGTGTTTTAGTGTCGTACACAATCCCGATGATTGTGCAATAGTGTTTTATCGCTTTGGTTCGTTGTTTAGCACTGTTAAGGCTAAGGAAAATCGAACACATGAACTTTCCAAATGATGTTTCTCTCATTAAGATATTGCATTGTACAGTAATTACATAGTGTAAACCCTAATATACAAGGGTTAATTGAGTCGATTGGTTTTGACTTGTTGACTTTGTTTGACTTTGACTTGACTCAATTTTGACGGTTGTCACAGTTTCCCCACTCGTTTGAGGATGATAGGATGTTGAAAATATATGGTGAACACCATATTTTTGCAACACCTTAGCTAATTGATCATTGGCAAAGTGAGTGCCCCGGTCACTAATGAGAGCTTTAGGAACTCCAAATCTTGAGAATAATTTCTTTAAAAATCGTACCACCACCCGAGCATCATTAGTGGGTAATGCTTGTGCCTCCGCCCATTTAGATACGTAATCAACCGCCACCAAGATGTATTTATTTCCTTTAGACACGGGAAAGGGTCCCATGAAGTCAATCCCCCACACATCAAATATTTCACACACTTGGATGCTATGTTGGGGCATTTCATTTCGGGATGATATATTTCCCGCTCTTTGGCATGAGTCACATTCCTTGACATATTGGGCAGCATCCTTGAAAATTGTAGGCCAATAGAACCCAATATCAAAAATCTTCTTCGCGGTGTAATGTGCTCCATGATGTCCTCCGGCGGGTCCACTATGGCAGTGTGCCAAAATTTCTTGACTTTCCTTCCCGAATACACATCTTCTTATCATTCCATCCACGCAGCTTCGGAAAAGGTATGGCTCGTCCCAAAAGTAGTATTTAATTTCCGAAAAGAATTTCTTCTTTTGTTGGCAAGTCAAATCTTTTGGGATGTATTTGGTTGCTAAATAATTTGTTATATCCGCAAACCATGGCACTTCTCCCGCTACTACCAAGATATACTCATCGGGAAAATCATCCCCAATTTTATCTTCTTCTAACTTCTCCAAAAGTGGGTTCTCTAGTCTTGATAAGTGATCGGCAGCTACGTTTCCCATCCCCTTTTTATCGCGTATTTCGATATCAAACTCTTGTAGAAGTAGGACCCAACATATCAATCTGGGCTTTGCATCTTTTTTGGCAAATAGATACTTCAACGCGGAATGATCGGCAAAAACGATTGTCTTGGATAATACTAAGTATGGCCGGAACTTGTCAAAAGCGTATACCACCGCTAACAGCTCCTTCTCGGTAGTAGTGTAGTTCTCTTGGGTAGGATTCAATGTCTTGCTTGCGTAGTAGATTGGTTGAAAATGTTTATCAATCCTTTGCCCTAAAACAGCACCCACATCATAATCACTAGCATCACACATTAGCTCGAAAGGAAAATTCCAATTTGGTGCTATCATGATAGGAGTAGTGGTTAATTTTTCCTTTAGAAAATGAAATGCCTCATGACATTCCTTGGAAAAATCAAATGGGGCGTCCTTCAAGAGTAATTGAGTCAAGGGCCTAGCAATCTTTGAAAAATCTTTAATAAATCGGCGATAAAATCCCGCATGTCCTAGAAAGCTTCTTACTCCCTTGACATTTGTTGGAGGTGGTAAATTGGCTATCGTATCAACCTTTGCTCTATCCACCTCTATCCCCTTCTTAGAGATCTTGTGACCCAACACAATGCCTTCCTTCACCATAAAATGACACTTCTCCCAATTGAGAACAAGGTTGGTCTTCTCACATCTTGCTAGCATTAGATCCAAGTTGGACAAGCAATCTTCAAAAGAGGACCCAAAAACCGAGAAGTCATCCATAAAAACCTCCATAAACTTTTCGATCATATCATGAAAGATAGCCATCATGCACCTTTGGAAAGTAGCTGGTGCATTACATAACCCAAAAGGCATGCGTCTATATGCAAATCTTCCACTCGGGCATGTAAAAGTGGTCTTCTCTTGGTCTTGTGGGTCGATTGGAATTTGAAAGTACCCCGAAAACCCATCGAGAAAACAATAATAAAGATGACCGGAAAGCCTCTCAAGCATTTGATCGATAAAAGGCAATGGAAAGTGATCCTTGCATGTGGCCTCATTTAGCTTCCTATAGTCAATGCAAACTCGCCACCCGGTTACCGTCCTTGTTGGAATTAATTCGTTGTTTTCATTAGCCACTACCGTCATGCCTCCTTTCTTCGGAACCACTTGGACCGGACTCACCCATGGGCTATCGGAGATTGAATAAATGATTCCGGCATCTAGTAATTTCACCACCTCCTTTTTCACAACTTCTTGCATATTCGGGTTGATTCTTCTTTGGCGTTGTACTACAGCTTTTGATCCATCTTCTAAGTTGATTTTGTGGGAACAATAGGCCGGACTAATTCCCTTTATGTCGGTTATCTTCCATGCTATAGCACCTTGCCTCTTCTTTAGTACACCCACAAGGCTCTCCTTCTCATGTTCGGCCAAATCAGCAGCTATAATTATAGGTTTTTGCTGGCCATCTTCAAGAAATGCGTACTCCAAGTGATCTGGTAGTGCCTTGAGCTCAGTTTTTGTGTTCTGAATGCTGAAAACGTCGAGTCCAGTAAAGGTACTCGTCGAGTCTGGTGTAATATTCGCGACTGTTCGGGTTTCTTCGAATGGACTCGCCGAGTCGGTCGAGGCTACTCGGCGAGTCGGTCTTTCTGCACTTCTGATCAGATCGTCATACTCATCTTCCTCAAGCAGTCTTTCTAACTCCATCAGGTCCCTTTCAGCATCAAACTCTTCTTCAAATGAGACGGTGGACTTGCTTGGTTTTTCTTCTTTCCAATCTTCCAACAATTCTTCTAACATGTCAATTGAAAATGTCGTGTCATCACTATTCCTTGCATGCTTCATGGCTTGATCAACTCCGAAAGTGACTGATTCGTCTCCTACCCGAAGGGTAAGTTTAAAATCTCACATGTCGACGATAGCGCTTGCTGTATTAAGGAAAGGTATTCCTAATATGATCGGGACTTGGGGATCCGCTTCCATGTCTAAAACTATAAAGTCCGTGGGGAACACGAACTTCTCCACCTTCACCAAAAGATCTTCACAAATTCCTCTAGGAAATGTAACCGTTTTGTTTGCTAGGTGGATTGCCATACGAATGGGTCTTGGCTCGGGGAGATCTAACTTTTTGAAAAACGAGTAAGGCATGAGATTTACACTTGCCCCTGAATCAGCTAGTGCGTAAATGGTGGCCAAGTTTCCAAATTGGCAGGGCAATGTTAAACTTCCCGAATCTCCTTTCTTCTTAGGAAGTTTGTTCAACATAGCAGCTGAACAGTTCTCGTTTAGGACCACCTTCTTCACTTCTTTCATCTTCCTTCTATTAGTTAAAAGCTCCTTGAGAAATTTGGCGTATTTTGGAATTTGAGCAACCGCTTCTATGAATGGTATATTAATTTGAAGAGCCTTTATGTGTTCTAGAAACTTCTGGTAATCTTCTTCATTCTTTTCTTGCCTGGCTCGGGCTGGGTATGGCAGTGGAGGCTGATATGGTTTAACAGGAGGTTCGTTTTTCTGATCAGGTGTCGGACTCGTCGAGTCCATATCGTGGACTCGGCGAGTAGGGTCTGGGTTTAGCTGGGTCTGATCTTGATTCTGCCCTTCTGCCTCCTTCTCTTGCACCGATTTCGGATCTTCGTTCTGAATAGGGGCCAGAGGGGTTATAATCTTCCCACTCCTAGTTGTGACAATGTTTATATGTGCGCCTTTTGGATTGTTTTCGGTGTTACTAGGAAGTTCTCCCGGTGCTCTTTGATTCATTTGTTGGGCAAGTTGCCCCAGCTGCTTCTCAATGTTGTGAATAGATGCTTGTTGATTCCTTAATATTGTTCTTGTATCTTGTATGGCAGCATCGTGGTCATCGTGTCTTTTCTCGGATGCAGCCACAAATTTAGTGAGCATTTCTTCTAGATTTGGTTTCTTTTCTTGTACCGGCTCCTCCTTTTGGTAAAAACCCCTGCCTTTTGTCTATATTTCTCCTCCCTCGCTTTCTTGTACTCATCATAAGGAAGCCATTCTTTCTTAGGTTTTCGCCAATCGTCATCAAATCTATCACCACTAGAATAGCATACTTGCACTTTCTTATTCCCGTTCTCGTCCAAATCACAATCTCTAGTTAGATGAGGCCCATTGCAATTCTCACATCCTACCCGAATAGCATGGATTGTTTGATCCATTTTATCCATCCTCCTATCCATGGTTTTCAACATTGCCATAACTGCCGAAAAATCTTCAGAAGGTGCATAAGCCGATCCCTTGGTCATATCATTCCTTGGATTGTGGTATTCTCTAGAATTCTTAGAGAATTCTTCAATTAGTTCTTTGATCACCGGGGGTGCCTTCTTTGTGAGGGGTCCTTACGAGTCAAGGAGATGCCTAGTTGTTACATTGACTCCATCATAGAAAATGGAGACTTCTTGTTGGCAATTAAGATCATGATGTGGGCAATTCCTTAGTAGACTTTTGTATCTCTCCCATACCTCATAAAGGGACTCTCCAGCTTGTTGTTCAAAGTTGGCAATAGCTTTCTTCAACTTGGCTATTTTCGAAGGTGGGCAAAACTGGTCAATAAATTCTTCCTTCATCTTAGCCCATGTAGTGATGGATCTGGGAGGGAGCGACTTGAGCCAATCCTTTGCAGCACCTTTGAATGTAACTGGAAGCATACGAAGCAGCTGGGTTTCGCGAGGCACATTTGGAACATTAAAATAATCAACTACATCATTGACTTCATCCAAGTGTTTATAGGCATCTTCGTGGTCTTTTCCGTACAAGGGGATCTCCTTTAGTTGAGCAAGTATGTGACCCTTTAGCTCAAAAGTAGCGGCCGCGGGAGTTGCGGGTTGCACAAGTCCCGGGCCGGTATCATCTTGTATCCTCTTCTTCCATTCCCCCATGGGAACTTCATCGATGTTCGCCATGGTGTTGTCAAAGTCACCTTCTAGATCGCTACCTTCTTCAAATTCGCTTTCTTCCCTTTCAGACTCGTTCACAATGTCTTCCTTGATTGGGTCTTCGTTTGCCAAGGAAGAGGTGTTGGATGCTCCTGATTTGGTGCTCTTTTACTTGCTAAAAACGGATTTGAGATTCTTCAAAGGTGAGTTCTTTGAAGAAGCGGATTCTCCAACGGCTTTTCCTTTGTTCTTCTTTAGAGCGGACTCTGGGTCTTCACGTGGAGGAACCAAAGACATGTTGGATCCTCGGGTCATGTAACAACTGCAACCAAAGTAAGAAAAACGCGTAAAAAGAACAAAAAGAAAATAAAAATAAAAACTGTGAAACAGCGCTGGGCTCGCCGAGTAGCGTCGACTGCACTCGGCGAGTTCAAGGCAGAAACAGAAAAAAATTCTAATTAAATTTCTAAAACAGAAAACTATGAAAACTAATCCTAATAACTAAATTACCTAAAAATAACTTTGTGCAAGATAAATCTCACACAAAGGATCGATAAAACTAGAAATTAGTGCTAATTTTTGAACCGTTCCCCGGCAACGGCGCCAAAAACTTGATGTGTGTAAACTCAACTAGTTTTAATCCTACTTTTAATTATAAAATTGACACACAAAGGCAGTGGACCTATCAATTATGGTGTAGTTAAATAAATAGGGTATCCAACTCAGGGAACGGAAAATTAAAACTAAAAACTGGAATTAACTAAAAACAAGTAATAGAAAATAGGAGTTTCTCTAGTTTTGCAAGACTAGAAACTTAACTAAAACCTAACTACTCAATTAAAAGTTGAAAACACGTAAAAACAAACTAAATTCAATGATCAAAAAGGGTTTCTGTTTAGGTTCAACTTATTTACTCCTATGGTTAATTTCTATGATAATATAATAGATTGATTGTTATTGGTTACCGACTCTAGTGATTAGATTCGCGTTCGCTATTACTAATCCTTAGAAAACATACCAATTCAAACAATGGCCAGTTGATTAAACTAATAGATTTCCTAGGTTGATTATTCGGTTTAAATAAGACTTGTAGCTAGCTAATTAAGTTTGGTGATTCAATTAACCTCTTGTTGATGGTGTATCATACAAGCTCACACATTAATTTACCCATTCTCTAATTAATCCTATTTCATGTTCATTATTCCTAGGCATATAGTATTGTGTTCACATAAATTATATGAGATAAGCAATTAAGAGATGTTCATGCAGCTTAATCACTTAGCAATTAACAGAAAATAGTCATGGTTAATGCATAAGGGTCTTTAACAAGCTTAATTTAACAATATCACCAACTAACAATTAATCAAAAGAGTAAATTAAACCATAGGAGCAAAATTGTCTTCCCCAAACAGAAACTAACGAAATTAGTTCATGATTTCAGTGTAGGAAAGCTTAAAAACGAATTCAAATAATCCTAACATAATTCTATTCAAAGGTAGAGTGGAAAATTAAACCTAAAGTGCCTTAATCTCTTAAGAATGAAGGATTAGGGTTCTTCACACGTTCTTCTAATCTCCAGCAAGTTCCTTCGTCGCCAAGTAAGTATAATTCCGAGCATGACTTCTGGAATGAAAATATAATTCAAACATTATTAAGTACCTTTTGTCCATAATATGCGAAAAATTAGCTAATAATTGATAAAAATCTATACTAAAAATATGGCTAAATATGCAAATATCATCTGTCAAGAAAATAAATCTGAGAAATGTAGTACAAGTTCAAATAATAAACAGATTTGTTTTAATTGTGGTGTTGGTGGTCATATAGCTAGGAATTGTCAAAATAGGATCTTTGTGAACGATATGTTGCCAAGAGGAGAGAACGAATCTAGAGGAAGGTCTTTAATTAGAAAGTCCTCAAGAACTCGTTCTCGAAATGATGATTGGAAAGATGATCGAAGCAGAAAAAGGGCTGTTTTTCAAAAGGATAAAAAGGTTTTTAAGAACAAAGTCCCAAACAGTTTGCCAAAACCGAACAAGGCTCCGCCAAGATTGGTTTCGTCAAAGAGTACTTCTGGATCTTCTATCTCTTCTGATAAAACATCCAGATGCTCGGTGGAAACTGATAAGAAACGCATTTCACCAGTGACTGTTAGAAAACCAAACTACCAATGGATACCCAAATCAACTTCCAATCAATCATCAGCATCCTCTGAAATGATTAGATATGAGGATCCTAAATTGAAAACTTTAAAATATAAATCAGAGAAAGAGAAAAGGAAACCCAGGACAGTGATGACCTGGGCTCCTAAATCTAAATAATCCCGCTCATTTTGCAGGGACAGTTGCGGAGGAATGTCGTCAGACCTTGGTACGTCGACAGCGGCTGCTCCTGGCATATGACAGGAGACATCTCCCAATTGAGCGACATTCAATCTTTTAATGGGGGGTATGTTTCCTTCGCGGGCGAAGATGGTGGCAAGATCACTCAGAGAGGAACCGTTACAAATGGAGTGCTAAGCTTTGAAAATGTCAACTTTGCTCCCGAGTTAAAGCATAGCTTGTTGAGTGTTTCCCAAATTTGCGACAAAGGCTATTCTAACCATTTTACCGATAAAGAGTGCATGATTCTCAAGCCAGGCATTGTCATCCCGGAAGAGTGGATTCTCGTCAAATCTAAGCGGGATGGGAATGCTTACATTATTGACATGAACAGTAACATACCTGAACAAGTCACTTGCCTATTTTCAAAAGTCTCCGAACAAAACGCAATGATGTGGCACCGACGACTCGGTCATGCTAACGCGAAAAACCTAAATCGCCTTGCTAAGAATGAGATGGTCCGAGGCTTACCTGTCAGAGACTTTATTACATTTAAGAAGTGTGTGTCCTGTGCCCAAGGAAAACATCATAGAAAACCACACCTGCCAAAGCAAGTCAACTCAATCAGTCAGGTGCTCCAATTATTGCATATGGACTTGTTTGGTCCGGTCAACGTCCTGAGCATCAACAGAAGTTCGTACTTTCTAGTTGTGATCGATGATTTCTCTCGTTTTACGTGGGTCTTCTTCTTATCAAACAAAGCTCGGGGTTTGGAAATTGGTTGAGTTACCAAAGGGCAAAAGGTCTCTTGACACGCGTTGGGTCTATCGTAACAAGCAGGACGATTATGGTGTAATAGTGCGCAATAAAGCAAGGTTGGTGGTTCGCGGGTTTCGACAAGTTGAGGTTCTTGATTATACTGAGGTTGAGGCTATTCGTATCTTCCTTGCATATGCTTCCTACATGAAATTCACGGTTTACCAAATGGATGTCAAGACTGCCTTCTTGTATGCCAAGGTGAAGGAAGAAATCTACGTTGATCAGCCCCCTGGGGTTGTTAATTCAAAGCTTCCTAATCATGTCTACAAATTGGACAAGGCGTTGTATGGGTTACATCAAGCTCCTCGAGCGTGGTATGCGACTCTCACAAAGCACTTGCTCGAGCACGGATACTCTCGTGGCACTATCGATCAAACTTTATTCATCAAGCATGTTGGTAATGATCAGATTCTAGTCCAGATCTACGTTGACGACATTATTTTCGGGTCTACCAGTCCACAGCTATGCAAAGAATTTGAAGGCGTGATGAAAAAGAGGTTTGAGATGAGTTCATTGGGCGAAATGACCATGTTTCTGGGGCTTCAGGTCAAACAAAATTCAACCGGAATCCTGCTACATCAAGCTAAGTATGTGCAGGATATTCTTGAGAAGTTCGGGTTTCAAGACACAAAACCTGCTTCAACACCAATGGCCGAAAGACCACTTCTGAATCCAGATACTGATGGCGAGTCCGTAGATCAGACACACTACAGATCGATGATCGGATCGTTGATGTATCTCACTGCAAGTCGTCCAGACATCATGTTTGCAGTGTGTCAATGCCCACAATATCAGGCTAATCATAAACTTTCACATCTTATTGCTGTCAAAAGGATTTTTCAGTATATCAAAGGCAGCCCAAAATTGGGTCTTTGGTATCCGAAGAATTCTGAATTTGATCTATATGCTTTTGCTGACAGTAATTATGGAGGCTGTGAGCTTGACAGGAAATCCACATCAGGAGGGTGCCAATTTCTTGGTGATAGGCTGGTGTCATGGCAGTGTAAGAAACAACATACAGTCTCTACCTCAACAGCAGAAACGGAATACGTTGCTGCATCTGCTTGCTGTTCTCAAGTTATCTGGATCCAACATCAGCTGTTGGATTACGGTTTGAACTATCTAGAAACCCCAATCTTCTGTGATAATGAGGCAGCCATTCAAATTGCTAAAAATCTTGTCCAACATTCCAAAACCAAGCACATTGACATCAAAATTTACTTTATCAGAGACTGTTATGAGCGCTCGCTCATCCGGCTGGAACAGGTTCCCACTGCTAATAATGTGGTGGATCTGTTCACCAAGCCTTTTAACAAAGCTCGATTCGATGTGCTTGTGGGATTTTTAAAAATGATTCGTTTTGAGGATTAAAAATGATTAGTTTTAAATTTGCGCATTTTAGTGATTTCATTCTCACCCATGCACAAAATTAGGGGGAGAAATAAACAAAAAAATCCAAAAATATTTTATTTCTGTTTTATTTTTTTCAGAAAATATGAAAAACCCAAAAATATTGTGCTTCTGTTTTATTTTTTTCAGAAAACCTTAAAAAATCCAAAAACATTATAAAACAAATAAAAAAAATCAAAAATATGTTTCTGTCAGTCTTGCTTGTGGATGTTGTACAGGGAAGTGATATTATCAAGTGATAACAGGCAATCTGAGTCTGCGTAAAGTACCAAAAATTAATTATTTATGCTCTGGGTTTGATGTGCTGGTAGACACGAAAGAAACTAGATGGACTTGACTAGGGAGATCTGAACTTAAGGAATTCATAGACTTGACAAATCTTGACCTAGTTAGATCCGTTTAGCCTAACAATACGACGCTCGGATAGGTTGAGCAGGGAGATAAACACTGGAATCTACTGGTTACACTAAAGAACTCGTATCTGGAACTGTGGATTAACTTTTCCTCGATGTACGGATTATGTCCTTAATCCCGGTATTGATGGGGTGACTGGTGAATTCCGATAAGTTAGGTCTGTAGAAGGTTATATTCTTTCTTTCTATCTGTTAGTCATATGTTGCCTCCTCTGCGTGATCGAAAGATCCGACCTGGAATGTAGCATATGCAACTCTATCTCTCTGCATCTTCTATCTATGCAATTCTTTCTGTCTGTTAGTGATATGTTGTCTCCTTTGCATGATTGAAATACATCCGACCTGGTACATAGCATATGCATCATTCTACTTCTCAATCCCTCTAAATCTGGTTAGTCATATGTTTCACCCTCTGTGAGATTGGAAGAGATCCGATCTGGGTGTATAGCATATGCATTCTAAATCTATCTTCTCTCTTAATAATTGTCTGCTCACCCGATGTAAGGAGTATTCTGGAAGTCCTTGATTACTGGAGCATATCAGGAAGCGGGAAACATGTTCTGGTACAACTAAAACTGAATATTTACAGATTGTCTGTAGATCTCGCTGCTCAATTTAGGTGGACAACAATATCCCTGGTCGTCGTTAGCTAAATGGTCCCTAGGAAATTTTATTAAGAATTAAGGATCGAAATGTCTTGTCCTATTTAGACTGTCCAAATTTATTATAAAACTTTCGTGTTTAAGTGGACCACAATACCGGCGATCGACCAGACAAAGACATGAAGATAAAGGTACTGACAAGTGGATTAAGGTTGTCTAACAACTTTGATCCCTGTGTCACAAAAATTATTTTCAGTGATTTTTGAGATAAATTTTAGTCTGTATTTATTTTATCTCATTTTTATTTTTAATTTTATTTTATTTTTATTTTATTTTTATAATTGTCAAAATTTAATTTCTTTTAAATTCTTAAATTTTAGAAATTATTTTTTTTTATTTTTAGTTTAATTTTAATTTTATTTTAATTTTAAAATCCTCAAAATGCTTTATTTTTAAAAAAATTAATTGGGATTTGGACTGTGTCTTATACTGTGTGGGAGACATGTAAAATTCAAAAGGGGTATAAAATGTGGAGTTTACTGTTGGAAACCCTTTCCACCCTATTTTTCATCCTTACGGCCGTAAACCCAATCTGGACCGTAAACCCTATTTTGACCATGTTTGGCCGTAAACTCCAAATTTTTGATCAAAATATTTTTTTTTTGGGCCAAAAAGAAATTGATTAAGAAAACTTAAATCTTTAACTGCTCAAATATTTTGTTTTCTTACTTGGCCTGTTTTAGTGCAGATCAATGGCAAGTTTGAAGTTTGCTGACATGCATAACTTGGCTATTATACTGGCTGATCCTCCTGTTGCTCATGGAGATTTCAGGTCGATGATCTACAGGCTGAAAGAATGCTGCCTAGCCTCTGCCATTACTATGAACCCAGTCGTCTATCAGAGAATTATCAGGAAGTTCTGGCAGTCTGCTAAGATGACAAGAGACAACATTGGAGCAGTTACTGTTGAAGCTGTTGTGAAAGGATGCAAGATTATGATCACTGAGCAGTTCATTAGAGAAACATTGTTGATTGATGATCAACCTGATTTTCCTACTGAGATCGGGATTGAAGATGTGCAAAAGATTCTCAAGAAGATGGGGTACGAAGGCATCTATCCTCCCACTGTGAAAAAGCTTCTGCCACCCTACTGGAGATTCTTGGCTCATATATTTGTGAGTTGTATCTCGGGCAGAAGGTCAAGTGCTGATGAGATCTCGCTGAGGAACACAGGGGCAATTGTTTAACTAGCTGCAGGAATCGACTTCAACTTCTCAAAGTTTATATTGGATGAGTTCATAGTAAACATCAATTCTATAAACCGGGATACCAGAGATTCTTTCTTGCTGTACCCTAGGTTCATCCAGGTGTTCATTGACACTCAATTTCTGGAGATGGTCAAAGAGGGAGAAATCCTAGATATGAAGTCGTTAGGTCCTCACACTGTTGGACTTATAAAGCAGAATCGAAGGGGCAAAGTCGTTTTCCAAGGATTTCATCCCCTTGTAAAGTTCGGAAGATTTGTTGAGCTGAATGAGTCATCCGAGTCTCATGGAACGTCAGATAAAGCATCCTCTGAGCCTACTTCTTCAGAGAGGGTTATTTCTGAAGATGTCATCACAGTGTCGGATCATGATGAAGAAGAAAATGCTCCAGCTCCAAATGCACAAGTAGCTGAGGAACATGAACTGACATCTGTTCAGGTCCAAAGTGATTATGATGAGGGGTCTTCAAAAAGCGGAACGAAGACTGATTAGTATGAAGACCTCGATCTCACTGGGTTCGATAAGGATGAAATCCCTTTAAATTTTGGTAGTAATGAAGACTTCATGACCAGTGAAAACCTCAACACGCTTCTAGACAATATCGATGAAGTTGCTCATCCAGCAACAGAGATAAGGGAAAAAGAAGAGGTTCTCGAAGCCACGCCTCCTCTTACCAATCCAATGGCCGAAATAGCAATTCCTATGGTGATAGTGTCAGGGATTCCTCCCCTTGATGTTGTTTTACCTATATCTAAGCCATTGGAGAGTGATCACACAACTATGCAGGCCTCTCAACCTCCGATAAAGAGAAGAAGACTTGACCCTAGACAGGGAATCCTTGATTCGAGTGTATTTCAAGGTTTTTCAACTGCACCAACAACCACTCCTGCTATCGTTTCATCTGAACCTGTCAGTGAAGGTCCTAGTACCTTCTATGAAGCTGGTGGCTCTTCCTTCCCCACATATTTCTCTCCTCCCAGGCCAGATCATGACGCTGCTTCTGTGAGGCTAGCCATGCATTTGGCTGAAGAACAATTCACAACGCCTCCCTCACGTGGTAAAGGAATATCTATTGGGGATGGCAGATCTGGAGAAGAGAATCCTACAATCCTTGGACTTCAGAAGGAGATCGGTGTGCTGAATCAGAAAAATATCGAGCTTGATATCAAGGTTACAGATCTTCAAACTGAGAATACCAAGCTCAATATTCAAGTTGCTGATCTTCTTGAAGATAAGGCTTTGAAGACAAAGCAGATCACTGATCTTCAGACGCATTTTGGTTTGTTGACCGCCAGCTACTACGATCTAAAGAAGAAGCTGGAAGAAGATTTTGGCGACAAATTCAAGTCATCTGTCGATGAGCCAAAGATCTATCTTCCCAATCAAGATGCTCCCATAGCTCCACCACCTACAAGAACAACCACTGTTGTCGATCGTTTTGACAAAGAACCAGTACAGGCTCCGAATGTCGTGGCGTTAAAACATGCTAAACTAGCCAAGTCTGCTGAGAAGGGTCCATTTTTGTTCAAGAAGAGCTCGGATCAGAATGCTCCCGGGGATCAACCAAACATCACCTTTACGGATCTTGGAGAAAATCGCTTCAGAGACATTTATGGTGATAGGTCAGGGATCATCTAATGGGGATTCCATGACCCTCTGAAAATGTGGATCGTAAGAAGGAAGAGTGGAAATACCGAATTGTATAAAGATGCTCAGGACTTCCACTCTTGGATCAGGGTTGATCTTGCAGAGTTGTCTAAGGCGCCTTTTGCAAATCCATCAAATGAACCCAAGGCGACTCAGTTCAAGTTATTTTTGGAAAATCAAGTGGCAAAGGGTTTTCCCTCAATGAAGACTGCAGAGTCTATTATCAAGATATACCCAAGTGTCATTGATCCCAAAACAAATCAGCCTCTTCGATCAGTGATGTGGCCCACTACTGCTCAAGTAAAGCAGACTCCCATCCTTCAGAATCATCCAGATGGATCTCTCAAATCCATGCAATACTGGGTGTTTGATGAAACTACAGCTTCTGATGTCATCAAACTTGAACATGGATGTATTCGGTTATATGACAAGAGGGATCTACTTCAGTTTGGGAGGTGGGATATACATCAGCTCTCTCATCATCAGATCAAGGTGGCTGAAGATCTTTTGAGTCTGCTGCTAAGGAGTACACTGCAATGGTTGCTGATATCATTTAAAAGGAAATGTAGAATGGAGCTATGGGAAAATCTGATGTGTTGGTGATTGACAAAGACTGAGTCCAAGCTAGCACCAAACCAAGGGGGAGATTGAAGGGTCCAGTTAATGGTTTGGTCTAGGCTTTCAGTGTAATAGTTCATTATGAGTCTTTAGTGTGTTTTGGGAGTTGTTTAGCAGTTTATGGCCAAGAGTGAGTTTACGGCCGTAAACCCAGTTTGCGGCCCAAGTCTAGTATAAATAGAGGAGTTGTAGGTCTTTGTCTAGTTATTGATGCCATAGAGTTCACAGTCCATTCTGTCGAGTTGTACCAGACGTTTTATGCAATAAACGTGTGCAAGCTTGATTTCTTTTCTTCTTCTACTGCTATTGTGATTGCTATATGTTTACTGTATGTTTGGTATGTAGTATTTGGGAAACTCACTAAGCTTTGTGCCTACGATTTTTAATTTATGTTTGAGGTACTCCAGTTTTCAAATGAAAGGGGATCAAGATGATCGTAGCGCATACACCCGTGTTTTCCGCAAAATGTGATCTTTGGGAATAAACTTTGATAATAGTTTTACTTAAATGCTTTTCATTTTCGGACAAAGTTACAATGGTGTTTTGAATATAATAAAAATGAGTTTTTTAACCTTGATTTTTGGGATGTTACAAGTTGGTATCAGAGCCTTGGTTTGAGGGATTCGGGCATACTCTCGGGTGTGCTTGAACTCAAATTGAGGGTTTGGTGAATTTGTTTTATATATAAAATAAAGATTTAATTTAAAAGTAATTTCTAATCAAAGAAAAGGGTGTGGTGCGTGCAATCGGCCGAGCTCAAGTAAGTGGTTCCCAGAATACCGATACATGTTTATTATGATATGTGATATGATTATGAGAATTGCATGCTAGATTAGGGCTAAGGATCAGCTCAGTATTATATGATAGGACAGATGTGGATCAACTACTAAGTGAATATATGAGAATTGCATGCTAGATTAGTGTATGCTGGTTAGATTTTACGTTGCCTGAATGCTGCTTGCTTTGTGCTTTGTGGGATTCTTAGTGATGTGGATCAACTACTAAGTAAATATGTTAAGTCATATGCGGTACAAGTTAAATAATCTAAGAGTGATGGATTTGACCCTATTGCGCAACTCTCGTTTGAGTCCAACCGTTCTAGGGTTGAGTCTTTTACTCGAAGGATTATCTAATCTCTGTTGCATGTGACTATATTCATGGGGTAGTTGGTCGACATTGGTAAGAGTCTTTCAGCAGCTGAGGGTAAAGGGAGGTCGAGAACTTAGGAGGATCTAGGATATGCTTCAATGGGTTTGGTGATGCGGTCTAGTGAGTTTGTGGTGCATTAGTTGAGGAAGTGACTTATAGGATTCAGGAGGATTGCTGAGGAAAGTATGTATAGGTGTGGAAGGTAGTATTGGGCCCGTACTACTGAAAGCACATGATCCATACTCGAATCAACGAGAGCCTTGGAGAAACGAAGGAGCTTGTAGGAAGAGATTTTCGAGCATGTTTTGATCGTTGGTTTGTGGTATTGCAGTTTGGAGATGAGCTCTTAGGTAGGTGGTTCAGGTTCGGGTTCTGGCTCAGGTGCAGGTGTTGAGCTGATTAGCAAGTAGTTGCAGGAGTTCATTTCATCAGAAATTTCTCGCTGTATTTCAAAGATCTTGGATGAGCCGAGGTTGTGGTCATTGTTGGAGCTCGCACTCTGTCTCTCTGTGAGCAATAAATCGATTTGGAGCGCCCGGGGAAGAGGGGGTTAGATCTGGTGCAAAGGTTGGAAGGTCCCAGGAAGAGACCCAAGACTTCTGATCAAGCGTTTGAGAGGCCAGCAGGGCCAGATTCAGTGCAGCATGTGCGGAAAATGGCACGATGGAGTTTGTCGTTCCAGGGGTATATGTTGCTACAAGTGTGGCAAGGTTGGTCATGTCAGTAGGGATTGTCTTCAGGGGCAAGCCCATTATGTTTTCTCTGCAACCAAGTGGGCCATAAAAGTGCCGTCTGTCCGAGAAGGAGGGGGGAGCAGCGATTGCACCTGCTTCGGCTATTTTGCGATTCTCTAATAGTAGAGAGGGTAGGGCAGAAGCCCCATCGGAGAGGAGTCGGGCTTTGCAGTTTCAGACAGAGGAGGTCAGGACTCCAGCGGTTGATGTTCCGAGTATGTATCTTTTTCTTTCATTCAGTTTTATCTACATTTTGTTGATTGGAATCTTGCATCTGTTTGGGTAAGCATATATTCGGTTCATTTCTTGCTCATGTTTTGGTTATATCTTCAAATATTGTCATATGCCATTTGCATGTCGTGAATCGTTCCTGGTTTAGTAAAGGGGTTGTTTCTCTTATAGTGGGTTTGGAGTGTTCTGTGTTATCTTGGTTGTAGTCGGGATCAGTTCGGGGGCATTGTGTGGAAGGTTTTTGGTTAGGATTCAGCGGGTTAGTTGTCCAGTATCTCCAGGATTGTGTGGTTTTAGCAATGGTGCTTGGATTGGCTTTTGGAGGTATCGAGGGAAGTGGTTTGTTGTTGAGGTTCTGGTTGGAGCATCCGTCCTTTGGACTTCACGATTTAAGGGAGATATCAGGTTAAGCATCTGGGATCATCAACTTTGCAGGGATTCAGGAAGTTTTTAGCTGGTCTTGAAGGGTTGTGCGGTCTTTTGAGTTGGCTAATAAGGGATCATTATCAAGGATAAGCGTTGGTTTCCAGCGGATCGATCGTTGGAAAGTAAGAAGGATAGGGAATTCTTCAATTCTCATGTGTTGTTAGAACTTAGTCAATTCAAAGTGGGGGAGAATCATCCAGGGATTCAGGAGCAGAAGCGGTTTCAAAACTAGGAAGAGTTTCACATCCCCGTCGGGGAGGAAGGCGACCCAAGTGGCTGTTTGGATTAAGGATTGTGTGAGTTGGAAGTTCGGGAAACTTACCAACATTGAGATCGCGCTCTCTTGGTGCTTGATAGCAGGCTTTGGGGAACCAGGTTGGGCTTCCAGGCATGGCTTAAGTTCAGCTTGGGTGTTCGGTCGAGTGTGTACTCTACTCTGGGTGTATTCGATTCGATAGATTAGAGGTAAGGCTTTGGGTTGCGATTATGGTAAGTGGAATTGTTGTAAGACTGCGGGGTGGCTTGTAGCATTCACTGGTTAGCAGTTAGTGTTGAAAGTGTTGTAAGACTGCGGGGTGGCCCATAGCATTCACTAATGGTCAGTTGGTGTCGGAGTGTTGTAAGACTGCGGGGTGGCCCGTAGCATTCACTAGTGGTCAGTTGGTGTAGGAGTGTTGTAAGACTGAGGGGTGGACTGTAGCATTCACTGGTCCTTGTTCAGTGGTGAGATTGTAGCAAACATGTTTTTTGCTTGCGGTTTCTTTCGTAAGATTTTGGCCAGAGTGGGTCTGTTCGCAAGGCTGTAGGAGGGCCACAATATGTTTGGAATCAGGATATGGTAGGTCGTGGGAGACCGGGTATGAGGAAAGACTGCAGTTGGTCCTGTAGCGTTCAGTTCAGCATCGGGTTAGTGTCGAGATGGTTTGGGTAGTTATTGCTTGTGAGGCTTTCTGTCGGAAGTCACGAGGGGCGACTGTGTGGGAGTCTTTTGGCTCAGCAAGCAGGCTAGAACCCGGTATTTCAGTTGACTGGCTGATGAATTGGGACAAGGGAGATCTCAGTGGATTTTGGAAAGCAGCTAGGAGGCAGCATGCTGTTTCGGGCAGTTTCAGTGCTTCGGGCAGTTTCAGAGTTTCGGGCAGTCTTAGTGTTTCGGGCAGTCTCAGTGTTTTGGGCAGTTTCAGTGTTTTGGTCAGTTTCAATGTTTCGGGCAGTGTTAGTGTTTGGGTCTCATGTGTGTGTGTGGAGTAATTGATTGATTGGGAAATGCTAAGTCACTCGCAGTGGGATTAAATAATCTCAAAGTAATTGATTTAACCCTGTTGCGCAACTCTCATCTGAGTCTAACCGTTGCAGGAATGAATCTTCTACTCGAAGTATTATATGAGCCTTCTGTTAAGTGTAAGTATTTTGTAGCTGTTTATGGTCAGTGACTTTGTTTCCCTTAGAAGCAGCAATGTGATCGAGGGTTGGAAGCATTTTGTTTGGTATGAAACTCTATGAGGATAGTTTGGTGGCAGTTCAGTATGGAAGGTCTGACCCGGGGGGGGGGGGGGGGGGTTCAGACATATAAGACCTTAGATTTCGGAATTCGGGCGAGATAGGATTGGGTTTTATTCAAGGAATTGTGGTTTCGTTCTCCATCGGGCTTGAATAACTATTCCAAGGGTGGTTTCAGTAAATTTGGATAGGCCGTGGTACATTCAGAATTAGAAGCATTATGTTTGGTTGGTTATTTGTTGAGTATTAGGCATTGGGTTGTTTCAGCGGGAGCGGTCTGTCAGGGAGTCAGACCATCATATATTTCAGGTCTCAGAAAGGTAGAAGTGGGTTGCAGGGGCTGAATGTTTGGACGTTATCTTCGGGATAGAAGTTTCGGTTTGGGATTTCGGTTGTCTTGGGATGATTGTCTTATGCGCAGAATTTCGATTGTGTCCCTCAAGTGGATTGTTTTGTTATGAATAACAGTAAGGAGCGATTTCAAGGACGAAATCTAATTTAAGTGGGGGAGAGTTGTAACACCAGGAATCTAGAAGGTTAATTGTGAAATATTGTCAATTTCAAGTCGAACTCGGCAAGTTGAAGATGATGAATCGCAAGGATTTAAGGGGTTTACTCGACGAGTTGAGGAGTCTAAACTCGGCGAGTAGAGGTTGTTTTGGTCGCGAGATTAATGAGCCAACTCGGCGAGTTGGAAGATCCAACTCAACGAGTTGGGCGCTGTTTGAGAAACCCTGGTTTTAGGGTATTGCACCCTATTTAAACACCTTAAGTTCCAATTGTTGGCCTCATTTCCAGCCTCCATAACCCTAACCTTAATCTAGAGACCCTAGAGCCTCCAAAAGTGTTGTGAGTCCATTGTATGTGTTTTGGTGTGTGTTTGAAGCTCATTCAAGGAGGAGAAGCTTGGTGCAAGGTGGTGGTTCAAGAAGGAGCTCATAAATCTTGATTCTCTGCCCCATTTACAGCTCATTTTGGGTATAAAGTTCTAACCTTGCTTAGTATTGGCTTAGATCTCTTCTTTGATTTATTTGTATGCTTTTAGCCATGGTTGGGTGATTGTTGAGGAAATAGAAGTCCCAAGTGTTTATCCTTTCCAGATCTATGATCTTCATGAGCTCTTTTGGCATAAAGGTGCCAACTTTATGGTCCTAAGGGCTTCATGCCTTCATTAAGTCCTTCTTTTGGTCTCTTTTAAGCTTTTGAGCTTCTTCTAAGCATGAATAAGTGTAAAGTTGGAAACTTTACATGGCCATCTAGCCTTATATGGTCAAATCTGTATCTTGAAGTTGTGTCCTTGTAGATTAAGTGCTTAATGATTAAGTTCATACCCTTTTAAGTTTAGGGTTTGGTTTTTGAACCCATTTTGGTGGTTCTTAAGGGTAAAGTTGGAAACTTTACCCTTCTTAAGGCCATTTCAGTTAAGATCTGAGTGGGAGAAGCTATTAGTTTCGAATATATCGGCTTAATGGGTTGAGCTGTTTGGTCCCGGGTGAACTCGGCGAGTTTGAGGAGCCAACTCGGCAAGTTGTTTTGGTTTTCCCCGATTCTGAGTTGGTGAGGGTCAACTCGGAGATTTGATTAGACAAATCGGCGAGTTGGACTAGTTTCTTCCTGACTTTGCGGTTGTCAGAGGAACTCGGCGAGTTGAAGGATAAAACTCGAGGAGCTGTTAGGGTAGCAACTAGGGATTTCTTGCAGTGAGCTTCAACATTCGAGGTGAGTTTCCTTACCAGGTTTAGCAGGTCAAAGGAACCAATAACGACCCATGTTTATGTTATGCTGATAGAATGATGTTGGGTTTTGAGCGAAACATACAATCCTATGTGTGCATGCAACCCTAATTGAATTGGATCTAGGTTTTCTCTAATTGAACATGCAACTTAAACACAAAAGAAGAAATCCTAGGTTCTATGTATTATAATCAAATTCACACAATAGGGATTAAAATACATACCTTGATTGTTATATTATAATAACAATCTAAAAACCTTGCTTGAAAGACCTTTGGTAGCAAGCGCCACAACTGTCGCGCCTCTAATGGCTCACAAACAAACCTAGCAACCAAGGATTACTATGGAGAGAGAGAAGGGAAGTGGATAATTCGGCTCTAAGCCTTTCTTGGAGTGCATGGGACGAATCCAACCCTATAGGGGTTTATATAGGTGATAAGGAAGGTTCAGGATAAGGCAGGTGTATCTTAGATAACCCTAATCCCTTAACTTCCTCCCTAAAGCTTCCAAGGCACCCTTAGAGCCCAAGGAAACCCTAGGATCATCTAGATTTCATTCCCCCCTCTAAGGGAGGTTCTAGAATGCTCAATGCTCAACTATTGAACATTGCCACCTTTAGTCCCTACAGTTTCAATTAATTCCTTTATTCCCAAAATTAACTCCAAGTTAATTTCTGATTAAATATTAATTAAACTATATGATTACTAATTAATATATTATTCACATAATACATTAATTAAATCATTTATTTTGATTTCAAATTAATTTATCAACCAAGTAATAAATTAATAAATCATTCTTCTATCTCTAACAGTCATCCTATTCCTGTGCCAGGTTTGAAGGCAACCGAAAAGGACATTGCTACTATCAATTCAAGTTTATACCAATTATAGTTATGGGCTTAGACACCTAATACAACAGTCTCCCACTTGGATAAGTCTAATAACTATAGTTGCAAGTATAATTACCAAATTGACTAGCAAATTGTAGCTACTAAAAGCCGCTGTCAAACTCTAATCTTATCAGTGACGCGTCCTTTAGATAAGGGATCAAATATTCCTCCGTTCTACGAGATATCGTATGGACATGAGACATGGATTATAATCATTCTCTCTGTCCATGTTTTGTTTCCCGATTTCCGATTTATGACGACTGACTACAACATATCAACTTAGTCCAGGCTTGGCGAAGCGCTTAGGTTGTCATCACTAAATCATCGAGTGGCCCACAAATATCGCTTTTATCCCTTTAGGGAAAAAGGAATGGATAAACTTTGACTCATATGTTTGTACTATTTACTCATCAAATCACACACAACAATACGTTTTATAACATCAAGTTACTGATGCGTTTACATATTATCAATGCGGAACCGACTTGTAAACAACAACTCATATGTCTCCGTTTCAAGAATATAAGATATTATCGTCTCACAATCACTCGTGATAAAATCCATGAAGTGATTCAAATGAGCGTGGGTTTAATCTAATACTCAAATTCCTATTTCAGGAGTACTCATGAACACTGCAGCAAACTTGTGCCATGTCTAAGCTCTTAGACAATCTACAGCCGGATTCATGACAGTCTTAATTCACTACTCACTTCCAAAAGTATGATCGACTGTGGATATTTGAATAACCTAGTTATTCGGGAAGTAAAACATGCGAAGTGAAACACAAGAATAACCTAATCCAATATGGTCTCAATCTTCTGAGTATAAATAAAACACTTATTATTTAATCACCATATTAACTAGACCTTACTCATTGTATACTGTTTCGATCAATCAACTCGATACTTGAATTAAAACAACAGTCATCTCATGCTACAAGCATGCACACTATGTTTATCTATGGTCCTTCTTTTGTGAAATAGATCAATTGAACACATTTCCAATGATGCTCATTACACAATTCCGTAATCCTTATTATAAGTGTAAGAATACAAAATTCTTGCCACTACTAGAATCTGTTAGAGTCTAAAATTACATGCAATGTTCCCTTTTGTAATGTCAAGGTACCAAAGTCACAGAGACTTTGCCAATGATATTAAAAAACATTCCACTAGAGATTTATTACAGAACAATTCCATGGAGATGAAGTCTCACATTCAAGGTACATTCCTTGAACATCCTTCTTGCATAAAAGTTTCTAACTTACACAGATTCTTAATATCCAACTCCCATTATGGAAATATTTCCATAATTGCCATATGACTATCCATTCTAAATAGAATCCTATCTATTCAGATTTATATCAATATGGTCGATCCATTACTATACTTCCAACTGTCCTAAGCAACCAATCTTTGGTAAACCTTAGATTGTCCTTGACAGTTGTTTAATAATTTTAGTCATATCCGGTTCTGGTCTTTTTTCCTTCTCAATGCCATAGGCATTTGGAAAATCAGATCGAGTGAATATTATAACATATGTGATCAATCCTATATCTGAAGCATATGGGATTCGATACATAATGTCTTACATAAAGACAGGATACTTGATCAGTCTTTTGCTATAATATTTCCACATATAGAATTTCCTATGTTGTAGCATTTCAACATGACATTCATATACGTTCATGATTAAGTTCTATTAAAATTTCAATCTAAACTTTTAGATTCGAAATAAAGTATTGATGCCCTCTCCCTTAAGTTTTACTATAGCGAAACAATTTCCAAATTCTGCACCTTTACAAATTAAAACTTTGTTTCCTGTAAATAGTATTGCTAACTTACAACACCTTTCATAATATTCATGCTCCCACTAGCATAACAATTATGTTCTTATTAGCATAACAATTATGCTCCCACTATCTGTGACACATATCCAAAAAATCAGTTGGACTTCTAGAAAACAATACTTATTGACTTTCTTACCAAAGTTCAGATTTATGATACAAGGTGCTTCGATAAGTCTTCATCTAGACTTTTCAAGCTCATACACCATTCATTAGATAGCTTATGTGTGTATCTAAACCTTTTCAGAACTTATAGCGATAAGTCCTAAATGTTCAAACTATTTGCCATTTCTCACAATTCGAACTATGAAAAAGGATGTCGTAATCATACTCGAATTTGAGAACGCAATTACCACAGCTGCTTACTCCAATCCTTTAAAATCTACTCGTGAAAGTGTTTCCTCACAATCATTTTCATGAATTAGAGAGAAACCTCTTACACCTTGGATTTTATGGTGTATGTGTTCCTATCCATGTGAATTTGTCATAACCATAATCACAAGACAAGGTTTGTGACAAATCCAAACTCATATGGACTCAACTTGTTCAATCTTAATTTCTTGCCATTTAGTAGCACAAGGGCCTACCATTGCTTCTAGGTTGTTGAGCATCTCACCTATACTGGTCAATGTACTTTCACTGATCAAGATACTTTGACTTATGCAATCAAATGAGGACTCACAGAACTCACATGCATAGTCAACTTAACTGGAATGGCACAAAAACAAGTATATTTCAACATGATAGGTTACGATCCTCAAGTCGTGTGCTAGTGATAAACAATAGGTTTATTCTTCATTAGTTCTTGAAACTATTCAAGATCATTAAGACTCCCACTGATCTCTTGACATATAAGATTCTCTTTTCAAGAAACATTCCTTGACAAACAAATATTCAAGAGTTAATGCGGGTTCTTATCAAGAAAAACACTTCATATAATTGGTTTTAGTTGGTCTTTGTCTTATCTAGACCTCACAACTACCAATTTCAAATGTGCAAGAGTAAGAAAACATTCTTCTACTCCACATTTTATGAGGCGTATAAACATACTTAAGACATGTCACTCAAGGCACAATCTTGGAGTATAACTTTAAGACTCGATTTTGGAACTAAGTATAACTCATCTTCTTGATTTAACCATTTCAACAATTCCCGATTCCTCTTCTTAGCCATACATATGCACTAAGATGTCCTTAGAGGATCAATTGTGATATGGTTCCATAATCATTAGGATGATCATAAAATACGATACTAAAGTACTCTCCTTTCCTTTCAGATTGGAGAAACTTTTATCTTTCTGCCTAATTAATTCTTCTTATTCGTTATGCTTATACTTTGAAACTTTTCAAGGTATTATAATTATACTTAAACTTGTAAGCATAACCATATTTACCGAACCATTAGTAAATCATGACGAATAGCCTTTATCATTCTTTGTGGTGGATCTGACTTGTACACATCAATGTACACTAGATCCTTCAGTCTTTCACTTGACTCACATACATATGTGAACAAGGAATTAATCTTAATTTCCCAAAGATGAAGGTTCTCATACATCACACAATACAAGTCGCATGATTCCAAGTTTCTGTCCAATTGAAACTCGGGTGATGAGAATCTTTCCTTATTTGGTAAAATTTGTACACTACCACAAACGATATAACTAAGAATCAAATCCATTTACAACATTCCTAACAATATATAAACACCAATTTTCACAAATGCCATTGCAAGGAAACACAAAATAAGAAAAAACCAATTTTTTTCTTTATTTATAAAATGCGGAAAACTTGTCCTTACAATGAAAATATATATGAAAACTATGTTTTATATATTCCTAAGCAATCTATCATAACTCCTAAGCAGCAGCTTAAAAATCCGATCATCGAACCATGTAATTGAAATCCATTTCTTCACGATCAAATTCAGCTTGCTTCTTCTTTAAGCTTTCTTCCTTTTCTTCGATCCTATAAAACATCAAAATGCAATCTTATCACATCATGTATTAAGAATCTATAAATAGAAACTTAATAGAGTTAGATAGTGGATATACCTGAAGTAGATTCATACAATTTGACTTGACCATCCTTGCGATCTTTCAGGTAGACACGGCAGCTTCGCATCCAATGCTCGTTCTATTAGCAATAGAAACAAGCAGACTCTTTCGGAATGGTACATGTGACTATTTCAAACTCAACCTTTCTCTTTACCATTCGGTCAAACGGTTTGATCTTAGCCGATCCCTTTCCATTGGGAAGATAAAAGTTTTCTGGACTTCCAATGTCACCATCGTCAATGTCCATGGAAGTTTGGGAGGTAGATCTTCCATTCAAATTTGCTTTACGAGTGCGCCAAATCATTGTTGATTCAGCAGCAATTAGCAAATATGTCAGATCAATAAGGGTCATGTCGTGGTCTATCATATAACAGTCTTTAACGAACTGACTGTACGACTCAAGAAGTGACTGAAGAACCAAGTCAATAGCCAGCTTCCTCGGGAAAACGACACCCAATATCCCTAGTCTATCAATGTGTGACTTCATCTTCAAGACATGTGCACACACAGACTTTCCATCTTCGTGTTTGCTTCCGAATAGGGCTTGAGTGACCTTGAACTTTTCAAGTCGACGAACATGTGGGTCAGGGAGAATTATCGGAGGAGGTGGAGGAAGAGAAATTTCACCAAAGCACGAAGAAGGTATTGATCTTTCACCTCGATCGTCACGTGGAATATCATCTTCATGAGGAAAGCTTTTTCCAAAAGGATAAAGAAGACCATAGTTATCAGAACTAGACATCTACAAGGGAGAAATTCAAGTTAGTTGATTTAATCCTTAATATAACACCCAAATGAAATATTAAGGCTAGGACCCAACACAATAATTCACAATTCGGAAGAGGGATGCCATAATCCAATTGTAAATTATTTGTCAGTAGGTAAATGACGATTTACCAATTCCACCACGAAAACGAAATTTTAAATGAATTAGGTTTTTAAATGAAACTCCTAGATCTTTTGAGAATCATTGAACTTTTCAATGGCATGTTTAATCTTGATTATGCCCTTCAAATTTGTGACTGGGATACCGAGGATCACAAATAAGGTGTGAATAACGATGCAAATTGGCTTGGTACTCTCGATGTCATTTATCACCTAATCAATATGTCGGTTAACCACACACGCTCCATTGATCAACGATAATTTATGAGAAACCCATTGCCATCCTTCATTAGTCCCATATTAGTGTGCCGGTTAACCACACACGCTCCACTGACGACCAATAAGGTGCAATGTGTAATTTCATGGGTTAACATCAAATTCACATTTTCCTAAAGTAACTAAGATTGTCAATTATATAAGGTTTAGTTACTTTATAATTCATTATACTTTTAATGAGGATTTAGTGTCATATCCTACCCGTTCGGCTAACGACTCTCCACTAGTCAAGAGTGACGTGGGTAAGAGTGGATACCCAATGGCGGTCATTTTACAGGCCGCTTTCTTAAACACCCCTTATAGACCAGCTTCGTGAATGAGGCCTACTAACGGTAAGACTGACTTTTTCTTATACATATATATACAATTAAACTTTTAATGTTATATAGTATAGGGTGTATTTTAAACTTTTAAAATACTAAGGTTTAATCCTTTAATAAATTAAGCTTTTAATTTGATTAGATTTAAACCTATCTATGGATTTATCAATTGTCTTTTAATTAAACACTTAATTAATTTATTAATAAAATCCATGAGGGTGTGTTTTCAAACTATTCAAAAATATTAGGGTTTTAATTTTAATTTTAAATTTTGAAAATTAAACTATTTAATTTAAATTTAAAAATTAAAATAAAATAATTGATTTAATAATTATCTATTAATTAAATAAATTGAGGATTATCCATTAAATTAATCACGATAATTTAACCTAATCCCAATCCCCTAGTTTTCGAAAATGGGAGGGATAAAAATTATCTTAGTTAAACAATTAACAAGATAATTCCTAAAAATATGAACCCTATCCTTATCCCCAAATATTCGAAAATCACTAGACTTGGGGAGGAAGGCAAGGGTTTCATCCCTTGCCTTATTTTCGAAAATTCTAAGGGTTGGGAAACCCTTAATTTTCAAATTTTGAGGCCAAAGGAAAGGGTTAAAACCCTAACCATAAAATCGAAAAACTAGGGTTATAAAACCCTAATTTGTGAAAATTGCAAGGCCAAGGGTTTAGTTGCCATAAACCCCAATTTTGTCAAGTTCAACCAATTGCATCAAATACAATAGAAAACAACTCCTAGGCTTTGATACAACTGTTGGGTTTTGAGCAAAACATACAATCCTATGCGTACATGCAACTCTAGTTGAATTGGATCTAGGTTTTCTCTAATTGAACATGCAACTTGAACACAAAAGAAGAAACCCTAGGTTCTATGTATTATAATAAAATTCACACAATAGCGATTAAAATACATACCTTGATTGTTATATTGTAATAACAATCTAAAAACCTTGCTTGAAAGACCTTTGGTAGCAAGCGCCACAAGTGTCGCGCCTCTAATGGCTCACAAACAAACCTAGCAACCAATGATTACTATGGAGAGAGAGAAGGGAAGTGGAAAATTCAGCTCTAAGCCTTTTTTGGAGTGCATGGGACGAAATCCAACCCTATAGGGGTTTATATAGGTGATAAGGAAGGTTTAGGATAAGACAGATGTATCTTAGATAACCCTAATCCCTTAACTTCCTCCCTAAGGCTTCCAAGGCAACCTTAGAGCCCAAGGAAACCCTAGGAGCATCTAGATTTCGTTCCCCCCTCTAATGGATGTTCTAGAATGCTCAATGCTCAACTATTGAACATTGTCACCTTTAGTCCCTACAGTTCCAATTAATTCATTTAATCCTAAAATTAACTCCAAGTTAATTTCTGATTAAATATTAATTAAACTATATGATTAATAATTAATATATTATTCACATAATACATTAATTAAATCATTTATTTTGATTTCAAATTAATTTATCAACCAAGTAATAACTTAATAAATCATTCTTCTCTCTCTAACATTCATCCTATTCCATTGCTAGGTTTGAAGGCAACCCAAAAGGACATTGCTACAATCAATTCAAGTTTATACCAATTATAGTTATGGGCTTAGACACCTAATCCAACAAATGCTAGTTGTCTTTGTGACTCTTGCATATACATGTGTTTATATGCTTTTGGACTAAGGTCTGATGTCGGGCAAAACCCGATAACTATTTGTATGTTGTGTATATTACATGTGTATGTGTTTATATGCTTTCCGAACTCAGCTCGATGACCCGGCCGGGCCTGATGATCGAGCGGGGACCGATGACCAGGCGGATCCTACTATATGTGTATTGTATGTTTGGTATGTGGTATTTGGGGAACTCACTAAGCTTTGTGCTTACGGTTTTCAGTTTATGTTTCAGGTAATCCAGTTTTCAAATGAAAGGGGCTCGAGACGATCGTAGCGCATACACCCGTGTTTTCCGCAATATGTGATCTTTGGGAATAAACTCTGATAATAGTTTTATTTAAATGTTTTTTAATGTTGGACAAAGTTACAATGGCATTTTGAATATAACAAAAATAAAAAAAAATTAACCTTGATTTTTGGGATGTTACACCGGTCTCTGATCCTTCAACTGAAGCTCTCTCTCAATCTCACGCCGCCTAGCTGCCTCATGCAACTCTAACAAGGTATCATAACGTTGGGTGGAAACAAACTGTCTGATATCCGTCTTGAGCATGCTCAAGTAATGGGTCATCTGAGCCTGCTCAGAAGCAAACTCAAGAAAAAACATGGCCCTCTCTGTGAACATCCTGGTGATCTTCGTCACCGACTCTGTCCACTGCCACAGATCCAAAAACTCCCGGGCCAATGTCTCATGCTCCACCCACGGCACATATCTAGCACGAAACATTTCTGAGAACTGCTTCCAAGGCACAGCAGCTCTCTGCTCAGCAGAATATGATCCCGTAACAAGTCTCCACCAATTCTTCGCTCCAGACCTGAGAAGGTTCAAAGCACACTTGACCTTCTAGTCAGTTGGGCAAGAGCAGGTGAAAAAGCATCCCTCAACATCAGATAGACACCTCATGGTTATGATCGAGTCCTGAACTCCATCAAAAGTCAGGGGCTTCATATTGTCGAAGTCCCGATACTGAAAAACCCGGCCAATACCAATCCCTACAGCTGCAACGGCTGTGGTGGTTGCAACAGTAGCAGCCTCAGACAAAGCAGTATATCTGTCATCAAAGAACTCCATCATCGTGGTCTTGATAGACCCAAAAAGCTCTGGTATCTGCCCCCTGACAATGGCCACAACCTCCTCATGGAGAAACTTCCTAATCCTGTCCTCAAACACAGCTGACCCAACCTGACTACCAACTCCCGATCCAGACCCGGATCCAACCTCAAATCATCTCGTCGTCACCATAATGAAAATATACCAGGGAGATATAAGATAATATACACATATCAACTGGGAAACCAACTCCCAACAAATCCCTAGGAGTTGTGACTTCCTTGTTACGCGTACGGGTCCTGTGCTTTCAGTAGTACGGGCCCATACTACCTTCCACACCTACCCGTATTTGTCTCAAGGATCATCACAACAACCCTAAAAATACATACTAGCATACGCACATATGAAATCCTCACATCCTAGAGGAAGACTACACATCTCGAGACTGGTCGGCTGACCCCACATAACTCACCTTACCACTAACTGCCACACGACCCTCCATTGGTGCCAGATAACTATCGCATGAACAAAATCACATGCCGAATAGCTTAAACAATCTTAGACTAAAAGATTCAATCCTAAAACGGTTGGACTCAGACAAGAGCTGCGCAGCAGGACCAAATCCCTTATCTTAAGATCATTTAAACCATGTAGCATGTGACTTAGCGTATTCCCTTAATAGTTAGTTTAGACGCGAAAGAGTCATACAACAATCAATCAAGTACTCTACAAGAGATAAGGCATCATATATCAGGCAATTCGATCATGCAATTCCTGAAGATCCCTATCCTATTACTAGCATGATGTTCTAACATATCATAACATTATCTCGATTAACTGTGTAGTAATTTGGGGTCTATTTACTGGCTCCGGTTGATCGTACAAACCGCCTCCTTATGGGTTATTTTGAAAATTGTTTTAAAAATCTTTTTCCTTAGTTTGAGACTGGATTCACACGAGTGTTCCTCCAATTCACTCAAACCAAGGCTCTGATACCTAACATCCACAAAATTCATGAAAAATTTAAACTTTTAAAACCAATCCACAGATCATCATTGTTTACAATTTAGTTTTCAAAACATGTTTAATATCATAGTTTTCTAAAAATCATAAGTCAAAACACGAGGAGGTGAACGATCACGCCTTTGCCTTCCTACGATCATCGTACTTGAAACATAACCTAAAACTATAAGCCAATGCTTAGTGAGCTTTGTCCCAAAGTACCAACACACAATACATATAACAACAACAAACAGCATGCATACAGAGCCTTCAACATGACTGGACTGCCTTATAGGCCTTTAGCCTATCTGGACCGCTCACAGAACCTTCAGCATGATCGGTCCGCCGCACCGGGTCTTCAGCCTATCTGGACCATCCTCCGGGCCTTCGACCTGACTGGACCGCCTCGCAGGGCCTACAGTCTATCCGGTCCGCCCTGGGTGTCTTGGCCTTCAGCACAAAGCAATACCGCCTCAACCTAACCAACCATGTCATGTCGACATACACATAACTAATAAACATATAACCAATCATCAGACAAGCAGGCAGATTTACCGATCACTACCGCATACTAACATCCTATCTACCAGGATACAGATCTAACAGATCACTACAGTACACAATCATACGATAAACCAAGATAACAATCCAAAGGGCCAACCTTGGTGCCTTCGACCCGTAAGTACAGTGAGGAAAACTCACCTCTCAAACTGAACATAATTGATAAGGTCCGATTCCAAATCTCAGCTCTCTAACCGATACCTTGAAAGGCTTGCCAATGAAAGATGAATCCCATATCTAAGGTTCCTCTTTCTCCAAGTTGAGGTTGATCTTCTTCTTTCCTCTTCTAATCACACAAACACACTCTTTAATGCTTGAAATGGCCTCACAAGATGCTTCTAGGGTTTCAAATCACAAAAAGAGGGTAGAGGCTAGTTCGGTGAAGAGAAATGAGGCTATAAAGATGCTTAAATACCACCCAAACCCTAAAAATTAGGGTTTCCAACTTTATTTAGTACCCCCCGCATACATAAGTGTACACCACGCGTACATAAGTATACGCCCAGCGTACACACATGTACTGTGACAACCCGAAACTTCTACCTTGTACATTTAGTCAACTTTATCAATGCTAAGCTTGTTTTATTGACTTCTTGCACTGTTTAGAGTCTGTTTGAGCGTTCTAAGCTTAGTACATCAAGGGACCAAGTGTTAGAATGGGTCAACTAAAGTTTCAAACCATCAATCAAGCCATGAACCCTCAAGTGAGGAGTTTACGGCCAGGACCCATGAGTTTAAGGCCGTAAACTCATGGTGGCCGTAAACCCATGCTGTCCGTAAACTCTGATGGCCGTAAACTCCACCTATAAGTAGGATGTTCGGTCCATTTTCTGCACTCTTTCCTTTCTAAGGTTTGGAACTCGAAAACTCTCTCAAGAAATCATAGGATTTTGCTTCAAAAACTCTCATAATGTAAGTAAATCCTTCCATCTAAGTGTTAATACTTCTCTTCTCCATGAATCATCATTGATTTCATCCATGTATTTCATCTTTGAGTCTAGATCTTCAAAGATTCTCAAGAACATCAAGAACACTTAGGTGTTTTGGGCTGAAAACACCCTTCTTTGCCTTCAAATCGTAAGTATGACTTCCTTATACTTGATATCTAGTATGAAACCATGATTAGCACCTTGAATTCATCCAAGAACACTGATCAAAGTGAGTTTACGGCCAAGAGCATCTCCCTTGGCCGTAAACCCTTATTAGAGGTGCAAAGGGGGTCGTAACTCTTCCTAAGGCTTGGACTTAAGGCTAGACACTTCCTTGTGGACTGTAAGACCTTAAAAACACCCTTTTGAGCACAAATTATCATGAGTTTACGGACGTAAACTCTTGTGGCCATGAACTCATGGCCGTAAACCCTAGTGGCCATGAACACCTGGCCGTAAACCCTGGTGGCCGTGAACACCTGGCCGTAAACACAATAGTGTGGCGTTAAACTCCTTAGATGCAATCCTTTGTGGTTATAACACTTCTATATGAGTGTTTCCTAGCCCCTAAGGTGTTTCACTCACATGATTAGTTGTATAGACACTAATTATATTCAATTGTGTCCTTGTATGCTTATTAGGATATGTGTGAGTGCTCAAGTTTCCACTTGGCATCTAGCATCCTATACCACTCTTTCATCCAAACTACTCACCGCAGGTGAGTTCATACCCCTACATTTTCCGTGTTTTTAATTTTTCAGGGGGGAATACAAGTCAAATTCAAAGTATTTTATTAAGTTTTAAACTTATTAATACAGTTCAATGATTTCCATGTTTAATAAAATATTCCGATATTTTATCCCTTTTGTATTATGTCGAGCATAAGGGAAGCTTTTATTTTGGCAATCTACTTCATGGTTTTCAGAAAGGTTTTTTTTTACAAAACATTTTCCATATCAACTCTAATAAACTATAATGGGTATAGTTTGGGATAACCCTCTAGGCAGCTCTTAACAATTCAGATTTCATAAATGAATATATGTAAACTATGACAGATTTAGTTTATGTTATATATTTTCTAAGGAGTATGAAATACAATTATTTAAAGATGATTATTGTTTTATACTATTTTTAGCACGTAAAGTAGATTATACAGAATTGTGAGGCTCTATTTTAATACTGTACTCTTAGGTGTACAGTGATAAATCCTTTTAGTATAACCAGAGTCTCCTAGAGGGAGAGCGTGATATTTGTAAATAGATCTATTCGGGACTGACAATCCCACACCTGAACTGCTAGCTATAGTTAGGCGGGCACGCCTGGGGTGAACAAATGTCATTTAGCTTAACGCCTGAAGAACGTTATTAAGGTCTCTCGGTCATATCAAGTATGGTTATACGACTCGCAAATAAGTATAAACTAACTTTGGTTTATGGACTCTAATCTTCATTTGTTTTATTTTGAGTAATAAAACTACTTTTATATATGCTAATAGTAATCAGGGATTTCTAAACTGGCATCTCTACCTCTAGGACAGATAACCTGCTTTTGGGGAAAATATGGGATTTTCCCAGGATAACACTGGCATTTCTAAAACTGATGATTTATCTTCTACTAATAGATACTCTTACAACACTGCTTTTCATAAGAAAATATTGGATTTTCTTGAGGAACACTTTTCAAACAGGATCAAAGAAACATTTTCCATAAAAACTAAATGCTTATGAACTCACCAGCTTTATGCTGATACTCTTTCAAAACTGCTTGTATTCTCAGGAATACAGTAGACAGGTACCTGCTGTATCTTGAGAAGGTGGAGCAATAAGAGTCTTATGTTATTATTTTACATACCTTTGATGTACCTAAAACAAGATTTCAAACTGATGTAAACATTTTACTTACATATGTATCCACTGTATTGGTTGTGTTGCTATGTTTCCTATTATTCATTGGTTGTGATGCTAAACATGATGTCCTCCGCCCCCGAACGTTTCCGCCGTTCCGGTTTGGGGGTGTGACAGATTGGTATCAGAGCCCTTGTTTATAGCGAACTAGTATACCGAACCTTACGTGGTATACATCTATAAACACTAAGGGGCCTAAGTGCTCTACACTAAAAGTATACTTTGAAAAATATAAGTATTTTTTTATAAAAAGTATACGAGCATGCATACATAACAGAATCAGAGTCATAGGAAGAACAACACAAAAAGTATTTGGATGTTGGGACACTGCGGTTAAACCTGGGCAGTTATGTAATCATGTTTAGGGTTAATATAGCCTGATCAACTATATTCAGTCAAGACATGACCAACATGTGCTTGGGAATGATGGTAGTGTCGCAGCAGGCCTAAAACTTACCAAAAACATTCATCATAAAATACTATAGGGGTATTTTGCTAGAGCCAGATTCAGTGAGGAGATTCATTCCTAGTGTTGCTACCTATTTTTTTCATAGCGATAACTTACTTGCATTAGTGACCTTTCTTTGCTTATCGCTTGGTAGAACACTTTATTATCAGGAGGAGATATATTTTGTTTCATATATCTTGAGGACTTACCATCCTCTTCTTCCTGGTTGTTTCTAGAACAAGATGCCTCCCCGCCGAAGATCCGTCAGGAGAAACGACGACGCACCACCACCACCCCCTCATTTCGACCCCATCATGTTCCAGGCAGCAGTTACAGCTGCCGTGACTGCAGCAATGGCACAAGTGAACTCTGGTGGGGTTGGACGTGGAACCGACCCTCAAAGGCAAGACGGAAGTCAGGGACAACAAAAGGAGTGTTCCTACAAGGACTTCATGACTGCAAAGCCTAAGTCCTTCGACGGAAACGGAGGAGTCATCGCTCTGACTCGATGGTTCGAGAAGATCGAATCCATCTTCGAAATTTGCGCCTGTTCAGAAGCCAACAAAGTGAAGTTTTCCGCCTACACCTTCACCGACCGAGCCTTGACCTGGTGGAATGGTCAAGTCAAATCCCTAACCCTGCCAGTGGCTAATGTCATGGGTTGGGAAAGGCTGAAGGAACTCATGCTTGCTGAATACTGCCCTAGGGGCGAGGTGCAAAAGTTGGAACACGAACTTTGAAATTTGAAAATGAAGGGATCTGACATCGCTGCCTACACTGCTAGATTCTGTGATCTGGCTCTCCTCTGTCCGGGAATGGTCACCCCAGAAAGCAAGAAAATCGAGTGGTACATCTGGGGACTGACACAACCAACCAAAGGAAATGTCTTGGCTGCTATACCGGCCACGTTTGAGAGCGCCAAGGATCTGGCACAGACTCTGATCGATCATGGGATCGATATGAATGAGGCATCAGCGGTCGCCGAGCCACAGAAGGAGAGTGGCGAGAAGAAGAAGAAATTTTGGAACAAACGCAAGGGCCAGTCTCCTCAAAAACCCTCCAAGAAGCAACAAACAGTGGCAGTCCATGCTGCTACTACTCCTACTGCTGTTCCAACCATCCAAGCCCCTACCGGTCGTTATTCAGGGAAACTACCTCCATGCAAAAAGTGTACCTTTCATCATCACGGACCTTTCCGTGATTTGAATTGCAACAACTGTGGAAGGAAGGGCCACACGACCCGATACTGCAGAGCACCAGCCCAACCAACCAATCCGACTCCTGGAGTGGGTGCCGGCCAAGCTTGCTATCGATGTGGAGAAGTTGGGCATTTCAAAAGAAACTGCTCCAAAGCGACAACGGGCGGCAATACAGGAAGAGTGTTGGCGATGGGCCAGGAGGAAGCAGTCGTTGATCCTACTGTTGTTATGGGTACGTTCCTCCTTGACAACTCTTATGCATGCATTCTCTTCGATTCTGGTGCGGAGAGGAGTTTTGTTAGTCATGCATTCAAACATCTAATCAAATGTAACTCCCAACCTCTAACCGAAACATTTATCATCGATATGGCTAACGGAAAGAAGGAGAGCACTAACGACATATTCATAGGCTGTACTCTTACTCTATACGGTCATTCTTTTTCCATCAACCTTATGCCTGTGTCCATTAAGAGTTTCGATGTCATTATCGGCATGGATTGGTTAAGCCCCAATCGTGCTGATATCCTTTGCTACGAGAAGGCTATCCGTCTCAATCTTCCCTCTGGCGAAGCCCTCACTATTTTCGGTGATAAACTCAGTTCGAACCTTCGTATCATTTCATGCATCAAGGCCCAGAAGTATCTGCGGAAGGAGTTCCATGCATTTCTAGCTCATGTTGTCGACGAGACACAAAAAGTTAAAGACCTCAAGAGCATCCCCGAAGTCTGTAACTTTCCTGACGTCTTCCCCGAAGATCTTCCAGGAATTCCTCCCGAGCGTCAAGTCGAGTTTCGCATCGACTTAATCCCCGGAGCTACTCCTGTAGCTAAATCTCCCTATCGTTTAGCGCCTGCAGAAATGCAAGAATTATCCAGCCAACTCAATGAGCTGATCAGCAAAGGATTCATAAGACCGAGTTACTCACCTTGGGGATCTAACTGTTGGATTAATGTCTAAGTCCATAACTATAATTGGTAAGACTTGACCCGACCCGGCATGGTCCATTTGGGTTGCATGGCATCATGCATTTGGATAGACTATAATGAGAGAAATAACACTTAAGGTTGGTTAATATATTATAAGTTCTAATATATTAATAAGGTTATTTAATTAGTATTGATCAAGAATTAATTTGGAATTAATTAAGTGATCAAAAGGAGACTAATTAAATATATGGGTTGATTGTGTAAATCATTCATTCTTATATATGTAGGCTTGTGATCCAAGATTCCTTATGTTGGACTAAGTCCATGGGGTGACCCATGGATACTCCATGGAGGTTAAAATTCATGGAGCATAAGGAATGGGTAAAGTTATGAGTTACATGGTGTAACCCTAATAGCCACCATATAAAAGAATCCCATGGCTCAAGAAATCGTGCACTAATGTGTGAATATGAGGGCTAGACGATTTCAAGGAGTGTTCAAGTTTCTCTCAAGTTATTCCAAGTGTATTTGGTGTTGTGTGAACCATTTGAGGTGTCACACTTGGGGCACTAGGCACTCAAGCTTCATGAAGACATTCTACATCAAAGAGGTATGTATTCTATCTTGTTATATTTATTATTTTGTATGCTAGATTAGGATAATACCTTGGATGTTCATAATTGTATGTATAATAGAGAAAACATAGATCCAAGGTATTTAGGGTTGCATGTACACTTAGGAGTGTTAGAATGCTCATAACCCAATAGTGGTATCAGAGCCTAGGCTTGTTTTCTTGTTATACTTGCAAAAGTAGCTGAAAAATCGAGTTGGATGCATATATTCGATTGTTTTGGCTGGAATTGGACTAGGAACATTACCCTAAGATGTTTTTGGACTTATAAACTTGTTTTTGATGTGGTAATGTTCATGCTAATCCAATTTCTAAGATAATTGTCATAATTTCAAGATTTGTATTAGTTTGTATGTTCATGCTAATTTCTTGAAGATTGATGATTTGAATTATCTTGTTCTTATGAGGTTCTTAGATTAATAGAAAAGTTGTGTGAAATAGTTGTTTTCAATCCATTTTAATCTAAGAGTTGATTCCAAAGTGTGTTTTTGTAACTTGTCCTCAAGTTATATGAAAAGTCACATTTAAGAATCATAAAACTCATAAAAGTTGGCAAAGGTTACAAAATGAAGAGTCTAGTTCTAATTAAATGGTTTTATGACTCCATAACTTGTCCTCAAGTTATGGAGGTTCAAGAGTCTCTTCATTAAATTAAAAAAAAAGTGTAACCTTAATTAGTTCCATAAGTTACAATAAAAAAAAGTTATTTTTTTTTATTAATTAGTTTAAAGTCTTCCATAACTTGTCCTCAAGTTATGGAACTTGAAGAGTTTTTTTTTTTAATTAAAACTACTTTAAACTCATAAGTTATGGAATTAATTAGTTTTGAATAGTTTCAAAACTTGCCCTCAAGTTTTGGAATTTGAAAAGTTTTCACTTATGAATACTTTAATTCCAAGTTAGCCCTTAGAATTTTAAAAGTTAAAATTCAACCCTTATACTTTATAATATTATAAGTTAATAATATTTATATATATGTATAAGAGTAAAGTCAGTCTTACCGTTAGTAGGCCTCATTCACGAAACCGGTCTATACGGGGGGTATAAGGTTACTGCCTATAAAATGGCAGTTTAATGGGTGTCCACTCTCACCCACCGCTTCCTTGACTGGTGGAGGGTCGTTAGCCGAACGGGTAGGACAAGGACTATAATTCTCCTTTCATTAAAAGTATTAGTGATAAATACTAAGTAACTAAACTCTTATTAATACCCAATCTTAGTTACTTAGGAAAATGTGAATTTGGTGCTAACCCATGAAATTACACTTTGCACTTTGCTTAAGTCGTTAGTGGAGCGTGTGTGGTTAACCGGCACACTAACCTGGACTTAACAAGGTAGGCAAAGGGTAACTTAATATTTATCATAGTATCAGTGGAGCGTGTGTGGTTAACCGGCACACTGATTAAGGGGTAAATATTAAGGGTACCAAGTATATTTGCATGGTTATTCACACCTTGTTTTGTGATCCTCGGCATCCCAGTCACAAAACCTGAAGGGCACACTCGAGATTGAAACATGCCTTTGAACAGTTCAATGAATCTCAAAGATCTAGGACTTTCAAATCCAATTAAAACCTAATAAATTATTTCGTTTTTCATGGTGGAAATTGGTGAATCGTCATTCACCTACCTTCAAATATTTTATAGCTTGGATTACGGCATCCCTCTTCTAAGTTATAAAATAGTTTGTTGGGTCCTAGCCTTAATATTTCATATTAGGTGTCATATTAAGGACTTTAAATCAACTATCTTGAATATCTCCCAAAAAGATGTCTGGTCTAGACATTTATGATCTTCCCAAATCTCTTGAAACAAGCTTTCCTAAATGAAGATGATGTCCCATGGATATCATACTTCTTTCACCTCCTCCAATTATTCTCCCTAACCCACAAGTTCCTAAAAAGTTTAAGGTCACTCAAGCACTATTGGCAAGGCAAGGTCTAGGTGTGATCACATCTTGGAGATGTAGTCACATATTGACAAGCCGGGAGAGTTGGGTGTCAAAGTCTTGAGAAAGTTGGTGGCTCAACTACTTTCTAAGTCACATAGTGAGTTCTTTTGGGAATCCTATGAAACAGACTAAGACAAGACCCTTAATGATCTTATCTATTTGCTAAGATCAACTTCCTAAAACGCTATGGACATTGACAATGATGACATTGGATATACAGTAAAGCTCTCTCTTCCCAATGGAAAGGGATCGGCCATAGTCAACTCTGTTGACCCAATGGTAAAGAGAGAGGCGAAGTCTGAGATAGTCCCATTATCAAGGATCCATAGGTAACTATTGCCAAAGGAAGGGGCATTGGTTACGAAGCTGCCAAATTTACCTAAGGATGTTAAAGTCAATAAGTTTGGCTCTACTTCAGGTAAAGTCCATTGTCTAACTCTATTAAGTACATGTTGATTCTGATCGCGAAGATGGATTTCAATCGCATGGTTCGGTGATCAGAATTTTGGGCTATTACTTAAGAGTTATGATATTTATATTGCTTAGGAATAGATAACAACAAGGTTTTCATATGGATTGTAAGGATAAGTTTTTCCGCAAAGTTTTAAAATAAAAGAAAAAGGTTTTGATTTTATTTATTTTAAGTATCCTTACAATGGCATTTGTGAAAAGTTGTTGCTTATAAGATTCCATTGATAGCAATATTGGAAAAATGGATTTGATTCTTTTGGTTGTGGTAGTGTCTAATATTACCAAATAAGGAAAGATTCTCATCACCCAAGGTTCAATTGGACCGAAACTTGGAATCATGCAAGTTGTATAGTATGATGAATGAGAACTTTCAGCTTGGAAAATTAAGACTAATTCCTTATGTGAATAAGGAAAGGACTAAGGGATCGAGTACACATTCTTGTGCACCGGTCAAGTCCACCACAAAAGATCAAGAAGACTATTCGTCATGATTTATTTAAGTTCAGTAAATATGGTTATACTTATAAGTTTAAGTATAAGTCTGTAGCATTGGAGAAGTTTCAATGTGAGACAGAACGAATAAGAAGAATCAAAGTATGGCAGAAAGATAAAAGTTTCTCAAATCTGAAAAGATGGGAGAGTACTTTAGTATCATGTTTATGATCATCTTAATGATTAAGATACCATATCACAATTGGTCCTCTAAAGTCAAGAAGAGGAGTCATGAATTGTTGAAATGGTTAAATCAAAAAGATGAGTCATACTTCGTTCCAAAACAATTCTTAGAGTCATACTCCAAGATTGTAACTTGAGTGACATATCTTAAAGAGGGTTTGTTAACACTAGTCAAATGTAAGAGTAAAAGGTTATCTACTCTTGTACATTTGAAATTGGTAAGTTGTGATGTTTTGGATAAAACAGAGACCAACTTAGGCCAATTGTGTAAAGTGTTAGTCTTGATAAAGAATCCGCACTATCTCTTGAATATTTGACAAGGGAGTCTTATATGTCAAGAGGACAGTGGGAGTCTTAAAGCTCTTGAAAGTTTCAAGACTTAATCAAGAATAAAACCTAAAGTCCTTCACTAGCACACGACTTGAGGTTTATAACCTATCGTGTTGAAATTTTTGTGCCTATTCAAGTTGGCTTTGCATAGGAGTTCTGAGAGTTCTCAATTGGTTGCACAACTACTTGGAAGCAATGGCAGGCCCTGTACTGCCAGGTGGCAAGAAGTTAAGATTGCATAAGTTCAGTCCATATGAGTTTGGATTTGTCATTATCCTTGTCTTGTGACTATGGTTTTGACGATTCACATTGATAAGAACACATACACCATAAAATCTAAGGGTCATAAGGTTTCTCTCCGATTCATGAAAATGATGGTGAGGAAACACTTTCACTAAGTAGATTTTAGCTAGATAGCAATTGTGATATTTGCATTCTCAAAGTCGTTAGTGGAGCGTATGTGGTTTACCGGCACACTAACATGGACTTGTGAGAAGTGGCAAAGGTCTAAACAATTGAGACTATGATTACGACATCCCTTTTCATAGTTCTAAAATTGTTTAGACACACATGTGAGCTATCTAAGAGAGGTGTATGATTTTGATAAAGTTTTATCAAAACAATCTAGTATCAGAAATCTGAACTTTGGTAAGAAAGTCAGCTGATTTCTGAGTACATGTTAAAGCTAGTGGGAGCATAAGTGTTATGCTAATAATCATCATGTTAGTGGGAGCATGATAATTATGACAAAGGTTGAAAGTTAGCAATGTTAATTATAGAAAACAAAAGTTTCAATTCGTGAGGTTGCAGGGGTTGAAAAAGTTGTTTTGCTATAATTAAGGGAGATGAAATTATACTTCATTTCAATTCTAAAAGCTTAGATTGAGATTTTAATCGTATTTAATCAAGGATATATATATATATATATATATATATATATATATATATATATATATATATATATATATATATATATATATATATATGAATTTCATGTTGGAATGGCTCAACATAAGGAAATTCTATATATGGGTCCATTATTTGCATTCTAAAATTCGATTATGATTACGGCATCCCTTTTCATAATCTGAATTTTGAGAACTTGGCAAATTGAAATGGAAATATTATAGCAAAAGATTGGTTTAGTCTTTATGTGAGACATCATGAATCGTGTCCCATATGCTTCAGATATAGGATCGATTACATGTGCTATATTCATCCCTTCTAAAATTTTCCAAATGCCTGGGGCATTATGAAGGGAAAAGGTCTAGAATTGGATATGACTAAAATGATTAAGCAATTGTCGAGGACAATCTAAGGTTTACCAAAGATTGGTTGCTCAAGGACAGTTGGAAGTATAATGTTAATTCTGGAAGGACCATATTAACATAATCTGTAAGGAGGCAACTCTTGTTCAGAAGTGATAGTCAAAATGGAATATGGAAATGTTTCAAAGTTAGAAATTATTCAATCTGTGTAAGATTAGGAAACTTAATGAAATAAGGATGTTTCCAAGGAGCTGATCTCCTTTGGAATGCTCTGTAATGATTGTTGTCAAGTCTTTCTGACTTTGTGCATAATCATTAAGAGGATCAATGCATATAAGTTTAGAATCTAACAGATTTCAGTAAATGGCATGAATTTGGAATTCTTGCATTTGCAGTAAGGATTTGGGACTGTGAAAAGAGGATCATTGGAGTGATGTTCAATTGATCTATTTTACAAAGTAAAGATCATAGACAAACATAGTATGCATACTTGGTGTATGGTATGACTAGTGTTTAGAAAGCATAGTGTACATGCTTGGAGCATGGGACAACTATTGTTTTAAATTCAAGTATAAAGTTGATAAAACCGAAACAATGAATAATGAGTAATCAGTATGGTGATAAATAAAAGTGTTTATTTATATTCATAGGGTTTGATACCATATTTGATTCATTTATTCTTGTGTTTCACTTTGCATGTTTTGACTTCCAGAATAACTAAGTCGCTCTTCCTGAATGATTAAGTTATTCAAACCATCCACAGTCGGTCATATGTTGGAAGTAGATATGAATCAAGACTGTCATGGGTTGGTTTGTAGAGGTCCAAGTTGGTGGACAAAGTGGTGCTACAACACTCATGAGTGCTCATAAGTTCTGAGTATTGGATTCAACCCGCGCTCATTTGAATCACTTCATGGATTTTATCACGAGTGATCATGAGACGATAATATCATATATTCTTCAAACCTAGAGATATGAGTTGTTACTATGAGTTGGTTATATATTGATTGCACGAAAACGCATTGGTAACTCGATGTTATAAAACGTGCCTTTGTGTATGATTCAAAAAGTAGTAGAACAAGCCATATGAGTCGAAGTTTATCCATTCCTTTTACCTTCGGGATAAAAGCGATATCTGTGGGCCCCTCGATGATTTAAAGATGATACATGTGAGTGCTTGGCCAAGCCAGGACTGATTTGATTTGTTCAATCAGTCAGTCATCATGAATCGGAAATCAGGAAACAACAAATGGACAGAGAGAATGATTGATAATCCATGTCTCAGTCCATATGATATCTAGAATGGAGGAATATATGATCCCTTATCTAATGGACAAGTCATTGACAAAGGTCAGAGTTCATCGACAAGGTCAGAGTTCGACAGAAGCTTTTGAGAGCTACGATTGCTGATCGGTTCCTGAAGTCATACGCAATAATAGTTTTAGACTTATCCAAGTGGGAGACTGTTGAATTAATGTCTAAGTCCATAACTATAATTGGTAAGACTTGACCCGACCCGGCATGGTCCATTTGGGTTGCATGGCATCATGCATTTGGATAGACTATAATGAGAGAAATAACACTTAAGGTTAGTTAATATATTATAAGTTCTAATATATTAATAAGGTTATTTAATTAGTATTGATCAAGAATTAATTTGGAATTAATTAAGTGATCAAAAGGAGACTAATTAAATATATGGGTTGATTGTGTAAATCATTCATTCTTATATATGTAGGCTTGTGATCCAAGATTCCTTATGTTGGACTAAGTCCATGGGGTGACCCATGGATACTCCATGGAGGTTAAAATCCATGGAGCATAAGGAATGGGTAAAGTTATGAGTTACATGGTGTAACCCTAATAGCCACCATATAAAAGAATCCCATGGCTCAAGAAATCGTGCACTAATGTGTCAATATGAGGGCTAGACGATTTCAAGGAGTGTTCAAGTTTCTCTCAAGTTATTCCAAGTGTATTTGGTGTTGTGTGAACCATTTGAGGTGTCACACTTGGGGCACTAGGCACTCAAGCTTCATGAAGACATTCTACATCAAAGAGGTATGTATTCTATCTTGTTATATTTATTATTTTGTATGCTAGATTAGGATAATACCTTGGATGTTCATAATTGTATGTATAATAGAGAAAACATAGATCCAAGGTATTTAGGGTTGCATGTACACTTAGGAGTGTTAGAATGCTCATAACCCAATAGTAACACCGTAAATTTCCAAAACAATTTTTCATTTTTAAAACATACTTCCATTCATAAAATATCATAGTAATCCAATGTATCACATGTTATCACAATAAACAAATCCCAAGATCTCAAATACATAAATCCTCTCAGTGTGTACGGATCATGCCGGCGCCTTCCCACGGTCCTCGCTAGTACCTGAAACACATGACACAACAACTGTAAGCATAAATGCTTAGTGAGTTCCCCAAACTACCACATACAACACATACGCCACTCAAGGCTACAGTACGACCCTCTGGTCGATGTATCTCAGCGGGACCCTCCAGTCCCGTAGCTCGTTGGACCCTCTGGTCCGGTCATAGCTCGTCGGACCCTTCGGTCCAGTCTGTGTCGTTGGATCCTTCGGTCCGGTCTATATCGTTGGGCCCTTCGGTCCGGTCTATATCGTTGGACCCTCCGGTCCGGTCTATACAACACATAACATACATATAACACAATGCACATAATCTCATATATACACATAGCATACAAGACCCTCTAGTCTACACATAAATACCACTCTAGGTAATGTATAGTGAGAAGACTCACCTCGGGTATCTCGGATGATCTCGCACACGAATATACTGATCTAGCCCCCGCCTAATCACATACACAATATCCTCAAATAAATAATGGCTCTCAAAGGCTAGATTAAATCCCCTTCTACGATCCCTCATAAGGGTAAAAGACCATTTTACCCCTCCTTGACCCAAAAGTCCAAATGTTGACCAAAACCCTAAAAGTCAACGAAAGTCAACGGTCAAACTTTGACCCGACTCGTCGAGTGCACATGGGCGACTCGGCGAGTCCATGCGGGTCCTCTGAATCCTTCTAGCCTCTCTTGGCTCGTCGAGTCATCCCTCCACTCGACGAGTTACACCTGTCACGAATCACGGGGCAACCCCGACTCGACTCGTCGAGTACACTAATGGACTCGGCGAGTCCCTTCCATGGCAACACTGAAATGACCTTCTGAGATCAGATCTGCTCCTCTATCCTATAGATCTGACCTTCCCAAACACGATAATCACGTAAAGGTTCGAACTTTAGGACCATGCATCACACTATCACCTCTATATGCCAAAATAACCCTTAATATGATAACCTAAGCCCCAAACTCATAAAGGACTGCATAAAGCTGGAGAATAGGGACTCTCTGGACCCCTTAAGGTCCAGATCTAATAACCATTTCACCTTGGGACCTCACACTCTCCAGATTTAAACTAAATAAGACATAACGAAACCCTAGGTTCAACCAAATCAACAAAATACGAGGAATAGCATAGATTGATACCTCCAACAGCTTCCTCTGATCAAATAGAAGTAGATTCAAGCTCCCCAACTCGCCTAGCTTGACCTTCCTCCTTCCTTCTTGCTAAAATCCACAAGAAATGGTGAATAATGGCCTCCTTTCTCACTCACAAGGCTCACAGATGCTCTGGTACTCTCAAGGACGAAGGTAGCCGCAATTAAGGGCCATGAGGTCCTTTAAATAGGGCACAGGCCCGGGGATTTAGGGTTTCAACCCACATCGCGAACTCGTCGAGTCCACCCTTTCTGACTCGTCGAGTCCGTTCATTAATCCAGTCAGCATTCGCGGTCCTACTCGACGAGTCCACGACCCAACTCGTCGAGTCCCTCTCTTTTACTCAAAATAAATGATCAAACATAATACCTGGAAATCCGGGTGTTACAATTCTCCCCCACTAGAATCAGACTTCGCCCACGAAGTCTCATTCTACAAACAATTCTGGGTGTAGCTTCCGCATCTCCGCCTCCGGCTCCCAAGTCAGCTCGGACCCTCTCCGATGTTGCCACTGGACCTGAACCAGGGACACCTCCTTGTTCCTCAGAACCTTGATCTTCCGATCCCGGACCGCGATTGGCCTCTTGGCATAATTCAGGCTCGCATCCACCTGAATATCCTCCAGCGGTACCACCGCCGACTCGTCGGCTATACACTTTCTCAGCTGGGACACGTGGAAGGTATCATGTATCTGACTCAACTCCGTAGGTAGCTCCAACCGGTACGCTACCCTGCCCACCCTCGCGGTCACCCTGAATGGCCCAATGTACCGGGGCCCCAGCTTGCCCCTCTTCCTGAATCGAATCACTCCTTTCCAAGGAGACACCTTCAGGAGTACGAAGTCTCCCACCTGGAACTCCAGCTCGGATCGTCGCCTATCCGCATAACTCTTCTGGCGGCTCTGAGCTGTCAACAACCTCTGTCTAACCTGTTGTATCTGCTCGGTCGTCTGAAGCACTATTTCAGTGCTGCCTATCACGCGTTGTCCTACCTCTCCCCAGCAAATGGGAGTCCGACACCTCCTCCCATACAACAACTCGAAGGGAGGCATACCAATGCTCGAATGGTGGCTATTGTTATAGGAAAACTCAGCCAATGGTAGGTATGTGTCCCAGCTCCCTCCGAAGTCCAACACACATGCTCGAAGCATGTCCTCGAGCGTCTGAATCATCCACTCGCTCTGTCCGTCCGTCTATGGGTGGTATGCGGTGCTGAAATGCAGCCTCGTAGCCAACTCCTCATGGAATTTCTTCCAGAATCTGGAAGTGAAACGTACGTCTCGATCTGACACAATCGAGATCGGTACTCCATGCCACGATACCACCTCTCTCACATATGGCTCTGTCAGTCTCTCTGCAGAAGAGCTCTCACTAATAGCAAGGAAGTGAGCGCTCTTCGTCAACCGGTCGACAATCACCCAAATTGCATCGACACCTCTTGCGGTCCTTGGCAACTTGGTGATAAAATCCATGGAAATCTGTTCCCACTTCCACTGGGGAACCTCAAGTGGCTGCAACTTGCCGTGTGGACGCTGGTGCTCGGCCTTAACCCTGCGACAGGTCAAGCACCTCTCCACAAACCACGCAACATCCCTCTTCATACAGGGCCACCAATAGTCTCTCTTTAGGTCCAAATACATCTTAGTGGCCCAGGTATGGATCGAAAACCTCGATCTATGCGCCTCCTCCATCAGTATGGTACGTGCCCCGCCCTCAAATGGCACCCAAATCCGACCCTGAAAGGTCATAAGCCCTCGGCTATCGGCAGTGAACTCAGATACCTGACCGATCACCCGTTCTCTCTTGCGGTTCTCCGGTCTCATGGCCTCTACCTGGGCCTCCCGAATGGTGTCCAACACCGGAGTCATCACCGTCAACCTCATACAAACATCTCGCATCGGGGCACTCTCCGCTCTACGACTCAAGGCATCGGCTACAACGTTAGCCTTGCCCGGGTGGTACAGGATCTCACACTCATAATCCTTTACCACATCCAACCATCTCCTCTGGCGCATGTTCAGATTGGGCTGATCCATCAGATACTTCAAGCTCTTGTGGTCCGTGTATATGGTACACCGAACCCCATACAAATAGTGACGCCAGATCTTGAGGGCGAACACCACAGCCCCCAACTCCAGATCGTGAGTAGGATATCTCGTCTCATGAGGCTTCAGCTGCCTCGATGCGTATGCTATCACGTGCCCCCTCTGCATCAGCACCGCACCCAATCCCGATATCGACGCGTCACAATACACCATAAAATCCTCCATCCCCTCCAGAAGGGCTAATACTGGGGCTTCGCATAATCTCTGGCGAAGTGTCTCGAATGAGGCCTGCTGCTCCGGGCCCCAACTGAAAGCCACGCCCTTCCGGGTCAACCTGGTGAGAGGAACAGCAATCTTGGAGAAATCTTTAATAAATCTCCTATAATAGCTGGCCAACCGCAGAAAACTCCTGATCTCGGTGGGGGATCTCGGCACCTCCCAACTCATCACCGCCTCAATCTTGGCCGGATCGACCAATATCTCATTCTGGTTAACGAGATGTCCCAGGAACTGGACCTCTCGTAACCAGAAATCACACTTGGAGAATTTGGCGTAAAGCCTCTCCGATCTCAGAACTCCGAGGATCTCCCTCAAATGCTCCTCATGCTGCTCTCTGGATCTCGAATACACCAATATATCATCAATGAACACGATCACCGAACGATCCAACATCGGTCTGCACACCCTGTTCATGAGATCCATGAACGCAGCCGGTGCATTGGTGAGCCCGAAAGGCATCACCACGAACTCGTAATGCCCATAATGAGTCATGAACGCCGTCTTCTGGATATCCTCATCACGCACTCTCATCTGATGATATCCCGACCTCAGATCAATCTTGGAGAACCAAGACGCTCCCTGCAACTGATCGAACAAATCATCGATCCTCGGTAAGGGGTAACGGTTCTTGACTGTTAGCTTGTTCAACTCCCGGTAATCAATGCACATCTGGTGTGAACCATCCTTTTTCTTGACAAAAAGGATCGGCGCTCCCCAAGGTGAGCTACTCGGTCTGATAAATCCTTTCCCCAACAACTCCTGAAGCTGTGAGGATAACTCCTGCATCTCTGGTGGCGCAAGGCGATAGGGCGCCTTGGGGATAAGCGCCGCTCCCGGAACCAAATCGATGCGAAACTCCACCTGCCTCTCGGGAGGCACACCCGGCAACTCCTCGGGGAAAACGTCCGGGAACTCACGCACTATCGGCACATCATCAACAGAACTAGGCCTCTCCGCTGGTACTCGTGTGTCCATCACATAGGCCACAAACCCACTACAACCCTACTGTAGACTCTGCCTCGCTCTAGCAGCCGAACAGAAAGCTGACCCTGAACGGGTACCCTCGTCGTACACCGTAAGAACTTCCCCACTAGGGTCTCGTATCGTCACCAACTGTCGCTCGCAGTCTATAACAGCCCCAAAACGGCTCAACCAATCCATGCCCACTATAACACACACGTCCCCCATCGCAATCGGGACCAGATCAATTGGAAACTCAACACCGAAGATCTCGAGTACACATCCCCGAATCACATCCGTAGCATACACCGCTCGCTCGTCAGCTATGGAAACTCGTAGAGGTCGACTCAACGCCTCCCACTGGATACTGATGTCCTGACTAAACGCTAACGACACAAAAGACCGACTCGCACCCGAGTCAAATAACACCAAAGCAGGTACAGAACTCACAAGAAAAGTACCTACGCGTATCATTATATAAGAACAATATCTCAAACTCAACATAAATAAATGAAAGAATACATACCAGCCACGACATCGGGCGCTGCGAGAACCTCCTCCGCTATCAACTGGAAGGCTCTCCCGCGAGCCTTCGGTGCCTCGGCCTTCGCTGGCCGGGTCTCAGTAGCTCGAGCAGCAGGTGCAGATCCCTGCGCTGATCCCTGCAGTAGCTGTGGGCACTCGGCCTTCCGATGGTCGGTCTGGTTGCAATGAAAGCAAACCGTGAACCCCTTGGGGCAATCCCTCGCATAATGCCCCTCCTTCCCGCACTTGTAACACACCCCAGCTATGCACACTCCCTCATGGCTCTTGTCGCACTTCCCGCAAGTGCGGCCCTTCGGACCCCGAGACCTCGAATTAGCGGGCTTTGCCCGCTTGGCTGCCGGTTGCGCCTGTGCCGGTCGCCTGTCCCTCCTCTGAGACTCGGCCTCATCCCTGACCTGAGTCTCCAGCTCAATCTCTCTCTTCCGGGCATTTGCCTGGAGCTCAGCAAATGTCCGGTATGTCGAGTTCGCCACAAACTCACGGATATCCCTCCTCGGTATGCTCAAATACCTGCTCATACGTGCCTGCTCAGTCGACACGTGCTCAGGGAAAAACAACGCCCTCTCATGAAACATCCTCGTAATCACTGTCACAGACTCAGTTCCCTGCTTGAGGGACAAGAACTCCTAGGCTAGACGTTCCCTCTCCACAGGGGGAACATACTCATCTCGAAACATCATGGTGAACCTCTCCCAAGTCACCGCAGTAAGCTTTGTCGTAGTGAAGTCTGTCGTCACAAACTTCCACCAGTCCTTGGCTCCCAAGCGAAGCTGGTTCAGCGCAAACCGAACCCTCAGATGCTCTGGACACGAGCAGGTGTAGAAGCATCCCTCGATATCAGAAATCCACCTCATCGCAGCAATCGGGTCCTGCGTCCCATCAAACTCTGGTGGCTTCGTGTTGCTGAACTCTCGATACAGCAACGAGTCACCCCCTGCGGCCTGGCAGCAGCGACGGCTGCGGTGGCCGCAGCAACAGCAGCATCAGTAAGAGCAGTGTACCGCTCATCAAAATTCTCGATCAGCGTGGTCTTGATAGACCCGAACATCTCTGGTATCTCAGCTCACTGCTACCTGTCACTCTCAAGCATCTCATAGCAGTAGAAATCTCCCTAGGCTAAGGCATCACAAATCAGGCCACTCTAGTTCTAATATGAGTACTTAGCCTACTCTAGCATGCATATCATATCACATAATATCTCATAACACATAATGTAAGGGTATTCTGGGAAATCACCGTTCGGGCGCTGGCTGATCGTACACACTGCTCCGTTCTACCTTTCTCAAAATCTTTTATTCTCTTAGAAAAATTGCTTCTTTTATGAAAAATTTCCTCAAATCCTCAGTTTGAGTTCAGATACGCCCGAAGGTGCATCCGAATCCCTCAAACCACGGCTCTGATACCAACTTGTAACACCGTAAATTTCCAAAACAATTTTTCATTTTTAAAACATACTTCCATTCATAAAATATCATAGTAATCCAATGTATCACATGTTATCACAATAAACAAATCCCAAGATCTCAAATACATAAATCCTCTCAGTGTGTACGGATCATGCCGGCGCCTTCCCACGGTCCTCGCTAGTACCTGAAACACATGACACAACAACTGTAAGCATAAATGCTTAGTGAGTTCCCCAAACTACCACATACAACACATACGCCACTCGAGGCTACAGTACGACCCTCCGATCGATGTATCTCAGCGGGACCCTCCAGTCCCGTAGCTCGTTGGACCCTCTGGTCCGGTCATAGCTCGTCGGACCCTTCGGTCCAGTCTGTGTCGTTAGACCCTTCGGTCCGATCTATATCGTTGGGCCCTTCGGTCCGATCTATATCGTTGGACCCTCCGGTCCGGTCTATACAACACATAGCATACATATAACACAATGCACATAATCTCATATATACACATAGCATACAAGACCCTCTGGTCTACACATAAATACCACTCTAGGTAATATATAGTGAGAAGACTCACCTCGGGTATCTCGGATGATCTCGCACACGAATATACTGATCTAGCCCCCGCCTAATCACATACACAATATCCTCAAATAAATAATGGCTCTCAAAGGCTAGATTAAATCCCCTTTTACGATCCCTCAAAAGGTAAAAGACCATTTTACCCCTCCTTGACCCAAAAGTCCAAATGTTGACCAAAACCCTAAAAGTCAACGAAAGTCAACGGTCAAACTTTGACCCGACTCGTCGAGTGCACATGGGCGACTCGGCGAGTCCATGCGGGTCCTCTGAATCCTTCTAGCCTCTCTTGGCTCGTCGAGTCATCCCTCCACTCGACGAGTTACACCTGTCACGAATCGCGGGGCAACCCCGACTCGACTCGTCGAGTACACTAATGGACTCGGCGAGTCCCTTCCATGGCAACACTGAAATGACCTTCTGAGGTCAGATCTGCTCCTCTATCCTATAGATCTGACCTTCCCAAACACGATAATCATGTAAAGGTTCGAACTTTAGGACCATGCATCACACTATCACCTCTATATGCCAAAATAACCCTTAATATGATAACCTAAGCCCCAAACTCATAAAGGACTGCATAAAGCTGGAGAATAGGGACTCTCTGGACCCCTTAAGGTTCAGATCTAATAACCATTTCACCTTGGGACCTCACACTCTCCACATTTAAACTAAATAAGGCATAAAGAAACCCTAGGTTCAACCAAATCAACAAAATACGAGGAATAGCATAGATTGATATCTCCAACAGCTTCCTCTGATCAAATGGAAGTAGATTCAAGCTCCCCAACTCGCCTAGCTTGACCTTCCTCCTTCCTTGTTGCTAAAATCCACAAGAAATGGTGAATAATGGCCTCCTTTCTCACTCACAAGGCTCACAGATGCTCTGGTACTCTCAAGGACGAAGGTAGCCGCAATTAAGGGCCATAAGGTCCTTTAAATAGGGCACATGCCCGGGGATTTAGGGTTTCAACCCACAGCGCGGACTCGTCGAGTCCACCCTTTCCGACTCGTCGAGTCCGTTCATTAATCCAGTCAGCATTCGCGGTCCTACTCGACGAGTCCACGACCCAACTCGTCGAGTCCCTCTCTTTTACTCAAAATAAATGATCAAACATAATACCTAGAAATCCGGGTGTTACAGGGGATCTCCGATCTTATTCGTGAAAAAGAAAGACGGATCATTCCGGATGTGCATCGACTACCGAGAACTGAACAAGCTGACCATCAAGAACCGTTATCCCCTACCCAGAATCGACGACCACTTCGATCAACTTCAGGGAGCCAGTTATTTCTCCAAGATAGACCTAAGATCAGGGTACCATCAGTTACGAGTTCATGAGAATGATGTGCCCAAGACAGCATTCCGAACTCGCTATGGACACTACGAGTTTGTAGTAATGCCCTTTGGTCTGACCAATGCCCGGCAGTATTCATGGACCTGATGAATCGGGTGTGCCGCCCTCTCTTAGACAAGTTCATGATTGTGTTCATCGATGATATACTTGTCTATTCGCTGAGTGGGGATGATCATAAACAGCACTTGAGGCAGGTGTTGGAAACATTAAGGGCAGAAAAGTTATACGCGAAATTTTCGAAGTGTGAGTTCTGGATCAGGAAGGTAAATTTCCTTGGACACGTGATTAGCAAGGAAGGAATACACATGGACCCTTCCAAGATCAAAGCGATTGAGAATTGGTCTGCACCAAAGACACCCACAGAAATCCGGCAATTCTTGGGTCTCCCGGGCTATTATCGCAGGTTCATCCAGAACTTCTCCAGAATCGCTAAGCCTTTAACTACCCTGACACAGAAAGGTGTAACCTTTAGTTGGGGAGCCAAGCAAGAAACTGCATTTCAAACATTGAAGCAGGCCCTGTGCAGCGCACCTATCTTGTCCCTGCCCGAAGGGACGGAGGACTTCGTTGTCTACTGTGATGCATCCAATCAGGGCCTAGGCTGTGTGCTCATGCAACGAGGAAAGGTTATCGCCTACGCCTCGAGGCAGTTGAAAACGTACGAGGTCAATTACACAACTCACGATCTAGAGTTGGGAGCAGTGGTCTTTGCATTAAAGATCTGGAGACACTATCTCTATGGAACCAAGTGCACTATTTTCACCGACCATAAGAGCTTGCAGCACATCTTCGATCAGAAGGAGCTAAACATGAGGCAACGACGATGGGTAGAGTTACTCAGTGATTATGAGTGTGAAATTCGCTACCATCCCGGCAAGGCCAATGTGGTAGCAGATGCCCTCAATCGGAAGGAGCATTCAGGGCGAAAGGTGAAAGCATTAACGATGACTATTCATTCCCATTTATCCGCGCAAATCAGAGAGGCTCAGCTGGAAGCCTTGAAACCAGAGAAAGTGGCGGACGAAGCCTTGCGGGGAATGGACAAGAACTTGGAAATCAAGGGAGACGGAGTGTACTATTTTATGAACCGGATCTGGACCCCAAAGTTCGGCGGGTACAGAGAGGTTGTCATGCATGAAGCTCACAAGACTAAATACTCCGTTCACCCAGGTTCAGATTAGATGGATCTGGATCTCAAACAACTTTATTGGTGGCCAAACATGAAAGCAGAAATTGCTACCTTCGTGGGTAAGTGCTTGACTTGCGCCAAGGTGAAGGTAGAGTATCAAAAGCCCTTAGGTTTACTTCAGCAGCCGGAAATACCTGAGTGGAAGTGGGAAAGGATAACCATGGATTTTATCACCAAGTTACCCAGATCTCCGAGTGGGCACGACGCCATTTGGGTAATTGTCGATCGGTTGACAAAATCCGCCCACTTCCTGCCAATCAAGGAAAAATTCAAAATGGAGAGACTCACGCATATCTACATCCGAGAGATAGTTCGCCTTCATGGGGTAGCTGTATCCATTATCTCTGACCGAGATAGCAGGTTCACCTCAAGATTTTGGCAATCGCTACAGAAGGCTCTTGGAACTAAGTTGGATATGAGCACGGCTTATCATCCACAGACAGATGGACAGAGTGAGAGAACAATCCAGACATTGGAAGATATGTTGAGAGCCTGTGTCATTGACTTTGGCACGTCATGGGACGCTCACCTTCCTATAGTCGAGTTTTCCTACAACAACAGCTACCATACCAGCATCAAGGCTGCGCCGTTTGAAGCCCTCTACGGCCGTAAGTGCAGATCCCCTCTGTGCTGGGCTGAAGTGGGTGACACGCAGCTAGCTAGGGGTCAAGTCCCCGACAGTACTCTCACTGGTCCTGAGATCATCCGAGTGACAACTGAAAAGATTATACAAATCCGAGAACGACTGAAAGCCTCGCGAGATAGACAAAAGAGCTACGCCGATAAGAGACGAAAACCCTTGGAATTCCAGGTTGGTGACCGCGTCCTTTTGAAGGTCTCACCCTGGAAAGGCATGATACGTTTCGGAAAACGTGGAAAGCTAAACCCAAGGTACATTGGACCGTTTGAGATCCTTGCTAGGATCGGTCCCATAGCATACAAACTCCAGTTACCTCGAGAGCTCAGCAACATCCATCCCGTCTTCCACGTGTCGAACCTCAAGAAATGTCTGTCTAATGAGACACTTGTGATTCCTCTCGACGAGATCGAATTGGACGAGAGTCTACACTTTGTGGAAGAACTTGTTGAAATCATGGATCGGGAAGTCAAGCGTACGAAGCAGAGCTGCATCCTGATAGTGAAGGTTCGCTGGAATGCCAAGCGAGGTCCTGAATTCACTTGGGAGCGCGAGGATTCAATGAGGCAGAAGTACCCTCACCTTTTTCCAAATTCATGATTGTACTCTATCCTTGAATTTCGGGAGGAAATTCCCTCTAACGGGGGGATGATGTGACAACCCGTAACTTTTACCTTGTACATTTAGTCAACTTTATCAATGCTAAGGTTGTTTTATTGACTTCTTGCACTGTTTAGAGTCTGTTTGAGCGTTCTAAGCTTAGTACATCAAGGGACCAAGTGTTAGAATGGGTCAACTAAAGTTCCAAACCATCAATCAAGCCATAAACCCTCAAGTGAGGAGTTTACGGCCAGGACCCATGAGTTTACGGCCGTAAACTCATGGTGGCCGTAAACCCATGTTGTCCGTAAACTCTGATGGCCGTAAACTCCACCTATAAGTAGGATGTTCGGTCCATTTTCTGCACTCTTTCCTTTCTAAGGTTTGGAACTCAAAAACTCTCTCAAGAAATCATAGGATTTTGCTTCAAAAACTCTCATAATGTAAGTAAATCCTTCCATCTAAGTGTTAATACTTCTCTTCTCCATGAATCATCGTTGATTTCATCTTTGAGTCTAGATCTTCAAAGATTCTCAAGAACATCAAGAACACTTAGGTGTTTTGGGCTGAAAACACCCTTCTTTGCCTTTAAATCGTAAGTATGACTTCTTTATACTTGATATCTAGTATGAAACCATGATTAACACCTTGAATTCATCCAATAATACTGATCAAAGTGAGTTTACGGCCAAGAGCATCTCCCTTGGCCGTAAACCCTTATTAGAGGTGAAAATGGGGTCGTAACTCTTCCTAAGGCTTGGACTTAAGGCTAGAACACTTCCTTGTGGACTGTAAGACCTTAAAACACCCTTTTGAGCACAAATCATCATGAGTTTACGGCCGTAAAATCTTGTGGCCGTGAACTCATGGGCGTAAACCCTAGTGGCCGTGAACACCTGGCCGTAAACCCTGGTGGCCGTAAACAAAATAGTGTGGCCTTAAACTCCTTAGATGCAATCCTTTGTGGTTATAACACTTCTATATGAGTGTTTCCTAGCCCTTAAGGTGTTTCACTCACATGATTAGTTGTATAGACACTAATTATATTCAATTGTGTCCTTGTATGCTTATTAGGATCTGTGTGAGTGCTCAAGTTTCCACTTGGCATCTAGCATCCTATACCACTCTTTCATCCAAACTACTCACCGCAGGTGAGTTCATACCCCTACATTTTCCGTGTTTTTAATGTTTTCAGGGGGGAATACAAGCCAAACTCAAAGTATTTTATTAACTTTTAAACTTATTAATACAGTTCAACGATTTCCATGTTTAATAAAATATTCCGATATTTTATCCCTTTTGTATTATGTCGAGCATAAAGGAAGCTTTTATTTTGGCAATCTACTTCATGGTTTTCAAAAAGGTTTTTTTTACAAAACATTTTCCATATCAACTCTAATAAACTATAATGGGTATAGTTTGGGATAACCCTCTAGGCAGCTCTTAACAATTCAGATTTCATAAATGAATATATGTAAACTATGACAGATTTAGTTTATGTTATATATTTTCTAAGGAGTATGAAATACAATTATTTAAAGATGATTATTGTTTTATACTGTTTTTAGCACGTAAACTAGATTATACAGAATTGTGAGGCTCTACTTCAATACTGTACTCTTAGGTGTACAGTGATAAATCCTTTTAGTATAACCAGAGTCTCCTGGAGGGAGAGCGTGAGATTTGTGAATAGATATATTCGGGACTGACAATCCCACACCTGAACTGCTAGCTACAGTTAGGCGGGCACGCCTGGGGTAAACAAATGTCATTTAGCTTAACGCCTGAAGAACGTTATTAAGGTCTCTCGGTCATATCAAGTATGGTTATACGACTCACAAATAAGTATAAACTAACTTTGGTTTACGGACTCTAATCTTCATTTGTTTTATTTTGAGTAATAAAACTACTTTTATATATGCTAATAGTAATCAGGGATTTCTAAACTGGCATCTCTACCTCTAGGACAGATAATCTGCTTTTGGGGAAAATATAGGATTTTCTCAGGATAACACTGGCATTTCTAAAACTGATGATTTATCTTCTACTAATAGATACTCTTACAACACTGCTTTTCATAAGAAAATATTGGATTTTCTTGAGGAACACTTTTCAAACAGGATCAAAGAAACATTTTCCATAAAAACTAAATGCTTATGAACTCACCAGCTTTATGTTGATACTCTTTCAAAACTGCTTGTATTCTCAGGAATACAGTAGACAGGTACCTGCTGGATCTTGAGAAGCTGGAGCAATAAGAGTCTTATGTTATTATTTTACATACCTTTGATGTACCTAAAACAAGATTTCAAACTGATGTAAACATTTTACTTACATATGTATCCACTGTATTGGTTGTGTTGCTATGTTTCCTATTATTCATTGGTTGTGATGCTAAACATGACGTCCTCCACCCCCGAACGTTTCAGCCGTTCCGGTTTGGGGGTGTGACATATACGCTTGGCGTACTTCTCCTACCCAAAATTACAAGAATGCCACTAGGGCTTCAAGGCACATTCTCTTGGACTTAAGGACCAAAATGTCATATAATAAACTTAAAGGGATAAATTTAGAAGTACCTAAACATCGACATGTTACAATTGTTCTAAGTCGGGTTGCGGACCGGGTTAGTTGACCGTTTATAATAAAACCAGTTTTCGAACTTGATGGTTTATAATAAAACTGGTTGGGCGATAATTGTTCTAAGTCGGGTTGCGGATTAAGTTAGTTGACCATTTATAATAAATCTGGTTTTCGAACTTGACTGAAAGCTTGTTTTGTATAATTAATTTTTATATGAATTAACCGTAGGAAACACTTTTTTACCCATTCACCTCTCTTGGTGATATAAAAACATAAATGGTTTCATTTGGTTTCAACAAATATCAAAAAACATTCTCTAATATCTAATTTTTGGCACAATATGCATTCTTCGCTTTTATTTTTCTTGATCACAATTTTCATATATCATGTTCACAGGTTTCATATTAGTTGTCTCAATTTATCAGATTCATTGGTAACTTTTCTATCTCATAAAAGATGACATCAAAGTATCAAACCAAACCAAGTTGGGGTTTTCAATCTCACCCTTCCAGGGGTGGTGTTCTCACATGCCGACTATGTTATTTTGGCATATTGACATGTACCTGAATACCACATAATATCTCCTGATGATAAAAATAAAAATAAAAGTGTTGGAAAAAAAGTGTTTCGGGTTCTTTGAACATAAAAATATTATGTTGAGACTATCCACATAGAAAGGTCGAGAAGATGAAACATTTTCTGGCCTTAAGGTGAAGACGGAATACATCGAAAATAAAGTACTTGAAGAAGTAGCTCAAGATTGTCATCGCCCCCATGTACGACATTTTTCTGATGCATATTTTTTTTTATTACTATTTTTTTTAATATAGAAAAAGCCAGTTGAAGATTGCGAAAAACAAAAAGGGCAATCAAAAAAATCACGATCGACTTGGTACACGATTGATACTGTAGAAGATTGGTTAGTGGTTAAGGACCCTTTTAGGTATGGTTCGTGTCAATAAGCCTAGTCTGCTCCACACCCTAGCAAGGTTTAGTTAAAGCCCAATTTCAATGGTTTCGTCAATGTTAGGTACTACTTAACCTTTAAAGTCCGAAATAGGCAATTTTGCAACAATAAAGAGTAAAGAGCTCAACAAATGTGAAATAGAAATTAAATAAACCTTCTCATAGGGCCTAAGAAATAAGGTCAAATCATGGGAGCATTGGTTTAGGCCCAAGTCGCAATCCGCTAAAGTGGCTAAAGTCTACTTTCGGCATCAAAAGAAGATTCTATTCGAGAAAATCAAGAAAAACCATGAATACATAAAGGTCAAAACTAGTTCGCTGAAATTAAGAGCAATTAAAAGGAAATGTACCATAAAATCCTTAATTTGCGGTTTAGTCTTAATTTTCATTTTTATTTTTTATTCTGTTTCGAATATTTTATATTTTCTCAAAATTAACGAAAAAGTCTTTATTTTTTTTAACAGAAAACACCAGATTATCATATAAAATTATATAATCGGAATTTATTTGTTTAAAAAATAAATATTAAGATTAAATCGTAAATTGACTCAAAATAATAGGACTTTATCGAAGATTTACTACAATTAAATAAGGATTTTCAAAATATGTTACGAAATGGGAATGACTAAATTAACACCCTTTTTATACTAGAAAAACACTATAATAAAAAATAACCATTCTTATATAAATGGCATTACTCTTTATAATTATTTAATCATCAATAAACAAGACATTTCTTATAAATAGGACATGGGTTCAATCTCAAGCATATACTAACTCGTCATTCTAAAAAAAATTAATCATTTAGTAAATAAAAATTGTTTTTACATATACTAATTAAAGGATTAATATTTTTAAGAAGTCCATTAAAGCTCCACTTGACTCCTACTAAAACCTCAAAACCCTAACACCTTCAGGTTATTTGGCCTCTTATCCACCACTCATTTTTACCAAAACTTCATTTCGTCAGACAACCCATGCCATCTGCCAAAGCAGATCTTAACCACCGTTCATCTCTCGCTCTCTAAGTTGATTGTCACTACTAGGTATCACTACCATCCAACACTCCTCGCCTCAACCAGTACCGACCCTTCCGTTCTCTCTCTCTCTCTCTCTCTCTCTCTCTCTCTCTCTCTCTCTCTCTCTCTCTCTCTCTCTCTTATATTAGCAACACACCATAGACTAGAAAGTCCCTACAAGGGAGGAACACGTCTACGGTCGTGGTGGTAGAAAGTTGGTTGTGGTGGTTCATGGTGGTTGGACTTTTTCGGTTGCGATGGTTCATGGTGGATAGTTTCCCCCCCCCCCCCACACACACACACACACCTTCTCTAGATATGAGTGGTAGGTAGTTGTCGACGATGCATCACCGACGACGGTAGGTTGCTGACATAAGTTATGGCAGTGACGATATGTTTTTTATTGTAATGTATAATATGGATGTTAGTGATTCACAATATTAGATGTGGCTAATAATTAAGTTTAGATCAGTTTTATAAACAAAATAATTTAAATTAAAGATGAAAAACAGTTTTCACTATTAATACAGATTATTCGATGTGATAAAAATAATATAACACAATTTTCAATATTAAAAAGTTTGATTTGTTAAATTGGATGTTTATGTGGTGTGTTTTTTGCAGCACTCTATACCAAGATAAATTTAAATAAGTGTGTACTTTGTATCACCCTTGTCAAGATCACATTGGTCAACAAGTTAATCTATTATACTTAACTAACATTGATAATATAAACCACCAACAATTTATGTGTTTGCCATTTGATAAAAATATACAACAGGGAAAAGTAATTAAATCGTAATTAAGAGCAGGTCGCATACAAAAACAGAAATTAATTAATGATTTTCTTAAATTACAAAGATACATAAAGATAACATAAAACATTAGCAGTAGCGGAACTATGAAGGGCTAGAGGACGTTAAGATGCATCAATATTGGTCTTTGTTTATGAAAAAAAATCATTAATTTTGTTATTTTTTATTTTTTTATTTAAAAAAAGGTCTAGTTTGTAATTATAAATTTTAGTTGAAAAATAGATGAAACAAACAACCAATTACATAGGTTACATGTGTCGTGATTAATGTATCTTAACATCATGTTTGCAACAATCCCCATGACGTCTTTGACCTATTCATGCTTTATATATCAATGGGAAATTGCATACAATTACCTCTCTCTCTCTCTCTCTCTCTCTCTCTCTCTCTCTCTCTCTCTCTCTCTCTCTCTCTCTCTCTCTCTCTCTCTCTCTCTCTCTCTCTCTCTCTCTCTCTCTCTCTCTCTCTCTCTCTCTCTGGTGATATTGTTATTTAGAGCAAGATTGATTATCGGACATAACAAATGGAGTTGGGTAGTATTCTTAATTTCCTTGGCAACAAGACCATTTTAGTCACTGGTGCCACTGGTTTTCTTGCCAAAAGTATCTCTTCTATCTAATTTAAACTCTCGCTTATTTACTTCTAGAACTGTAATAATACATATATTATTACCAATTTACCATCAAGCTTTCACCCAAACGAACTATGCTTTTATTAGTTGATCACATGTTTTTTCAAAATATATTTGGAAATGTCAAAAATATTTAATTAACGTTAACTTGTATGTAGTATTTGTTGAGAAGATACTTAGGGTTCAACCAAACGTAAAGAAGTTATATCTTCTTGTAAGAGCTACTGACGCCAAATCCGCCATGCACCGCTTCAATACTCAGGTGTGTGTGTGTGTATATATATATATATACCGGGAAGGGTTATATGGAAAACAAAAAAAAACCCTAAAAATTATAAAAATACATAAAAATATACTTAGAAATCACAAATCTTTTTTTTTGACTTTATATATAAAAAATCACAACTTTTTTTATAAATTCATTGAAAAAAAATTAAAAAATCAATTTTTTATTATTTTTATTTTTTTATTTTTCTTTATTTTTTTGGTTTTTTTTTCAAAAAAAAATTCAACGAAATTATATAAAAAGTTGCGAATTTTAATACAATTTTGAACGAGTTGTATTTTTATCCGACACTTTTCCTTTTTTTTAAATTGTTTGTATCTATTGACTCGTTATCAATAATATCTAGGTGGTGGAAAAGGATTTATTTAAAATCTTGAAAGAGAAATATGGCACAAATCTACAATCATTCTTGTCTGAAAAAGTTACACCTGTTGCCGGAGACATTACTTATGAAAATTTGGGTATAAAAGACTATAATTTAATCGAAGAGATGTGGAAAAACATTGATATCGTTGTCAATGTAGCCGCCACCACCAACTTTGATGAAAGGTATAACTACATAAGGCTAGAGTGAGTGGTAACCCTCCTAGCATCTTGTCACATCATTTTTTTGAATGTCGTTTTATTTTTTTTTATCTTAGTATCTAATTTTTAGCATGTCATAAGGAGTGGTAACACTCGTAACACTTTTTTTTTTCAAATTTAAAAAATAACATTGAAACCTTGGAATTTCAAATGGGCCCTCATTTCCCAAATATCATAAAGAAGATAAAATTTCATAAATATTCATATCAAAATCTTTCCGTTGGAGATCCATGGGCAAGTTGGTAATTTTAACTTGTAAAACCTATACACAATATACATAATTTGCACACACAATATGCATACAACTAGCAAAATTTGGGCTTTTTTTCTTTCTCTTTTGTTTGTGGGGCAAGTAAGCTCATAACAAGGCCTACTTCTCAAACCATCTCAGAAAAAAGATGAGAAACAACAAGCAATCGAAAATTGAATGGATGAAAAAAAAATAGAGAAATTAAGAAAGGAATTAGAGGAAGAAGGAGTTTTTTTTGCTTTTTCCGGTTGAAGAAGAAGAGCGAGTTTCAATGGGTTAATGTTGAAACAAGAAATCAAAAGATTAAAAGGGGGTTTTTTGAGTTTCAGTGGGTTTAATGTCGAAAGAAGATGAAGAGATGTCTAAATATGCTCTTTCAACTTTTAAGGGGAAAGAGGAAGAAATAGAGAAGAAAAAACTTGAGGTTAAAGAAAAAGTTCAGACTATTGAAGAAGAAACCAAACGTTTGGACCAATTACCTTCTCCCTTTCTTTTCTGTCTCATCTCGCCAAAGCCTTAATGACTGGAGCATAGCGAGCCCCCTACCGAGCGTTAGGGGGCGGTGTTCTCCTTGTCTTAGCCTACTTAACGACCGGCTTTAACACCTCCACTCCGTTCACCCTAATGGTTAACTATCAAACATTTTTAATGCGTGTTTGGTAGCGGACATTTGAGCTTCCATCTTTTAGATTAAAATATGAAATTTTTTAATTTAAACAAAAAAAATTTGTTTGGAAGTACAAGTTTTTAACTTTTAATTTAAACAAAAAATTTTAAATCTAAAAGGTACTTCATGTAGTGTTTAAGAAAAAACATTAAGTCTTTTTAATCAATTTTCAGAATTGCCGATAATAAGATTAATTAACAAAATCTCTTAAATTGTCATTTTATCGTTACAACATTAACCCCCTGTGGCGACGACAATTTCTAACCTTGTATCGACGACATGTTGTCGACACAGAGTCGCTGACATAGTGTAGGTCAAAAATGACGTCGGTGTCGTCCGGAATATTTTCGTCTGGAATCTTTTTCGGAAAATAATAAAGTTTTATTAATTATCTGTGGTGACGACTTGGCGTCGGGATAGGTGTCACCTATAGCAACGACACGTTGACAGTATAGATACCACCTATAGCGATAACTTGTCGTCGCCACAGGGTGTTAAAATTACAGTTTATAAATTAAGCCATAGTCACCTAGCTATTATATACAATAAATCTCTAAAATATATATTTTAGGTATATCACAAATAACAATCATAACTAAGGATTCTACTGATTTATTACAGATATGACATTGCCTTATCTTTGAATACGTTCGGAGCTAAAAATGTTTTAAATTTTGCTGCCAAATGCATCAAAATAAAGTTGCTTCTCCATGTATCCACTGGTACGTTAGTATATATTTACACATTTATAATCTGTAATATTGTTATTGTATCTTATGTTTTTAATCCATGTTTCAAAGCACTATTGCTATATTTTTGGGTTAAAAAAAACAAATATAATACAACATGTTTCTAACACTGCCTTGATGTTATTGAATTAAAATATATGTGCATTCAGCTTATGTCTCCGGCGAGAAACCAGGGCTTATACTAGAAACGCCATATCGTCTTGGTGATGCACTTAATGGTGCAGATAGACCAGACATCAACACAGAAGAGAAAATCATTAAAGACAAATTAAAAGAACTCAATTATGATAAAACAGCTACCGATAAATCTATTACATTGGCCATGAAGGATTTTGGTATTCAAAGGTAAAAAAAAAAAAAAAAAAAAAAAAAAAGCGATCTTTCTTTTTCCTCTCATTTTTATACATTCTTATTTCTAGTTTTTGCGTTATAATTGTATTTAGTTTATAAATGTTCTTTTTCTTTTTTTAATTTGATCATAGGGCAAACAAATTTGGTTGGCCAAATACGTATGTTTTTACGAAGGCATTGGGAGAAATGGTTCTTGGGCATTTGAAAGGAGATATGCCTTTGGTCATTCTTCGCCCAACCATCATCACTAGCACATATAAAGAACCCTTTCCTGGTTGGATGGAAGGCTTAAGGTAATCGGTAATTCTTCCGTTTTGTAACAAAATTCTAAAATTTCTTATGAAATCAGTTAAAAAGATATTTTTATTTGAAAACTATATAGGACTGTCGATAGCTTGATAGCTAGTTATGGCAAGGGTAAGTTAGCATGTTTCCTCGGTGATCCCGAATCCATTCTTGATGTGGTATGTTCTTTTTAAACAATTTCGATTCATAGTTAGAAATACAGTGTAAACCGCTACACAAGTTTCAATGCATATGATTCCATAATATATTGATTGATAGGTTCCCGGAGATATGGTAGTGAATGTTATGATTGCCGCAATAACAGCTCATGCAAACCAGCCTTATGAAACAATATACCATGTTGGATCTTCAACATCAAATCCTTTGAAGTACAAAGAAATTCAAAAAAATGCATATAACTATTTTTCAAAACATCCATGGATTAACAAAGATGGGAAGTTGGTAATAGTTCCTCAGGTTAAGGTGTTGAATTCCATGTCAAGCTTTAATAGATACTTTAATCTCCATTATGTGCTTCCCCTACAGGTTCATTATTATTAATTATTCCTATCCCCCTTCCTCTTATTCATGTCTACTTAATAACTTTGTTCTTCGTTTTCAGGCTTTTCAAGTCATGAATATGGCATTATGCCATGCTTTCAATGGAACGTATGAAAACCTTAAGCGAAAGATCAACCTAGTGCTAAGGTTGGCAGAGTTGTACACACCCTATGTTTTCTCAAAAAGCTTGTAAGTTGGTTTAAAAGTCCATGACTATTTTTACTTTGACCTACAAACTATATATATATATATATATATATATATATATATATATATATATATATATATATATATATATATATATATATGTTCTCTTCTCCTTCATTTGGACACATGTCATTTTCTAGAATTTTTGAAATTTCTATTTTCCACTTGTCATTTTATTGTATTTTTCATTTTATTAAATTCAAATTCAACATTTAATATGTAAGGTATTTATTAGAAATAGTTTATATATGTAATGTATTCAATACATTAAAGTTTCATTAATTTTAATAATTCAAAAAATTTCTTATTTTTCTTATAAATTCAAACTTTTCAAATTGTTAAAATTTCATATATATTTTTTTAAATAAACCCATGTAATACATGGGTCTCACACCTAGTGTGTATATATATATATATATATATATATATATATATATATATATATCAACCTTGTTATCTATCTAATCTTCAAAAACTACGTCGTTTTTATTTAAATTGTATCTATTCATCTCTAATTTTGGTATATTCGGTCGTTTTTATTTAAATTGTATCTATTCATCTCTAATTTTGGTATATTCGGTTCAAAATCTGGATTTCCTCCAAAATTTAAGGTATATGTTTGTTTTACCTTTAAGATTCCGTCATGTTCTAAATTTTAAGAGACATAAATAAATAAATAAGTTTAAAAATATAAGTTCTTTAAGAAAAGGCATAGAAAAAAAGAAATTAAATATTTTTCTATATTTTATACTTACTTATCATCTTACCATATGAAATGTCGACATGTGTCACATTTAATGACATATTTAATCAAATTGATAATATTTTAATCCACTTGTCACCATTTAATGTGGGTAGGAGGATAGTAGAAAGAACATGTAGGATGATATTTAATTTCTCGTAGAAAAAGTATTTAATAAAAATTTGGTTCATAAATCGTACGATTCATTTCAAGTTTTTGTTTACATAACTATTTTAATTTCATTGAATTGATTATGATTAACTTAAATATTGAGTATATTGATTTGAATGTAAGAAGACTACGATTAATACGATTCATTGAAAAGAAACTAATTATGTATAAGACGAATATATATATATATATATATATATATATATATATATATATATATATATATATATGTATATATATATATATATATATATATATACTAGTTTATAATCCGTGGGAACCACGGTTACAAAATTAATTAAACTTTTATAGTAAAAACTAAAAATTATTAATCATATATTTTAAATAAATTATTAATTAAAAGATTATTTAGTTATATAAAATTATAATCATTGATTTAAATAAATATATGAAATTATATCATTTTATAATTTATATTAATTTTATTTTAATTTTTATTCTAATGTTATTAATTTAATGTAATTAAAGTGAGATTTTTAAAATTTGAAATTTGAAATGAATAATCAATAGATTGACAAGTGGCATGCATTAATTAGGAGACATAATAAGGTGACACATGATAAAATAATAATAAAATATGCATTAATTACGAGCCCTACTAAGATAACACATGTCAAAAGGAGAATAAAATTATTATTTTATAAGAATAGGAAGATATATATATATATATATATATATATATATATATATATATATATATATATATATATATATATATATAGAGAGAGAGAGAGAGAGACAGAGAGAGAGAGAGGTTCAATAGAAATTCATTATTAATTAAGGAAACAATGAAAACGTCGGAATTTAAAGTAGTTAATGAATTATAACAAAATTCATTTCTTTTTTTAGTTTATTTTTTCGCCATGATTTTTATCGAAAAAGAAAAACGAATATACCGTCGTTGATATTTTTTGTCCTATTTCCATATAGATCCATATTAATATATAAAAAATAAACTTTTTTTCGTAAAAAAAAAACTCATTTCATTTTCTTTGTTTTTTGAAAAGTTAAGGTCTATTTTTTTTTCAAAAAAATTAATAAATATATCAAAATTCATATTTGTATTGTACTCTTTAAACATAGATTCATAATAATGTTTAAAAAAAATCAAAATTTCAGTTCGATTCACATTGTGAATCTGCTCAGATTCACATTAATCAGATTTACAGTGTGAATAATAATAAATCAGATTCACATTGTAAATCCTAAATACTAAATTATATATACAGTTCAGATTCACAATGTGAATAAATTCATTTGTTAATTTATAAAACTAATTTACAAGTAATTAAAACGTTAAAATATTACTAAAGTAAATAGAAATATATTTCGATTCATATGTAAATTTTACTTAATTTGTGATTAATTAAAGAGATGAAATAGTAAATTAGATTCACATTTTAAATGTAAAAATTAAAATATTTACACTTTAGATTTACAGTGTGAATTTTTAATCAATGATTAACTTTTTTTTAATTAATGATAATTTTTATTAATAGAGGACAAATATTTAGATTTTTGGTAAAATTGGTTTTTTCTTTATAAAAATAAACTTAAATATTAAAAAAAAAAGCAACAAAACGAAATTAGTTTTTTTGCGAAAAAAAAAGTTTGTTTTTTATATATCAAATGGATCCCTATGGAAAGATGATGAAAAATCGTAAACAACGATATATTCAATTTTTTCGATAAAAAACGTGGCTTAAAAAAAATTAACGAAAAAAAATGTGAGTTTTTTTTTGGTAAAGAAGTGAGTCTTATGTTATAAATCGGTGTATGTGCGTCAAATATACAAATATACATTCATATCTTTAGCCGTTGATCATTATGATTGTCGATGCTCATGATTAGTTCCTTGGTTCCTTGTTAATAATGTTTCTCTATTGAACCTCACATTGTATATAACAAGTGTATATCTATTTCTTTGACCGTCGATCATTACGATTGTCAATGCTCAGGATTGGTTCATTGGTTCCTTGTTAATAATGTTTGTCTATTGAACCTCACCATATATATATATATATATATATATATATATATATATATATATATATATATATATATATATATATTATTTTATTTTATTTTATTTTATTTTTTGTCGGAGACCTTAAATTGTAAATTCGTTAAATATTAAAAAATTAAATATGACTAATATGATAATAAAGTTAGTAAATAAAACTACTATCATAATAAAATAATATACTATGGTTAATATTACACTAATCATTCCTCAAAAAGGTTTATGTTGACATAAAATTTTTTCAAAATGTTAAAAACCCACCGACTTCTAAAGCTCCACTCATTGTCTAGACAGTGATCAATCATTAAACGTCTTTTAGTTGGTCGGATAGAACCTAGCGACTAATTGGGAGCTTGGGCTTAGTTTAGATTTTTACAACATTGATATATATATATATATATATATATATATATATATATATATATATATATATATATATATATATATATATTGGCAAGTTTAGAATAGAAAACAACATGGTTCATTAATTTTTCTATATATATTTTTCTGTACAAATTCAAAATAATTTATAGATAAGATAGGTCCTAAATTTTATTTAAGGTAGATCCCTAAAAAATTTACAAAGTAATTTTAGATAAATGAAAAAAATTAGGTGGGTCCTAGGACCCACCTTCCTTATATCTAGCCTTGCCACTATATATCATACATACTTATAAAGCTAGCATTTTTTTCTTGAATCTCATGCATTTGAAACCCCCTTTTTTAACTTCCTTTCACCACATTCATTTGAAACTCTCATGACTTTTCAATTTCTTTATAATAATATTATAAATAAGTTAAATAATGTTCTATAAACAAGAAAAGGTGTTTTATTACAATGTCTTCATCCCACATCGATGGTGAGAGTAAACAAGAGAATGTTTCATCTTCTATAAATAGAAAAGGTTGTGAAATGTTTCAAAGGGACCAAACCATGAGAACTTCCTCATGCCTACCTTTGTAGGATTTTGAAGGTATTATTTGGTGAGATTGTCTATATTGGCAAGTGTCCAGTTAACTTTTAGAATTCCAAAAATGGTTTTGAACCGAATTTTTTCAGGTTTAAACCGTGTTTCAGTTAGAAAAAAATTATATAGTTGGGTATATTGAGTTGAACCGGAGCTGGATCAATTTGGACCGATAAATTAATCATTTTCCTTTCACAACAAACATTTGAAACTCCCATGATTTTTCAAATTATTTATAATAATATTATAAATAAGTTACATAATTTTATATAAATATAAAAAAGCATCTACCTAAACCTAAAATTATAACTGTTTTTAAAAATCACTTTGATTCAAAAGCACGAAATATATACAAACCGGGTTTCACTAGAAAAAAAAAATATGTAGTTTGCTATATTTAGTTGAATCGGTCCGAGTTTACTCTATTTGGACCATAAAAAAAGCATTTTCCTTTCACTACATACATTTGAAACTCCCATGATTTTTCAAATTGTTTCCAATGATATTTTAAAAAAGTTACATAATGTTATATAAATATAAAAAAAACATCTACCTAAACATAAAATTATAATTGTTTGAAAATTCGATTTGATCAAAAGCACGAAATATATACGCAGATTATATTTTATAAATGAATTCTTTTTATAATGAACTTTTGAATCTTGAAAATACATATAAACAAACTTTCTATATTAAGTACCTAACTGAATTTATGATTTTAGAATTGAACAAAAAGTTATTCAATAAAAACTTACTTTTTTGGATAACAACTTACGAGATTATAGAAAAATGTAACTATTAAACAAGAGAAAGGGTGTTTTACTAAGTAAGTTGAATAATGTTTTATAAACAAGAAAGCGTGTTTTATTACAATGTCTCCATCCCACATCGATGGTGAGAGTAAACAAGAGAACGTTTCCTCTTCTATAAATAGGAAAGGTTGTGAAATGTTCAAAGGGACCAAACCATGAGAACTTCCTTATGCCTACCTTTTTAGGATGTTGAGGGTATTCTTTGCTGAGATTGTCTTTATTGGCAACTGTCCATTTAAGTTTTAGAATCCCGAAAATGGTTTTGAACAAGATTTTTTTAGGTTCAAACAGAGTTTCAGTTGAAAAACTGTTATGTAGTTTGGTATATTGAGTTGAATCGGTCTGAGTTTGATCAATTTGGACCGATAAAGGAAGCATTTTCCTTTCAGCACATACATTTGAAACTCCCATGATTTTTCAAATTGTTTCTAATAATATTATAAATAACTTACGTAAACATAAAATTATAATTGTTTGAAGAATAAATTTGATTCAAAAACACAAAATATATACAAACCGGGTTTCAATAGAAAAAACGTTATGTAGTCTGGTATATTAAGCTGAATCGGTCCGAGTTTGATCAATTTGGACCGATAAATGAAGCATTTTCCTTTCACCACATACATTTGAAACTCTCATGATTATTCAGTTTATAATAATATTATAAGTTACACAATGTTATATAAATATAAAAAAATCTACCTAAACATAAAATTATAATTGTTTGAAAAATCACTTTGATTCAAAAGCACGAAATATATACTCGATTATATTTTATAAATGAATTCATTTTATAATGACATTTTGAATCATGAAAATACATATAAACAAACTTTCTATATTAAGTACCTAACTGAATTTATGATTTTAGGATTTAACAAAAAGTTATTCAATAAAAACGTAATTTTTTTATAGCAACTTACGAGATTACTGAAAAATGGAACTATTGAACAATAAATTTTCTGGATAACGTTTTATTTTATTATTTAATATTTTACTTAACAAAATGAAATTATTGGCAAATAAAGAAATGAGTTTAATTAAAATGTCTTCATCCCACATTGATCGTGAGAGTAAACAAGAGAATGTATTCTCCTCTATAAATATGAAAGGTTGTGAAATATTTCAAAGGGACTAAGCCATGAGATCTTCCTTGCATCTAACTTTGTAGGACGTTGAGTGTATTATTTGGTGAGATTGTCTTTGTCGATAAGTGACCAACTATATAGGGAAATGTTATTTGGAAAACAAAAAAACCCTAAAAAAACCCCAAAAATCATAAAAATGCATAAAAAAAATACCTAGAGATCACAAAATTTTTTTTTGACATTTTTTATGAAAAAATCGCAGGTTTTTAAAGAAATTCGCTGAAAAAAATTTGAAAAAAAAACTTTTTTTTTATTAAAAAAAAATTGATTTTTTATTTTTTTTTTCAGCGAATTTTAATAAAAAGCTGCGATTTTTTATAAAAAAAATTCAAAAAAAAGTTTTGTGATCTCTAAGTATTTTTTATGCATTTTTATGATTTTTAGGGTTTTTTTGTTTTCCATAGAACCTAAACCTATATATATATATATATATATATATATATATATATATATATATATATATATATCATTAGAAAGGTATTGACGATGCGGTTGTTATAAGACTAGTTTATATATATATATATATATATATATATATATATATATATATATATATATATATATATATATATATATATATACTAAAATGCATTTAATTATTCTTTTATTTCTTCCAAAATACATATCATTTACTTTCTAACTAGCACTTTCACCTACCTAATTAATGTCATATTGATCTTTGTATTTTTTTTTACAGCTACGATGATATTAACACTCAAAAACTGCATCAATTGGTTAGGGAAAATAAGGTGGAAGCCAATATCTTCTATTTCGATCCAAAGACAATTGACTGGGACGATTATTTTATGAATATACACATTCCCGGAGCAGTAAAACACGTGTTTAAATGAACGTAGAGCTCGTATTGAGAGTCATTTGATATATATTATCGTATTATTTGAAAGCAAACAAATGTTGTTATTTTCTGTTAAAATAAAAATACAATATTTTATGTTAACAATAAAAATATGTGCTTGTTTTATAATGGCGAATATGTTATTTTTGGGTATCTTTTTCAATTAACAGTTACCCCCTTTAATTCATAATTAATTATAACTATAATTCGTAGTAGAAACTAATATTAAGTTATATCTTATTGTTCATAAGGTAATTGGAAACTTGGAACACGCTAATTTGCTATTAATTTTAGAAAAAAAAAATTAAATTAAAATGACACAACAAATAACAATTTTATGTAATTGCAATAGTATGGTATCACTATATCTGAAGTGTCATATTGTGATCTTCCATCAGACCATTAAGATATTTAACTTCAATTTTATAACTTTATCATATAATTTTTTTATATAAATAAATAAAGGATTATGATAATGTATTAATTTCTTCTTTTTTTTTTTCTTTTTAGATTAAGAACACATATACATGATTCATACCTTATTTTACACGTACATGTATATGCCATTGCTTATTTCTTTTGTTTTACTCTTTTGCACATTGTACACATGTCATTTGTCTAATGGATCAAGTAGTGTCTGAAGTGCATGTCGTGCTTCAATGAAAGAGCAATATCTCAAATATATTTTTCTTGCAGCCTTAAACTATTGGCACTGTGTAAACAAATTGCAAAGTGCAATGTTATTTCCCATTGTACTTCAAAAACTAATTGCGCATGCAGCATTGTACTTCCAACTTGTTTCTTATAAGGACATTATACTTCAGGACATTATACTTCGAAATAAAGTGAATACAAAGAACATTCACAGATCCAAATCACACTTTCTTTCAACCGAATAGGCTTCTTTTAATGCTTGCATAATAACCCTTGTGAGCACTATAAATAATGGCACCTGGTAGGCTAGTATATTCCCCTGTAAAGTCTGATATGGTCTGCCTTAATCTATGTTTTTTAGGTTGTGAATTTGTCTCACTAAAGAAGAAAGGTTTCCTAGTTAGCTGCATAGAGAAAAGAAAGCCATCAAAATTGTTAAATATCAAAAGACGAAGGGATAAAAATGACATTTACCATTATATCTAGAGTTACAATGCCATCATCTCGATATGTTGCCTTCAGATCCATGATGTCAGACCACTAATTCCCTCTAATACCAAGAGTCAAATTACTATAATGCCTTCTAATACCAAGAGTCGTAATGTGAAATCCAAATTATAACTTTTTATATAGGAGTGTGAAGTATTTTGATTTTTGGGAGCATCAATGGTAAATTTTTGAGTTTTGACAGCAGCAATTTTAAATTTATAAGCACAAATTTATTTAAAAAAAACTATATGTCAGGATAATATTGAAAAAGTGTTATTTATTTGTTGGATTTGATTATAATCATTAATGGTACTAAAGTAAAAATGTTTTATTAAAGTAAACCTCACTTGCTTCGTAGGAGAATGAAATGTTGGTGATTTAATCTCTTGATAACCGAAACTATCTCACTTATATTTCCTTCCTATCTGCCTCTTTTTGCGCCTTCAAGTTGTGTTTGTCTTAGTTACATTTCTGTTTGCATCTTTTCATTCCTTTGGACTTGTTCATGCAACTCCCGCACCTAAAATAGTAAGACAAACATATATGATTAGTAAATATGCTTTATTTTTACCACATATAATAACATTCTTATGATTCCTTACCCATAACAGCATCTACTATTCTACTTACAGATCATTGCCTATATTGGTATCAAAATGCAAGTGAGTTGCTATTATAGTTGAAAAAAAAAATAAAGTACATTGCTATAATGGGTAGAAAACAAAGTACGTTTTTATAGAACGAATAAATGATTGTTATAATAAACAAATAAATGAAAGGTACGTTGTTCTTTCTTGCATTCAACTCATTAAAGTAGGACTAAAGTCAAGACAAACCACTTAATCATCATCTTAACTCTCATATGCTGCAAGTAAGCTCTTAATTGGGTTCTTATCTTCTTCTGCATTAATTTGTTGCTTCTTAGGCTTCACTTCCACAACTTCATTCAATAAATCTTTTTGTCTAGCAACCACAGGTAGGGTTGTCAACCCGTATAGATTTATACATAACTTCCTCGCTCGCACGGGATTAATGGTTATATGTAGAGGACTTTACTAAGTTTTTATTCTTAGTTGAACAAAAAACAGGTTTTAACCAACGTAAAACCAACAATACCAAATACATAAACAAACTAAATAGATGTATTTATGTAATTGAATATAATGATAATAACAACTATTTAACAATTATAGTTATAAAGCTGTAATTAACATTTATTATTTATAACTATAATAAAGATAATATTTAATGTTATTTTGACATCCAATATATATAAGGTTTGAACAAAACTAATGTGTTATTATTTTAATAACTAGTTTCTCTCAACAAATATATAATAATTTATATAAAAACATTTAAATAATAAATCAAACGTTTATATAAAAACTTAACAAGTATTTTGCACATATTCTCCCCTAAAAGAATTAAAGAGTTTAAAATGAGGTCGCAAACTCACTTCTGTAGCGTGCGTTGAACCATTGGTGCATTTGTTTCAGAAACCAGATTCAGACTACAAATCGGGATTTCACAAACGACACTTTATTTTTCACAAAACGAAACTTGAGGGTTGTATATTGGGCAAAAGCAAGTCAGAAAAACTACTTGAAATCGCCAGAAAGCTGTCCGGAGGCTTGCTAGAGAATTCCCAAAAAATTCTATCATTTGAACAAAAAGATGGTTGGAAAAGTGTTTTTCCGGCGACAGATCTTGGTAAGGACAAAAGTCACTAGTATGGGAGAAGGAGGGGGTTCTGTGGGTCGACTTTGGTGGCTTTTGGTAGTGGTCGACGACGGATGTCGACGGCGGTTAGCGGCTATCGGTGGTGGTAGCAGCAGTCAGGGTTGTTTTCTCACCGGAGGAGGGTGATCGCAGGTAGGGGAGCTGTTGGAGAGGTAGTTGGAGCAAGGGATAGCTGGAGGTTCTCTGGTGGTGGTGTTGCACGACGGAAAGCGGCGGCAGATCGGTGGTTCTTGGCCGAAAAAGCTACAGAGAATGATATATATATATATATATATATATATATATATATATATATATAATATATATATATATATATATATGGAAAGAGATGTGAGGAGAGAGATCTCCCCTTCCATCCTATTTATAGATAATAAGGAGCCACACAATCTTGACAAGTGTAAAGCTCTTATGGTGCCAAGTTGCTCCATTCCGGCCGAAACACGTGTTGCGACCTCGATCCGCTTGCCAAAACCCGACAAAAAACGAGTTTGTTCAAATTTTTCGAGTATGCTAATCAGATGTCCCGAACATGGTGATTCCAAATGTGTGAATGAAATTTCCGAACGAAATACATAGCTATGTTAAAAACAGCTTTGAAGTTATTATATATATATATATATATATATATATATATATATATATAGTTTTCGCACTTCGACTGATTTCGTAAAATGACTAAACTTCATGATAAAAATATTTTGAGAATAAAATCAATTAATAGAGTATAGTATGAGTCCAAAAACATGCTCATAAATATTTAACGAGATGCATAGCTAACCCAACGAACCGATTCAACGTTCGTTTACAGAAAATTCAGTTATATAACTGATTTGTTTTCTTAAAAAGGCGTAGAATACATTAGGTCTATTACAAAGGGTATTATTTATGCAATTCTAAGTATGAAAACTTTATTTGCATGCAGAGCAAGGAATAGAATACATTAGGTCTATTACAAGGGGTGTTCACGGTGACTGAGATTGGTGAACGATGACTTAATTTTCTCGTTTGTTACATTCTCTCCCTATTAAAAGAATTTTGTCCCGAAATTTAGCTCGTAGTCGGGGTATCCTTGAAAAGTTTGGGGTATTTCTATTTCGCTTGATCCTCATGTGCTCCTTGCATGCAAGTCGTATATAATCCAATATTAGATAGTTGATCGAATAAATGATTTTGCCTTAAGCCCACAACCAAACAAGGAAGAGAGAATAAGGTTGAATCAAATATTCTAAGGTTATATGCAACTCTAATGCGTTTACTTAGAGAGTATGGAATAATAGCATGGTTTCTTATTTTATGAATGAATCAATTTTTATAGGATTCATTCATAGACTTCTTTTATAAGGATAGAAAGGGTGTCATCGACAGACATTTCTTGAGATTTGCCACATTAAAGATGTCATGCACATCGTTTAGCTTTTGAGTCGATACGTAACAGGACCAATTCTCGCAAGAATTTCGAAAGGTCCTTTGTATGGCAGGTTTAACTTTCCTCGTTTTCCAAACCGAATCATTCCTTTCCAAGAAGAGACCTTCCACATTACTCTATTACTGATTTTGAATTCAATAGGTTTACGTCAACATAACTCTTATGTGTATCCTTTAATCATTCCTTGATTTGCACAATTTGTTATGTAGTTTCATGAATGATTTCTAAACTAATGAGTAGGACATCACCTTCATGTTTTCTGTCCAATTGTGTATCTCCAGTCACCGCTCAACATATTAGGGGACGTATTTCAGTCTGTCGACTACTACCAAAATAGTATCGAAACCGCTAGGTGTCTTGGGTAGTCTCGTGATGGGGTCCATCGAGATATGTTCCTACTTCCACTCGGGTATTCTTAGTAGATCTGAGGGCTTTTGTTATCCTGCCCTAACTTTAGAATAGTTCAGGCATTTGCCCACATAAGTGTAAATCTCAGCTTTCATGTTAAGCCACCAATATATTTTCTTCAAATCGAAGTACATTTCGTCAGAGCCGGGATGAACTATATACATCGAATTGTGAGCTTTGTTAAATACTACGCTTCTGATGTCACTGAACAAGGTCATACCTATTCGGTTCATGAAGTATCGTGTTCCATCATCCCTAAGATTTAATTGCTTATATATTCCCCGCAAATCTTCGCTCCTGATATTCTCTTCTTTCAGAGTCTCAAGTTGAGCTACTCGGATTTGAGAGGTAAGTGTAACGACCCAAAACAGTGATAAAAATTTTCATGTTTAAAATCATCAATTCCATACATCATATGTCTCAGAAACAACCACGATACAAATTATCCAAAACATCAGAGTAAAAGTGTCACACCCCCAAACCAAGGATGGCGGAAACGTCCGGGGGTGGAGGACTTCATGTATAGTATCACAACAACGAGTATAATAGTGCTCAAAGTAAATACAACCATCATAAATATAATTGAAAAGGTTACATCATAGTATATGTTTACATGTTTCAAAATCAATTACATTATGATGACAAAATGAACTGTTTGACGATTTAACGTCCCATCCTCAAAATGCTGTTGGTTTCCTGTTTCACTGATTTCCTGAGAATACAAGTAGTTTTGAAAAGTGTCAACAATTAAGTTGGTGAGTTCATAAGAGTTTTGTTTGAGGAAGAAATCGTTTTCCTTGTAAAAGCGACGGAGTATGTTTCCAGAAAATCCAATATTTTCTTTATTAAGTGTGAAATGAATGCTCCTATGTTATGCGGTAATGTACCCTAGAAAGACCCATAGATTCCTTCTATTATCACCCAACGTATATAAGTTATATAAAATTTAGTTAAATAAACCGTTGAATATAATGGGTCTGCCCTAGGTCCACAACCAAACAAGGAACAGGAGATGAGGCAGACCCACCAATTCTAAGTCGATTTCAATTCAATTTTATATAACTCTAACATGTACACTTAGCAATTATAGCTGAAAACTAACAATTCTAATGATATGTAGTTTTAATACCATAAAACCATTTTGTGTAAACCCGGTACTTTGTATTCGTACCCCGTTTATATGAAAACCCGGTACTTTGTAATGTACCCCTTTTTGTGTAAACCCGGTACTTTGTATTTGTACCCCGTTAATGAAGATCCTGGTACTTTGTAATGTACCCCCTTTTTGTGTAAACCCGGTACTTTGTACTCGTACCCCGTTTATATGAAAACCCGGTACTTTGTAATGTACCCCTTTTTGTGTAAACCCCGGTACTTTGTATTTGTACCCCGCTAATGAAGATCCCGGTACTTTGTAATGCACCCCTTTTTGTGTAAACCCGACACTTTGTATTTGTACCCCGTTAATGAAAGTCCTTTGTAATGAGTTTGAAATGTAAATGAAACATAAACTACACCTATTATAGTTTATCAAAATGTTTGTAATGTATATGCAACCTAACTATACCTATTATAGTTTAGCATGTTTGTTTGTGCTGTATAAGAACTCTTTTCTATGTAAGTCGAATGTATAGCAAAAATATAACTATGTTTATCATGCCTTGTTTTGTACTATTGGTAATGATGGAGGATTCTTACAATTCAGTGAGTATTTTCTGTTATAAAATTATACCACAACAAGAAACACATGTAAAATATGAAATTCTCAAAGATTAACACTTTGCTCAACATGTTACAAAGTGTGATGAAAGTTATAAGCTGTTATCTAGTTTTTAACCTTTTTACACTGTTTTAGAAAAATCATATAAAAATCATACGGAGTCGAAAATTGAATCCGTAAATTCTGAGAGTTCACAAAATGTGTCTAGTTTATTCATAATTTTTATTATGATTTTTAGAAGTCTTTAACTTGTTTTAAAATGTTCATATTCACAGACTGGTCCGAATTCCTTTCTGAAATGATAGGCAGTTTTGTAAAAATCACCATAAATCGTAGAAAAATTGTATGGAGATGTGCAAGTAGTCATTTTAAAGGTATGAACCTGAACTATTTTCATATTAAACAGTTTTGAAAGATATTAGGTTTAAGCTGGTCAAAACAGTCCGTGAATAGGACTCAACTTTTCTGATGAAAGTTGTTGTTTGAGTATAGTTAAGTTGTTGGTGTTTTAACTTGTATTCCCCCCCCCCCCCCTTAAAACTTAATAAAACATGAAAATATAGGGGTATGAACTCACCTTGTGAGGTTTCAGAAGATGGATGATGAAGAAAGGGAGTGTTCAACTCAAGAACACTTTAGAAGATGCTTGAAGATTCGAAGATCTAACACAAATATGACGATGTTTGTGTAAGATATCCATGATTTAAGTAGAAAGAAGGAGAAATAATCATGTGAGGAGTAATATTACTTACTAGGAGTAGATGAAGAGCTTGTGATCAGCCTTGGACTTTTCGAGATTAGAGAGAGATAGAGATAGAGAGAATGAGTTTTTGCTTTTTGGTGAAGTGTAAGTGAAATATGAGGAGAGATGAGGGTCTTACTATCCTTGTGTCAAGACACTTGGCTGAAAAGAGTGGAAAAAGGACAATGAAATGACCAGGTATGGTGGAATAGTAACTGGGGATGGTCTTGGAGTGGGTATGGGAGGTGACTTGTGTCCTTGCCCAAAGGATAAGTCAACACTCCACTCCATATCTTACCCACTATATTTTTAGTCTTAGATATTTATTACCCTCAAAATGTGATTAGATTATGGAAATATGGGGTCTTATATGTCAAAATATAAGTTTTGGTGAAAATACCGCGTTAAAATCACGAAAAACGGGCTCAAAACGCTAAAAATATTGAAAACCGGGTAAAAGTTGCGAATTTCCGAAGTTCAGGGTCGGAGGTTCGGTCCTAGCCATTAGAACCGAAAGTAGATGGGAACCGAGAGTAGGGTTCGGTCTTGAGCAGTTTCGCATCTTGGAACCGAAGGTAGCATTCTCGGACCGAAGGTGTATTCTCGGACCGAAGGTGGCATTCTCGGACCGAAGGTGGAGTTTCGGTCTCTTAGTAGGTTCGGTTCAGGAAGGTGGTTTCGGTTCTCAAGAGGTTTCGGTTCCTTAAGGGAGGTTCGGTTCCTAAGAAGGTTCGGCTCCTTAAGAGAGGTTCGGTTCCTAAGAAGGTTCGGCTCCTTAAGAGGGTTCGGCTCCTTAAGGCTGTTTTTCGCGTAAACTTCCGTTTTCGAGCGGTTTTCGACTAAATTAAGGGTCGGGATGCCCCGAGTGATTATAAGAAGTTGAGAGAGATTTTGAGAGAGATTTGGGAGAGATTTGATATACTTGGAGAGATTTGACACACTTAGAGAGATTTGGGAGAGATTTCACATTCTTGGAGAGATTTCTCATACAGAGAGAGATTTCTCATACAGAGAGAGATTTCACATTCTTGGAGAGATTTCTCATACAAAGAGAGATTTGGGAGAGATTTCACATTCTTGGAGAGATTTCTCATACAGAGAGAGATTTGGGAGAGATTTCACATTCTCGGAGAGATTTCTCATACAGAGAGAGATTTGGGAGAGATTTCACATTCTTGGAGAGATTTCTCATACAGAGAGAGATTTAGGAGAGATTTCACATTCTTGGAGAGATTTCTCATACAGAGAGAGATTTGGGAGAGATTCACATTCTTGGAGAGATTTCTCATACAGAGAGAGATTTGGGAGAGATTTCACACACTTGGAGAGATTTGGGAGAGATCTCATTTGCGACCTTTTTGAGTGTTTGGCTTCGTAACGCAAGGTTTGTACATCCCGTTAAGTCTTGTTATGATTGTTATATGCCCTAAGGGTTAAGGAATAATTTTTTATCGAGTAGTTTCATCACTTGCCCTGATTAGGGTTTAAAATTTCCGAACACGTGAAAACACTAAGTGATACTTTGTATTAACATTTGCGAGTTGTATAATAAGAAGCATAACGGAAACCCTAATATACAAGGGTTAGATAAGTTGACCGGTTTGACTTGTTGACTTTGGTTGACTTTGACTTAACAAAAAATTGATGGTTGTTACAAAAAGTAATCATAAGTGCAGAAACATGTTGTGCCATAATGTTGGGCCCTTCCCTTTCTTACTGAAAGTACCTGAAACCACAAACATGATTGTAAGCACAAAGCTTTGTGATTTCCCTAAAGTACCACATACCAAACATACAGTTGGGCCCAACCCTGGGGTATATTTCAACCCAATATACAATCATGGGCCCAACACTGGGGTTTCTTTCAACCCTTCATACAATAATGGGCCCAAACTTGTGGTTTATTTCAACCCAATCATGCAAACATGCAAGAGTCACAAAGACAACTAGCATCCCACATATAAAATCCAGTGGGTCAGCATGGTGCCTTTGACCCACAAATACAGTGAGAATACTCACCTCTCAAAAGAATGCTCAACAGCTACTGCTCTCACTGATAGAATACTCCTACTACGCACCACCTATACAGTCATACCAGGTAAACCCTTAGTTCTTCATCTAAACTATATGATTGACCAAAAGTCAATTCGAGTCAAAAGTCAATGGTCAACGTTGACGTTGACGTTAGTTAACCGCCACATCGTGGCCACCCATGGCTACGTTGTGGCCCTCAATCATCCAGACAGTCGAGATTTTCCCAGTCGCCACGTCGTAGCGACCTAATGCCGCACCGCGGGCATTGTGTTTTCAACAACTTAATGGGTTAAGCTGATTTCTTCGATCCTAAGAGATCCAAAGCTTAGATCTAGTCTGAAAAAATGTCTAAAAGGATAAAGTTTCTTACTGTACCCGATATGACCACCCAAAAGGTCAAAATCTAAAATCCTAGGTTCCAAAAAGGCTAAATGAGACATGACTTCATCCATTAAGCCCTTATTGCACAAATTCCTTAACTCATTTACTCCGAAAGGGTTTCTGATGCCAAAACCATCTTAAAAGTTGATACTTTATAGATATGCATGTACAATGCATGTCTTGAAGCCATAATCAGTCAAAATAAGAGCTTTTCCATGGAAATCTCATGCATGGCTCAAAACCCAACGAAAATTCAGATCCAAACCAATAATCATGTCAAATGTTCTAGAGATTTATAAAGTTACAAGAGATCCCACAACTCCAACCAATAATAACATGAAGATTTAGGGACAAAACATAAGATCTAGCAACCTGTTATGATAAAAATCGAGTCTTGGACACTTAAAAAGGTCCAGAAGAGTGCCAAAACAAAGGATGGGCACTAGCTTTTGAATCCTAGCTCACTTCTTCTTCTTCTTTCTTCCTTCAATGGCTTCAAAGAACACCAAAAGGGATTAAATAAAGGAGGAGTGCGATTAGGGTTTCTCAGGTCTCAAGGATGTTGATGGAGGCTGAGGGTGAGCAAACGCTAGCCTCCTCAATCATTTAAATATGGACAAAAACCCAGAAAATAGGGTTTCTCAGATTCCAGATGCCACGATGTGGCAGTTTAAATGAAACCCATGATCCAACTTGGCTTGCCACGTCGTAGTGGCTTCCACCATGGCGTGGAAATCCCTTAAATGCTAAGAAAAATTGAAAACTTTAACTACCTTGGGATCCGAGTGTTACAGTAAGTTTGGAATAGATAGTTATTGCCAGTCCTCATACTTAACGAGGTTTCATGCGTTCTTTCCGGCTCAAGGCATCTGCTACAACATTCTCCTTGTCGGGGTAAAAACGAATCTTACATTTATAATCATTCAAGAGTTCGACCCATCTTCATTGCCTCATGTTGAGTTCTTTTTGGTTGAAGATATGTTGGAGACTCTTGTGATCAATAAAGATGGTACACTTCGTACAATATATGTGTTGTCTCCAAATCTTTAGACCGAAGACTACAACTCCCCGTTCAAGGTTATGGGTAGTGTAATTGTTCTCATGGACTTTAAGTTGTCTCGATGCGGAGGCAATAACCTTGTCTCTTTGCATCAATACGCACCCTAATCCTTGATGATGTGTCACATTATATGACAGAGTCTTCAATTCTTTCTGGAAGAGATAGGATTGGTGCGCTACACAACATTTTCCTTAGTTTCTAGTAAGCATCTTCTTGTTTGTTTTCCCAGTTGAACTTTGTTTCCTTATGTGTTAATTGTAACGCCCGTGTTTCTAGGCTAAGCATTAATGACAATGTAATAGTCTAGGTCAACCATTGTAACCCATTTTAAAGTAATAAAGATGAATTACTTGAATATGATGTGAATTATGTGCGTTTGTGTGCTTATTACTTGTTTATAATAATATAATAAATAAAGGATAAAAATAAGCGTCAAAAATAAAATGTTAGATAAGCCCGATATCGATAAATAAGGTTGTAGTGGTGGTGACAAGGATTTCGGAGACATAAATAGCGCCTAAATCCGAGTTATAACGAAGAAGTTATGGCCTGTGAAAGTTTCGCGACAGAACCGGCACGACACTGCGTGACGTAAATAGTGAATTTACGATAGAGGACTTTTTAGCCCTAGCGATCTAAACGAAAGTCGTAGTGTTTGTTAAACCGATAACATGCATAAAAAGAACGCCCAAATCCGATTTCGTATGAGGAAGTTGTGATTTTTCTAAGTTTCAGATCGGCAGTGCACAACCCGAAGTTCGAATAATAGATCGGTCGATTTTTGGCCGACACAACCGAAACGAGAATTGAAGATCTCGTTAATAGTAGCACAACGGTAAAAAGACAGATGAAAACGGACGTCGGATGAAGAAGTTATGAAATTTTAACAGGCTTTATTGTCCCGGTCTGTTAAAGAATATAAATTTAAAATCGGTCGAGAATTAGCCGACGAAGTCTAAACGAAAGTCGTAGAGTACTGTCCCGCCTACGCGTGGATATAAAGAACGTTGAAAATGGAGCTCGTATGCGAAAGATATGAAATTTTGAAGTCGGAGTGGGAAATCTCGAACCTGGTGCGAGGGGTACGCTCCGCGTAGAGAAGGAACGCCCAGCGTCCGAAGTACGCCCCGCGCACGAAGGAGGTACGCCCCGCGGGTTAACTTTTTCCTCGGTCCACATTGAGCCACGTCGCTCCAAGCCGCTTTGGACATGTGTTGTACGAGCTCGCATTACGCGTCGCGTAGGCCAGCAGTACGCCTAACGTACTCCGAGGCCTCGGCCTATAAAAGGGTGTGAGGGCTGCCGAGATTTTTGCTCATTTCTTCTTATCTTTCTTTCTCTACTCTCTCTATCCTATCCCACCCCCCCCCCCTAAGCCTAGGGAACCTTTCTAGCTCTAGGAGAAAGCCTCGGAGAGCCCGGAGTCTCCGAGAAAAAATAGCTTTTCGGTTTGAAACTTTGCCTGCGCGGAGCCCGGTTTTCAAGCAAACTTCCCGGTTTCGTCAAAGAAGATTATTTTAAGAAGCGAAGTGTTGTCCGAATCACTTCTTATCAGGTGAGTGTATAGTCACTTTCATCTTACACATAGATATGAAGTATTTTATATAAATTACGTGCTACGTGTATATATATTATCTGTTTACTTGGGATCTATTATGGATGAAAGATTTGAACCTCTTTCTTCTCATATCTGAAATTTTTCTTTAAGATCTAAACTTTTCTTCCAGATCTGAACCCTTTTCCTTCAGATCTAGACTTTCTCACTTCAGATCTAAACTTTTCAGATCTAAAATGTATATGTATATTTTATACTTTGAGATCTATGTTGTATGAAAGATTTAAACTTTGTTTTCCAGATCTGAACTGCATATGTATTTTATGTCTACAAATATGTTGGGTAAGACATGGGTAGATGAAATAGTTGGTGTGTGGTGAATTAAAATGATGTGAGGCCTCGATGTTGACGTTGATCCAGTCATCTAGCGGAGTATGGATGACGACCACAGACTTTTCTAGGAAGTCTAGTGGAACGCTAGCAAACTCGCAACCTGTAGGTGTTTGTGAACGATGTGTTCACCGGTGTACTCTATCTCCCCCATGGTTACCTTACGAACCCGTATGGCTGAGGAATACCCTTAGCAGTAGGGTCCATCCCGATGAAATTCCTTAGGATAGGTCCCTTATACTAGATGCTTTAGGGACGTAAGGTGAGGATAATGGGAACGGGTAATCGGGTTTAATGATTGTTGAAGATAATAAACTTATTTATTGTGGGTTGAAAACACTATATGCTCACCAGGATCCCCAACCTGACCCACTTAGTTTCTTGTATTACAGGTAGTGGCAAAAGCATAGTTGGATGACTTGACGATAGATTATGGATTTTAGGCCAGTAGAAAATAAAGGGAATGTTGTAAGGCCTATGTTTTTTTGAGGCCAGACTTTATTTTGTGGCCTATGATGTTTTTGGTTTATGCTTATGATCTGTATCGATGATTGACATCCCGAGTTTTTGTAATGTAATGAAAATACATTTCTTTAAGAAATGTTTTGATAAATTTTTATCATATTTTGTTTTGGGAACAAATTACGCAACACTTTTCCTTGAAAGATTACTCTGATTTATTATAAAAGCATAAATGAAATCGGTCTTTTCTGGGCGTAAAAATGGGTATGTCACATTAATGTTATGAGAGATTTGGCTATCTTGTAGAAGTTCTCAATGAATCACCAATAATAGCCAGCAAGACTTAAGAATTGGTGCACTTCAGTTGGCGTTCTCAGTGCTTCCCAATTCTTGATTGCCTCTATTTTTGAAGGGTAAACATAGATTCGTTTTTTGTTGATCACATGCCAAAAAATTTCACTTCTCTAATACAAAACTCACATTTAAAGAGTTTGGAGAGTTTGGCGTACAACTTCTCCTTTCTTAGTAGTTCCAAGATTAACTGTATGGGTTGGCCATTTTCTTCCTTGGTTCGTGAATATATCAATATGTTTTTGATAAGTACAATTACAAATTTGTCCAAGTATGGTTTGTAAACATGGTTCATAAGATCCATGAAGACTGTTAGAGCATCGTTCAATCTAAACGACATAACTAGGAACTCGTATGACCATACCTAGTTCTAAGTGCGATTTTTGGTTCATCTCTTTCTAGTGCCATGAGTTGATGATATCCTGATCTTAAATTTATCTTGGAGTAGTAGTTGGATCCTCGTAACCGATCGAATAGATCGTCTATTCTTGGGGGTGGGTAAAGGGTCTTGATAGTTAACTTGTTTAGCTCCCAATAATCAATACACCTTCGGAAGGATCTGTCATTCTTCTTCACAAAGAGATTCGGTGCTCTCTAATATGAGAAGTTTGGTCTGATAAAACTTTTGTTAAGAAGTACATGTAGTTCGTTGGACAGTTCTTGCATTTATGATGGATCCAACCTATGAGGATACTTTGTTATTGGTGTTGCTCATGGGATTAAGTCGATTCGGAACTCGAATTGTCGAACTGGTGGTATCCCTAGGTAGATCCTAAGGAAACACATCAGGATAGTTTGCATACCTAAGGTATATCTTTAAGCTCCTTTCCTTGCTCCTTTTATCTACAACGTTCACCAAGAAGGTGTAATACTTCTGAGCCTTTGTGCAAGAGATAAGTTTAAGGTTTTGTCGTTTCTGGTTTCTATAGGTGATCATGGTTTCTCCATTAGGCGAATGGGTCCTATTGTTTTTCATAACACGATAATTTAGCATGACACAGAGAAAATCAATTCATATTGATAATGACATTGAAACTTCTGAAAGTCATAGCAATTTGTTAAAATTTTGTAAGTAGATTTCTGACAGCTCATTAGTCGTCTATACTCTATAGGTTCCCTCCAATCTACCAGATTCATATGTCTAAACTTAGGGGTCGTTTGGTTCGCTGGAATCTGTTGGAATCGGAAGGAATTGGAATTTAATTCCATCACTTTCCTATGTTTGGTTCAAGTTTTGAGAAGGAATTGGATTCCTAAATGTGTCCAACTTTCCTTCCATTGAAGGAAAATAAATTCCATCTAAAAGATGAAGAAATTCAAATTCCTTCAAGTGCGAATGTTGAAGATTACCATATTACCCTTTTCATTTTTAACATTAAATATGAAAAACCTCTGTCACTACTCGCGACCACCTCCACCACAACCTTCGCCACCACTACTCACCACCTCCACTACCACCCACCACCACCACCTCTGCCACCCACCACCACCACTAACCATCACCACTGATGTTGTCGCCACTTCCACCACCACCCACCACTACCACCGCTTCCATTACCACCACCACCACCGCCACCATCACCATCGCCGACACCACTACCACCACCACCGTCACCACCACCACCACTACCACCACCACCAATAACCTCCGTTACCACCTACACCACCACCCTACCACTACCGTTGTTACTACTAACTCTATCATCACCACCACCACCTCTATTTCCACCACCACCACCAGCGTCGCCGCCACCACCTACATCCACCTCCACCACCGCCGCCACCAACACCCACCGCCACAACCACTACTGAATCTACCATCAACATTAGTGATGCCACTACTACCACCACTTCCACCTTCGTCACCACCACACACTGCCGCCATCACCACCACTGTCGCTTCTGCCACCATCACGGCCGCCGCCACCATCGTTTACTATTTTTATAATTTATATAATATATCTTTACATATAATTATAACATAAAGTAAAAGTAAGAAAAAACCAAGAAGGGTAGTTATGTCATTTTACACTATTCAAATTTCATTTTCCGCCAACCAAACAAAATATAAAATTGGATTCAAATTCCATTTACTGCTAACCAAACAGAATATTGAATGGAATTCCAATTCAAGACAGATTCCAATTCCTCAACAGATTCCAATTCCTTCAAAAACATTATGTGAACCAAACGCCGCCTTAGGGGTTACGAAACTCATATCAACATCAGAATCAATTAGTACAATTTCATATAAGTTGTTAATGAGGAACATACCAGTCACCATGGATGGATCATGGATTTTGTCCATTGTTCCAATCATAATCACTCTATCTTGATCATCACATATTGGTTCTTCAACTTTAGACAATTTCTCTTGAAATTTCCGGCTTCTCCACACTCAAAACAAGTTTGGCTTCCTCCAGTACTCGTTCATGTGCTCGTTCCTTAACTAGCTGCTATAGGTGTTGGGCTTCTGTAAAAGTTGGTAGTGTGCCCTTTTTGTTGCACTTATTGTAGAAGTAGTATTCACCTATGTGATGGTGGTTACACTTGTTGAATAATGGGTGTTTTCCTAAGTACGTGTAACACCCGTTTTCCAGAATAGATCAGTTGGTGACCTAAAGGAGTCAAAGGTATGCTTTTAAGGAAACCCATATGCCACGCCGTGGTGCATGGTATGTCACGACGTGGCATGGTATCCGAGGAACGTGTGTTTTATTGGACACCATGACGTGGCAAGTAGTGTGCCACAACATGGTGGCTGTAGCACCCCAAGCCCATGATTATTAGGGTTTCTCCCATATTTAAGCATCTTAATTCGTAGATTAGGTATTCTCCATCAACCTCCATCTCTTCATTTTGAAACACTACCCTCCATGCTTGATTAAGATCTTTTCCGTTTAATTAAAGAGCTTGTTATTGGATTTTGGTGAAGCTTGAGGAAGGAGGAAGTTTTTATTGGTGCAAGTAAGCAAGGAGCTGGCTTGGATCCATTACCCCCTTCTCATTTCTGAGTTATTGAAGGTATAGAGTTCATACCTTGACCTTTGTTCTTCTTATTTCAAGTTTGGGTTCATTTTGGATGATTTTGGTCCCTTCCATGGATGTTCATGGAGTTTGAGGAACTCCTGATTTTGTTTTGGCTCTCAAATGATCATTATGTTTCTAAGAATGATAAAAGAGTCATGTTTGGCGTTCTGGTCTTCGAGTCATGAAAATAGACTCTCCTAGCTAATAAAGCTAGTTGTGACATCATCCCCCCGTTAGAGGGAATTTCATCCCGAAATTCTTTCGAAAGGTAGGATTATGAATGAGAGAATAAGTGAGGGTACTTTTGCTTCATCTGGTCTTCGATTTCCCATGTGAATTCTGGTCCACGCTTGGCGTTCCATCGAACCTTCACAATTGGAATGCGGCTCTGTTTCGTACGCTTCACTTCCCAATCCATTATCTCGACTGGTTCTTCGACGAACAGGAGATTCTTGTTTATTTCGATTTCTTATAGAGGAATGACAAGGGTTTAATCTGATAAGCACTTCTTCAAATTCGAGATGTCGAACACGGGGTGTACGTTGCTGAGCTCCGAGGGTAGTTGCAACTTATAAGCTACCGGACCAATTCGGGCAAGAATCTCGTATGGTCCGATGTATCGTGGGTTTAGTTTTCCCCGTTTCCCAAAACGGATCATCCCTTTCCAGGGAGAGACCTTTAATAGCACCTGATCTCCGACTTGGAATTCCAGAGGTTTTCGCCGTTTGTCAGCGTAACTCTTTTGTCGGTCACGCGACGCTTGGAGTCGGGCTTTGATTTGGATTATCTTCTTTGTAGTCTCTCGAATGATTTTTGGTCCTGTAAGTGTGTTGTCCTGTGATTGCCCTTTTGCCAGCTGGGTGTCACCCACCTCAGCCCAACAGAGAGGTGATCTGCATTTGCGACCATATAAGCCCTCAAATGGAGCAACCTTTATGCTTGCGTGATAGTTGTTGTTGTACGATAATTCAATCAAGGGCAAGTGGGTATCCCATGACTTGCCAAAATCAATCACACAGGCTCGGAGCATGTCTTCGAGTGTTTGGATGGTTCGTTCGCTTTGGCCATCGGTTTGAGGGTGGTAAGTAGTACTCATGTCTAGCTGTGTTCCCATAGCCTTCTGGAGTGACTGCCAAAACCGTGAGGTAAATCTACTATCCCGATCTGAGATTATAGATACCGACACTCCGTGGAGTCTCACGATCTCTTTGATATAGATTCGTGTTAATCTTTCCATCTTGTACGATTCTTTTATTGGCAGGAAATGAGCGAATTTAGTTAACCTATCGACAATCACCCAAATAGCATCCAATTCGTCTGCCGTCTTAGGTAATTTGGTTACGAAGTCCATAGTAATCCTTTCCCATTTCCACTCGGGTATAACTGGTTGTTGTAATAGTCTCGAGGGCTTTTGGTATTCCACTTTCACATTGGCCCAAGTGAGACACTTGCCCATGTAAGTGGCGATCGCTGCCTTCATATTCGGCCACCAATAATGTTGCTTAATGTCCAAGTACATCTTATCCGAACCTGGATGGACGGAATATCGCGTTTTATGGGCCTTGTTCATGATTATTTCTCTAAATCCCCCAAGTTTAGGGACCCAGATTCTATTCATGAAGTAGTAAGTTTCGTCCTCCATGGCTTCAAAGTTCTTATCCATCCCACGCAGTGTTTCATTCGTGACGTTCTCCGGCTTCAATGCATCCGATTGGGCTTCCTTGATCTGCGAGGTTAGGTGGGATTGGATGGTTATTTATAGGGTTTTCACTCGGCGGCCTGAGTATTCTTTTCTGCTCAGGGCATCGACTACCACGTTAGCCTTGCCTGGTTGGTACTTGATCTCGCATTCATAATCATTTAGCAGCTCAACCCACCTTCGCTGCCTCATGTTTAGCTCCTTTTGGTTTAGAATGTGTTGGAGACTTTTGTGATCGGTGAAGATGGTGCACTTTGTACCGTAGAGGTAGTCCCTCCAAATTTTTAGGGCGAAGACCACAACTCCCAGCTCGAGATCATGAGTGGTGTAATTTACTTCATGCGTCTTCAATTTCTTGGATGCGTAAGCTATCACCTTTCCACACTGCATGAGGACACAGCCTAACCCTTGATTCGAAGCATCGTAGTAGACTACGAAATCTTCGGTTCCCTCTGGTAAGGATAGCACTGGTGTAATACAGAGGGCTCGTTTCAAGGTTTGGAAGACGGCTTCTTGCTTTTCCGTCTAGTTGAAAGACACACCCTTTTGTGTCAAGGTGGTGAGGGGTTTGGCTATCTTGGAAAAATTCTGGATAAACCTTCGGTAGTATCCTGCAAGACCCAAGAATTGTCGGATTTCTGTTGGTGTTTTCGGGATCGCCCAACCTTCAATGGCCTTGATCTTGGAAGGATCTACATGAATCCCTTCCTCGCAGACTACATGACCCAAAACGTTTACACTGCGGATCCAGAACTCGCATTTGGAGAGCTTCACATATAATCTTTCAGCTCTTACGGTTTCCAAGATTTGACGGAGATTTTGACCATGCTCTACTTTGTTTCGAGAGTATATAAGAATATCGTCGATGAAGACGATCACAAAATTATCAAGGAATGGGCGGCAAACTCGATTCACGAGGTCCATAAATGCAGCGGGGGCATTTGTTAGACCGAAGGGCATCACAACAAATTCGTAATGACCATATCGAGTTCGAAAGGCAGTTTTTGGAATGTCCTCTTCTCGGACTCAAAGTTGATGATAACCGGATCTTAGGTTTATTTTGGAGAAGTAACTAGCTCCTTGAAGCTGGTCAAATAGATCGTCAATCTGAGGGAGTGGGTATCAGTTTTTGACAATGAGCTTGTTTAATTCCCTATAATCGATGCACATTCTGAAAGATCCGTCCTTTTTCTTGACAAACAAGACCGGAGCTCCCCAGGGTGAGAAGCTTGGTTGGATGAATCCTTTGCTCAAAAACTCACTTAGTTGGCTGGATAACTCCTGCATTTTGGCGGGAGCTAAACTATAGGGTGATTTGGCAATTGATGTGGCTCCTGGTATTAGGTCGATTCAAATTTCGACCTGTCTTTCTGGGGGTATTCCCAGAAGGTCTTCTGGAAATACATCCGGGAAGTCACATGCCACTGGGATGTCTTTAATGTTTACTTCTTCTTTGGTTTTATCCACAACATGGGCGAGGAATGCATAGTTTTTCTTGTGCAGGCACTTTTGTGCCTTGATGCACGAGATAAGACGAAGATTGGTGCCAGGTTTATCACCATAGATTATTAGGGTTTCATGATTGGGGAGATGAAGATGAACGACCTTCTCGCGACACATAATATCAACATGATGGGGGCTTAACCAATCCATGTCGATTATCACATCAAAACTCCTAATATTTACTGGCATCAAATCTATTTGAAATGAATGATTGTTTAGTGTTAATGTGCACCCTACATAAACATCTTTGGTTGTTTCGGTTTTCCCATTAGCCATTTCCACCGTGAATGCTTCGTTGAGCTTCTGGGGTGGTTGATTTAGTAAGCGTTTGAACTTGTTACTAACGAAGCTTCGCTCGGCTCCGCTATCGAATAAAATGCATGCATAAGTGTTGTTAAGTAGAAACGTACCGGTAACAACCATTGGGTCCTGAACTGCTTCACCTTGACCCAATGTCAATACCCTTCCTGATGCTCCTGCCCCATGGTTGTTGGATTTGGGACAATCGCGCTTGAAATGACCAGTTTCTCCACACCCATAACAAGTGTAACTGGCCCCAACATTGTTATTGTTGTTATTGTTGTTGCGATTGTTATTGTTGTTGTTGTTTGACTGTTGGTTCTGTTGAGACTGAGTTCTACAGTATCTTGTGGTATGACCCTTTCGATTGCAACTCGTGCAATGCATCTCCCTGCATTCTCTATGATGGTGAAAATTGCATTTGCTACACTTAGGTAGGGTCCCTGAGTATTGTTTGGGAGCAGTTGGTGTGGATGAGGCTAGAGCATGTGGTGTTGAGGTGACCTGATCAGTAGCAACGTGGACTGCTACTGTTTGTTGCTTCTTTGATGACTCTGAGTTTTGTCGCCCTTTTCGCTTGTTGTTCTTGCCTTTCTTGTTATCACCTTCCTTTTTAACTTCAGCTTCTCCTGCTTTGGCACCCTTCTTGTTTCCATGGTCGTATAACTTCTTGGCTAGCCTTTTAGCACTGTCATACGTTCCAGGGTTTGTTGAGATTACATTTCCTTGAATTGGAGAGGTCAATCCCCAAATGAATCTTTCAATCTTTTTCCCTTCAGAAGTGATCATTGATGGACACAAGAGTGAAAACTCACCGAACCTTGATATGTATGCATCGATGTCAGAGTTTTGGACTGTGAGACTCCACAGTTCTTGCTCCAACTTCTAGAGTTCTCCCCTCGGGCAGTACTCGGCCATCAGTATTTCCTAGAGCTCTTCCCATGGCATAGCATTTGCCACAGGGAGTGTCATGGCCTCCATGTGGACATTCCACCAAGAGAGAGCTTGATCGACGAATGTGCAAGCCGCAAACTTCACCTTGCACTCCTCGGGACATCCGTAGATCTCGAACACTAATTCCACTTTTTCTAACCACCTTTTCAGAGTTATTACACCTCCCGTCCCGTTGAAGGTTCGAGGCTTGGCGTTAACGAAATCCTTGTAGGTACAGGTTCTGGTGGGTCCCTGGTTCATCCCATAGTTTGAGCTTCCAGTCCCTTGCCCATTAACTCCACCGTTATTCCCGTGGTGAATATGAGCCAGTGCTGCTGTAACTGCAGCTGAAACTGCTGCTTGAAATGCCGCTGAGTTCATTTCTGGTGGAGGCGGTGGTGGTGGTGTTGCGTTGCGGTTTCTGCGTGTCTGTCTTCGAGGCATCTTTCTGTCATGGAACGGAAAGATGTTGAGCATCCAGTGTATTTTAGTTTCACGATTTCTTGATTGTAGAATAGTGTCGGTGATTTGTTTATGTATAAGAAAGTGAGTGCATAAAATCAACATGTAATAATAGTAACAGAACACATAACAGATAACATGTAATAATAGTAACATAACACATAACAGATAACAACCATCCACCATTCCCCTGGTTGGGGAAATAGGGATCTCCTGGATGATGGAATCCGATCATAGTGTCTGCACGAGGGGTGAGAAACGTGTAAAGAGAGTATGTATAAATAGGTTTCCAAATTACTCCTATAGCATTTTAATTGTTTAAGTTTGATTTCCCTAAAGCTTTTGGATACGAGGTAAGTTTCTAGATCCATTTCCCAACATGATCACTCCCGAACACATGTTGGTCGTATTTTGAACAAATATAGTTGATCAGCCTATATTTATCCCCAATACGACTACATAACTGTCCGGGTTTAATCACGGTGTTCAATTTCCTCCAGAGACTTTTATTGTTATAGTTTTAATGCATGCTTAGGTATTATCTTATTCAGAGTGTTTTAGTCTCATTGTATTTATAGTTACATACCCTGTATGATTAGATATGCCAGTTCACTATAAAAAAATTCTCTGATACCAATCTGTCACACCCCCGAACCAGACGGCGGAAACGTCTGGGGGCTTGTGCGTGACGTCATACTTGTAGTATCATCACATAGTGTATAATTGAAACATAACATCATTATCATCACACATGTAATATAACAACATACATTGTTTACATCGAGTGTTGTGTTTAAATATTACATGCCAAAATAATTAAAGTATGATGAAACAAAATATAACAAAACATCCATTAGATTGTTCAGCCCAACCTGCTTCAACGGTTTCCTGAGAATACAAGTTAATTTAAAAAAAAGTCAACATAAAGATGTTGGTGAGTTCATAAGCATGTTTGAGAAAATGATTTGTATAACTTGTAATCACAAGAAAATACTGTATTTTCTTAAAATAGTTTAGTATGTTTGTGTCCGATCTTGTATTAATGCATGTGTGTTATTGTTTAATAGAATTCCAAAAGTGAATGATGAGAATGTAAAGAGAATGCCCCCAGACAACCCTATGTTGCCTGTAAAAGAGAATGCTGGTATATCAACCCCCGAGATAGAGTACCGGCGCGAGTATGTTCCCGAGTAATCCAAAGAGAATGGACTCCCGTAAATTTCATAATGTTAATTCCTCTAAGTGGGCTGTTATAACCATACTAGATAATGACAATTTCACCTGTCTTGGCGTTTATGGACGCCGACGGAAAATAGAATAAGGTTTTCGTCACCCTAGACTGGTGTAGTCTAACTGTAGCGAGCAGCTCAGGTGTGGGGTGTCATCCCCGTATAGATCTATACACAAACCCCCGCTCTCCCTCCAAGAAACTCTGGTTATAACTACAAGCTACGATCGTACACTCAATAGGTGTCAACCGACACGTCTCACTAGATGCTTAATCGAATTTACGCGAATAGAAACATATAAAACACATTCCAGGCCCAATGAACCATGTAAGTGAACAACTGAGGCTCACTAAACATGTAAGTCATTTCCAGGCCCGAAAGGAATGAGATTTTATAACATGGGCCCAAAATATATGTAAAAGGACAACTAAGGTCCATTTCACATGTAAGGTATTTAGAGGCCCAAATAGCACGCAAAGAGTATCCAAGGTCCATCGAGCATGTTAATGGGTCAATAAGGCCCAATAAACATATAAAGAGTATTCAGGACCTATCAAGCATATAAATGGGCCACTAAGGCCCAATAACATGAGAATGGCAAAATTAGCCCGTTTGTTATTATTTTGCTAGTATTAGCTCAATTATTTACAAAAATGGCATAAAAGGCCCACTTTTTGTAAAAATGACATTCTTGGCCCATTAAGCCAAAAATTTACAATTAAGGCCCAATTTTACTAAAAATAACATTTTAGGCCCCTTTTTGGACAAAACTTGCATTTAAGGCTAGTTTTTATAAAAATAACATTTTTAACTCACTTTTGTCAAAAATATCATTTTGGTGGGATGTCAAGTCCACCAAGCAAATTACACCATTTGTTTGCAAATAAAACGTAATATAATGGTAAAAAGGGGTATCGATCCTCGGGGAAATGGTTATATTCAATCACCAATGCAATCTAAAAGAACTATTGTAAATAAACTAACTACACTTAAACAAAGGGGGGGGGTGTTATGATTGCTTGAAAACTAAAAGACTTGAATAACTAAAAACTTGCAATTAAGCAAGATAGTGAGATGCTCAAATGTTGGGAACAATTGGTTAACCAAGGCAATTCAACACAATGAACACTTGTGTGTTTATCATTAGGATTCAACATGAAGCTTATCATTCATCCCAAATTGGTTATAGCAATCATGAAGCATGATATGCCAAGATTCCTCTTAGGTAGTATGGAGGTTGGGGAAGCCCACAACACACCTTCTTAATCAAGATCAAGGGTTTAACTGAAGCAATTGAACCAAAGAAGTCAATTAGCATTAAGAAAGAAGGAATCCCCAATTCCTAGAGGATGTCAATGCTTACACATCCATAAAGGAGCTATGATTCATAAACTAGAGATGATTTTTACCATCATAAAGCCCTTGGTCTAAGTTAATTCAATGATTCAATGCAAACCAAAGAAATAAAATAACAATAGCTCATTCAAGTGCCAAGCTCATGATCAAAGCATTAAACAAGCATAAGAAATATGATATAGAACCATAAACATAAGATAATTGATAATCTAGCATGAATCCTTCAAAAACCCACAAACATTCAAAGGTTTTAACCAAAGTTAACCAATATAGAGAGTTTAGCCACTCATGGCAATAGAACAACAATCACAAAAGTCTAATTGCATAAAGAAACTACCTAAGACTTGGAAAGATGAAAGGAAATGGGTTTCTAGCTCCAAAATCGCCTCTTTCAGGTCTCCAATGGTGTAAAATCGAATTTATGGCTGCTAGATCTGATCCCCCAAGGTAATGGCAAGCCAAATGACCAAAATGCCCAAACTGGGCAGTTGCGCGGGTACCCGCACGACGAAAATTCCACCCGCGCAAATGTTGTTGTAATGCTATTGGTCCTTCATTCCTCCACTCCACCATTCCACTACCAAAGATTCCTTTGGTCCCCTCCATATACATGTGATTTAAACCAACCAATCATCACTTAGCTTCAAAAATGGATGCTCCAAGCCCAAATTAACAATCCATGATCCATTTTTCACAAGCCCACTTCATCCAAGCCTTTATCTTTTAAGCCCAAATCTTCTTTAGTGGATCCGCCAAGCCTAATAATGCATCGGAAAGCCCACTAAGCCCAACTCCAGTCAAACCACAACCGCAATGAGCTCCAAAAACCTGCAGAATACCTCATGTAACATAAAAAGCACCCGGTACGAGCTATATTAAAGAAAATAAATAAAATACAATGCAATAATGATAAAAAGATCTAAAAATCTAAAATAAACTAATAAAAATAAGGAAATAAAATAAGCTATCAAATTCACCCCAAGCTTAAACCTAACTTGTCCTCAAGTTAGAACAAGACTAAAATGAGCTCGGGATGAGCTAAACTAAAAAGGAAAAAGAAAGGTACCATAGAACTTGGTCAACATCAGTCAACATGGTCAGAATTAGTCCTTCATGGACCCTACGCATCTTCCAAATGTTCCCCGCTTTAGAGCCATAAACCACATTCTCAACCACTTGATGGGCGAATAGATCACGGTTGGATGTAGTCGCGGTGTGCAAGACAAAGGAAACAGAGATGCGCCCAGTGGGGGCACTTTAAATTACCAATGCAGACCATAGTGCACGAAGGAAAGGTGCCTATTCACACACTATGATTCCTACATTTGTCAGGCTAAAGTGTATAGTACGAAATAGGGTTTTGCAGCACGGCCTCCGGGCAAACATCCGGTTTCAGAGGCTTCTCTCTTGTACTGTCCTTTACAGTTTACCGTCTCATCGTCAAGGCCTTTTCTCACCAAAAATCAAAAATAAAATAAAATAAAATAAAAATTCTACTTAACCTAAATCTAAACCTAACAGCTTAAATCTTTAATCTTGAACTTCTGTTATTTGGTCTTCAGCTTCTTTATTGTTTGATATTCAGTCTTCTTAAATCTTCAATTTTTTTTTTGAAAGAAAGTCTTGAACTTGGATTCTTGTTCTTCTTTTTGTGTTGCTCATTTTCTTCATTTTTCTTCTTTGTTTTTGTTGCTTTTCTTTAATCCTCTTCATTGTTTCTTTTTGTCTTCACTTTTCCAATTTCTTCATTTTTTTGTGTTTTCTTCTTGGAATGTCTAAGGAATTTCACCATGTAACATAGGATGGAGGCTAACATGAACATCTAATGATCATTGACAATGTGCCAAGATCTACTAAAAAGGGTGGGATATTACTCAAAAATGGGTGTTACCGAAAAAACTTGGTCCCAAAAGATGTGAATTGGAGGACCCACTTTAAAGTCCATCAAGCACCTCAATGCAAGGGTGATAAACAAAATCTATCTAACTATCTACTCTAGACCCCTAGAAAAATGATGACCTATCTTAAAAAGGTGGTGAGAATCTAACTAAGTAAGGCTCAGACGAGACTCGGGAGTACTAAGGGGTACTCCCTCCAAAACCAAGGTGCGAGTCTTCATTATCTTCAATGTACTTTACCGGGCTAATCTTTGCTCGCGCACATCGGTTTGAGCAACCACATCCCTCCGCACCTAGACCCAATCAAGCTACCTGCATCTGACCCCCACACAAGTGGTCTTAAAATGGTCTGTGAGGCTCAAAACGTGTCCCACTTATCAAACACAAGGAATTCGATATCAAGACCCGGGACCAATCTATGATTCAATACTTATGACTCGGTGCTCTGGTACCTGTAGGGATGAGAAGACAAGAGAGAACAAAAATGCATGAACTTAAACTAGAATGCATCTAAAAAGCATGAAAATTAGAAAAGAAAGAAATAAAATATGCAGTATTTTTGAACTTTTCATGCAATTTTTATGAATGTCCTAAATGACTTACTCTAAATGCAACTATATACAACCTAAATGCAATAAAAATAAAATATAAGAATACCTCACCCCAAGCTTAAAATTTAGCATTGTCCTCAATGCTTAGGATGAGAGTAAGGAAGGATCATACTGGGATCAAGGTGGAGGAGCCCCGCGAGGACGGTATGGAAGCAACACATGGGTTGTACAATGATGTGTGGATGGAGCTCTTGGCCACCTAAATACACATGGATGAAAGCTTGGTCGCGCAAAGGAAGCATATGCAATGACTCAAAATTTTCTTATGAAGTGACACATTTGCGCGGGCACCCTCGCAAACTTTGCGCGGGTGGTGGTTGGGTCGCGCAAATAAAGAATTAGCATCATTGGTCTCGCAAAGAAAGGGAAGGATTTGGTCTTGGCCGCGCAAAAATCTATGAGGGTGGAAGGCAGCCGCGCAATCAGTTGCGAGAGTGACAGTCGGCCGCGCAGAACTTGCGCGGGTGAGAGAGCCGGCCGCGTGAACAAATCAGATGCAACCCCATGTTGGGGTAATTTGGAACTCGGAACTTGCGCGACTAGGGGTCGGTAGCGCAACGTTTGCGCGGGCACCCGCGCAAGTTGCAGATTTTTGACACTTTTTGCATACTTTACCAAGATCATTGCTAAACCTCAAGATGCTTATTTTTAACCAACTTCAAGCTTAGAAACACCAAAACTTCAAGCAAGATTGTTTATTCACAATGCATTTATTTAACGTCTTTGCCAAGACATAGCCCCGCTTCCGTCAATCTTCATAAATCGGGATTTCCAATGTTACGTTGTCGAATTCTCCCGTGTCAAAGCCTTCATAAAATGGTTTCAAACATTTTCCATTCACTTTGAAGATTTTATTCGTTTCCAAACTCTTGATTTCAACCGCACCATGATCAAACACTTTTAAAACAATGAAAGGTCCGTGCCATCGAGATCGTAATTTTCCCAGGAATAACTTTAAACGCGAATGATAAAGAAGAACTTTTTGACCCGAAATAAAGTGCTTTTGGGTTATGTGCTTGTCATGAAACGCTTTTGTCTTCTCTTTGCACCTTTTAAACCTTTTAATTATATTCTTCATGACCACTTCCATCATTGCAGGATTCAATCTTCTTTGAGCCTCTCTCCTAGGCTTACAATAATCTTCCATAAAAATCTTGTGTGTGCATACATTAGGGCTTATCCCGTTTATTGGCTCAATCACATCAACCCGGTACAATGGAGAAATGTTGCTAGGGTACCTCATTGACTCAAAGATGTTGAAGTGAATGATCTCTCCATCAAACTCCATAGTAATTTTCCCTTTATGGACATCAATGATCGTGTGAGCGGTATTCATGAAAGGTCTTCCAAGGAGGATCATAGATGATGTGGAAGGAGTTGTCTCTTCAATATCAATGACATAAAAATCCGCGGGAAAAACAAGTTGATTAACTTGTACTAACACATCCTCCAACACTCCTCTTGGAGACACACTTGACTTGTCCGCTAATTGAATGATGACTCCGGTTTCTTCCAAAGGACCAACTTTAAGAGATTGAAAAACCGAATACGGCATCACATTAATCGAGGCTCCAAGATCTAACATGGCACTTTCGACATGTAAATCACTAATTGTACAAGGGATAGCAAATATTCCCGGATCCTTGCATTTGGGAGGTAGCTTCTTTTGGATAACTGTAGACACGTTTGCATTGACTTGAATCTTTTCATTCGCTTTGAATTTCCTCTTCTTGGTGCACAAATCCTTGAGGAATTTTGCATAACTTGGAATTTGCTTAATAGCATTCAATAGTGGAATGTTGATTTGGACCTTGCGGAAAGTTTCAAAGAATTCATTTTCTTCCTCTATCTTCTTGGAAAAGGCTAACCGGGAAGGGAAGGGTGGTGTTATGACCAATGCCTTAATAGGCTTGTTGGAATATTCGGGTTGCTCAATGTTTGGAACAACCGGTTCCTTTGGAGGAACTACAACCTTTGAAGGCTCAACAACAATAACCTCATCTTCTTCTTCTCTTGAAACTCTTTTGGGGTTGCTTTCTCCAAGGGTTTTCCCACTTCTTAAGGTTATTGCACTCACATTGGGGTTCTTCTCGGTTTGAGATGGAAGTTTACCCCTTTGTTCCATCTTGTTGAGAGCGGTGGCCAAGTCTCCAATTTGTGCTTGAATGTTGGAGAAAGTGTTCTTGGTCTCTTGTTGAAATTGGGTTTGGCTTTGAGCAAGAGAAGTGACGAGTTCTTGAAGGCTCATTTGATGGTTACCACTTGATTGGCCTTGTTGTGGAGGTTGTTGGTAATTTGGAGGGTTATAAGAAGTTTGTGGATATGGAGGTTTTTGGGAAGGATATTGCGGATGTTGGGGTCTCATCAAAATGTTTGGTGGATTTTGCTTTGGTGGGTATGGATTGTTTGGGTTATTCCTCCAATTTGGGTTGAAATTGTTTTGAAATCCCATGGGTCTTGGTTGACCTTGATATCCTCCCATTGCATTCACATCTTCCGGTTCACTTCCAAGAGTGGGACACTTATCCGTATAATGCCCCGTAATGGCACAAATACCGCATACCATCAATTGTTGACCACTTCCCACCACCATTTGACTTAGCACATTAGTCAAATCCAAGAGCTTTGATTCCAAGTGTTGAGTGTTGCTAACCTCACCAACCACTTGTGGATAATTTATCTTCATTTCATTTCGAGTCCCAAAGTTCCTTTGATTTTGAGAAATGGTTCCAAAAAGTGATCTTATCTCTTGAGGTGTCTTGTTGAAGATGTCACCACCACTTGATGCATCAATCATCCTTCGATCTTTTTCATTCATACCCTCATAAAATTGTTGACGAAGTAGGTGTTCGGGTATGTTGTGTTGAGGACAACTTGTACACAAGTTGTTGAATCGCTCCCAAAAATCATGAAAAGTCTCATTCTCCCCTTGACGAATCCCCAAAATGTCGCTTCTTTGACTTGATATCCGGGAGGTGGGATAAAACTTACTATTGAAGGCTTTGAGTAACTCTTCCCATGTGTGAATAGATCCCAGTGTTAAGTTGAATAACCACTCTCTAACTTTATCTTCCAAGGTGAGCGGGAAGGCAGTTAGCTTGAAATCATCCAATGTCACGTGTTCGGGCAACATGCTAACACATATCATATGAAAGGACTTCAAATGCCTTTAAGGATCTTCTCTATCCAAACCATGGAACTTGGTGAGTTGATGTATGAAACTTGACTTCAATTCAATTCCTCGACGGTTTTCGGGATAAACAATACCAAGAGGTGTGTGAGTAACATCTGTCTCCATCATTTGTCGAAGTGTCAACTCTTGAGGGGGGTTGGGTGGATTGGGGTTATTGGGATATTGTTGCAAGTAATTGGGTGGTTGTTGGTAAGGTGGGTATGGGTATTGTCGGGGATTGTAGATTGGTGGTGGATAAGGTTGGTAGTTAGGATATTGGTTGTAGGGGGGTTGTTGTTGGGGGTACATTGGGTTTTGGTACATTGGAGGGTGTTGGTAATTGGGTTGATTTGGGTAATGTATTTGTTGTTGAACTTGAAAAGCATTGTTTGGAGGTTGGTTGTTTTGGTGGAATTGTTGGTTTTGTGGTTGTTGATAATTGGGTTGGTTTTGAGGAGGGGCTTGATTCCAAGGTGGCATATCAATGAGAGGTTCTTGTTGTTGTCTTGGTTGTTGGGGTGGTGTATTGGCATCTTGATTGTTTGGGTTTGGGTTGGGATTGTGAGGTGGAGTGTGATTCATGGCTATGTAGTTTTCAAACGGAATGTCTTCAAAGGAATGACCAACAATTGGAGAACTCGGCTCGGTGTCGGTATCACTTGAAGTGTGAACTTGGTCTTCTATGTTGATTAGTGGAGAAGAGGAAGAAGCTTGAACTAGTTGTTGTTGTTTTGCTTGTTTGGCTAACTTTTTCAACCTTTTTGCTTCTTTTTCAATTTCCGGATTGTAGAGTAGTTCACCGGTTCTTGTAGACCTATGCATAAACAATCAAATAACAATAACCAATTTCCCCGGCAACGGCACCAAAACTTGGTGGGATGTCAAGTCCACTAAGCAAATTACACCCTTTGTTTGCAAATAAAACGTAATATAATGGTAAAAAGGGGTATCGATCCTCGGGGAAATGGTTGTATTCAATCACCAATGCAATCTAAAAGAACTATTGTAAATAAACTAACTAACTACAATTAAACAAAGGGGGGGTGTTATGATTGCTTGAAAACTAAAAGACTTGAATAACTAAAAACTTGCAATTAAGCAAGATAGTGAGATGCTCAAATGTTGGGAACAATTGGTTAACCAAGGCAATTCAACACAATGAACATTTGTGTGTTTATCATTAGGATTCAACATGAAGCTTATCATTCATCCCAAATTGGTTATAGCAATCATGAAGCATGATATGTCAAGATTCCTCTTAGGTAGTATGGAGGTTGGGGAAGCCCACGACACACCTTCTTAATCAAGATCAAGGGTTTAATTGAAGCAATTGAACCAAAGAAGTCAATTAGCATTAAGAAAGAAGGAATCCCCAATTCCTAGAGGATGTCAATGCTTACACATCCATAAAGGAGCTATGATTCATAAACTAGAGATGATTTTTACCATCATAAAGCCCTTGTTCTAAGTTAATTCAATGATTCAATGCAAACCAAAGAAATAAAATAACAATAGCTCATTCAAGTGCCAAGCTCATGATCAAAGCATTAAACAAGCATAAGAAATATGATCTAGAACCATAAACATAAGATAATTGATAATCTAGCATGAATCCTTCAAAAACCCACAAACATTCAAAGGTTTTAACCAAAGTTAACCAATATAGAGAGTTTAGCCACTCATGGCAATAGAACAACAATCACAAAAGTCTAATTGCATAAAGAAACTACCTAAGACTTGGAAAGATGAAAGGAAATGGGTTTCTAGCTCCAAAATCGCCTCTTGCAGGTCTCCAATGGTGTAAAATCGAAGTTATGGCTGCTAGATCTGATCCCCCAAGGTAATGGCAAGCCAAATGACCAAAATGCCCAAACTGGGCAGTTGCGCGGGTACCCGCACGACGAAAATTCCACCCGCGCAAATGTTGCTGTAATGCTATTGGTCCTTCATTCCTCCACTCCACCCTTCCACTATCAAAGATTCCTTTGGTCCCCTCCATATACATGTGATTTAAACCAACCAATCATCACTTAGCTTCAAAAATGGATGCTCCAAGCCCAAATTAACAATCCATGATCCATTTTTCACAAGCCCACTTCATCCAAGCCTTTATCTTTTAAGCCCAAATCTTCTTTAGTGGATCCGCCAAGCCCAATAATGCATCGGAAAGCCCACTAAGCCCAACTCCAGTCAAACCACAACCGCAATGAGCTCCAAAAACCTGCAGAATACCTCATGCAACATAAAAAGCACCCGGTACAAGCCATACTAAAGAAAATAAATAAAATACAATGCAATAATGATAAAAAGATCTAAAAATCTAAAATAAACTAATAAAAATAAGGAAATAAAATAAGCTATCAAATTCACCCCAAGCTTAAACCTAACTTGTCCTCAAGTTAGAACAAGACTAAAATGAGCTCTGGATGAGCTAAACTAAAAAGGAAAAAGAAAGGTACCATAGAACTTGGGCCCAAAACCGTGAGAAGCCCAAACAAGACCCATTTATGAAAATGTTTACATTTTTAGTCCTTGTAAGGTCTCAAATGTCAAGATTAGCTTTGTTTAGCAAAAATAACCCATACTTTTGTCATTTTGTCGATTTTAGCCCCTTTCATGAAGTTTTTCTTAGCTTCAAGTAACCTAAATGTATTTTAAACCTTTTTCTTGTAAGATGAGTTAAAATGAGTGTTATGTCAAACCAATATCATCATCTTTTAGTAGATCTTTAAGTCCATGAAGTTTATAACACATAAACACATATATAACTAGAAAAACACACAAAATCATGCATACACACATAGATCTACACAAAACAACTTGTATTCTCCCCCAAAACAAAGTAAAAATCGAAAATAGGGGTATGAACTCACATTGCTTTGAAGTTTTTGGTTTTTGGTGACGGAATGAGAAGATCTCGGCCCTAGATGTGTTCTTGAGAAGATTTCTGAACTTAGGAAGTTCTAGGACGCATGATTCACGAAAAACATATGTTTAGGAGGAGTGATTAAGCTTAAAATGAAGTATATCAACTTGAGTTTGTATGATCTTACCACAATGTGAAGCTTGAAGTGATCTTCTTGAAAACACACCTAATACTCACGAATTTCTTGAGAGGTAGAGAGTGGAAGAGTGTTGAAGGTTGAGAGAAAAGGTGATGAATTTGAAATGTTGAGTGAGGTTGGAGAGGGAGAGAGGCCGAGAGTTAGAGAGAGATAAGAGAGGGGAGGGTTGACTTATGAAGAGTGTGATTTGAGGGTTGCATGGATACATGTACTCTTGCATGGATATCCACTAGATATTGTTGAGGTGTCAACTCTCTCCTTCCCTCCCATTTGTTTTTCTTTTTTTTTGTTGTTGGGCCGAGTATAAGGGAAAAGGAAGAGAGAATGAAAGAGTTTGGGCCCTTTCTTGATTTAGTTCGAATTTAGGAGGCCCAAGATGGAGATTTTCGGCCCATTGGGCCCTTATGAGGGTTCACGGCCCAATGAATCCCAAGAATATAGTTTACGGCCCATTAGGGCTTATGAAGCCATTTACGACCCATCATGGCCCATTAGAGATAAGCGGAATCATTCTAGGCCCACATGACCCAAAATACTTTAGTTTCATGGATGTGGGTCCAATTAGAGCCCAAATAGGGTTCCTTGGCCCAAAATAGCCAAATTGAAAGTTTACTGGTCCATTAGGCCCAATAAGAGGATCCTAGTCCATAATAAACTTGAACCGAGATTTTTAAGGTTTTCAACCCATAGTTCAATATATGAGATGTATTGTATTAGGTTTTGAGCTTCAATCAGGAGTTTGGATTCAAATGGATGATTTCATTTTAGCATATAGCATGATATTCACTTAGAGTACAAGTCTTACAATAGCTGATGTTTACATGAAAATAGAATCTCCTAGCTAATAATGCTAGTTGTGACACGATTACGTGGATATAAAGAACATAAAAAATGGCCTTGTTTTCTCTCCCCCTATCATCCATGCTTTTCGGTGGCCTGAACCACCATGCACTACCCCTTTCGTCGTTGTGCACCACCTACGACCACCTGTTGCGGCCTCTTATTCAAACGAGACTCCTACCGATGAGCAAACAAATCCGATCAGCCCACCGACGATCCCACAATAGCCGTGAACCACCATAAGGACCACCACCGGCGATCACTATTTTTGGGTAGCTCCAACGGTTTTTTAACAGTCTTGGACAACTGCGAAACTTGACTTTCCAACTCATGTCGAGCCGGTCTACAACCCTCCGATGTTGTTCTGCTCAAAAAGTTTTTCGAGCGAAAAGTCATAAACCCGACGTGTATCCTGATCTCGACAATGGTAACTTCACATGCTACAAAAGTGAGTTCTACAATCCCTTTTAAGCTTTTAATATTTTTGGGGGAGAATATGTGCATCACTAGTCATTATTTTTATATAAACGCTAAACTGTTAGTTTAAAGGTTTATATAATTTAATGTGTGTGTGTGTGTGTGTATATATATATATATATATATATATATATATATATATAGGGAGCTAGGTTCAAATGTGGATTGACATCTATTGTGCAGACGTGTGGACAGTGCTATTCTGTGAGAATGACAAAGAAAATATGTCGTTTGATAATGTGGATACATTCAATCTTACATAACTATTGTCATTATTATGCATTCTCACCAATTAAATCGCCCATAAGGTTATTATAGACTTTTTTTTTATTATTCTCATTCTGTCAAAATGTTGTCAGGATATATTTATTGGGTCGTATTCTGTAAGAACGAAAATGAGTGAAAAACGATGCGTGAGAATAAAAATGAATAAGAATTAGTGAGAATGCATGAAAATGACAATAATTATGTGAGGTTGAACGTATCCACATTACTAAACAACTTATGCTTTTAGTAATTCTCATAGAATAGCATTGTCCACACGTCCGCACAATAGTTGTTTATCCACATTATAACCTAGCCCTATATATATATATATATATATATATATATATATATATATATATATATATATATATATATATATATTGCAATGTTGTAAATATCCCGACTAGGTCCCGATTAACCTCTAGGCGCTACTTGACCGACTAGAGGGTGTCTAACGATTAATCCTTGCATATACAATGAGTGAAGCATTAGAAAACGATGAAATTTTATAGCTATGAAAAGTTCTATCTCAATAGAAACTATTTGAAGAATGAGTACTCTTGTATTAATCATATTAACCTGTTTTGATATGATATTAATGGTATTTTCGAACTTTGTTATGATATTAGTCACATTTTTTTAAAAAAATTCAACAAATTAGCAATTAATGGTCTCTGCCTAGCTGATTAATCCATTAATCCCAGTCAACCGATTAGCTAACGTCTAACATTTTTTACAACATTGATATATATATATATATATATATATATATATATATATATATATATATTGTGACAACTGTCAAGTTTGGGTCAAACAAAGTCAACAAGTCAGCAAAAGTCAACAAGTCAACGAAACTAAACTCAGCCCGTATTAGGATTTTTAAGCGAATCTTGATGTATCCTAACGTATAACCTACAAACATTAATGTAAAGTGCGTCTCTCTTTATCAATTGTTGAATAAAAATCCTGTTTAGGATCAATGACGTAAAATTCGATAATACAATCAAATATTATTTTGGTATAAATAATATTTTCAACGCATTGTGTTATTATCTTTATTGATAATGATTCCCTTTTAATGATTTGAATTTTTACGATTGAAATTAGATAATTATACATTTTTATACCATACTTTTTATAAAATTTACACCATTTTTTTAAAATACCAACTATTTTCATAAAAAAAGAGTTGACTTTGATGAGACTTGTCTCATCTTTTCCAACCAAGAAATATTACACAACATATACTAAGTCCTTTATTCAACATACAACAATACAAATATCACCTCACCCCACCCCACCCCCACCCCACCCCACCCCCACCCCACCCCTCCCCCTCCCCCTTAACTTGCGGCCGAAAGGCCCTTCTCTCTCACCATCTTCATCTTTCTTCATCCTTCTTCATCTTTTCTTTCAAGAACAAGTCCAAGCCTTCCCTAGATAAATTTTTCCAAGTGGTTCTTCACAATTTGGTAAGTGTTTTCTTCATAATCTAGTGTTTTTACACACATTCATACTAGTTTCATCTCATTTACACACATTATCATGTGTTAAAATTCTTAGGATAATACCATCTTCAAGTGTTCTTCAACCACCTTCAAGTGTTCTAAGCTTGAGGATCTTCATCTTTATCACTTTAACCAACCACAAACACACTCGAGGTGAGTTCATACCCCCATATTTTCGAGTTTTCATGTTTTAGGGAGGTGGGGGGATACAAGAAAAACTTGATTTATAACACAAATGTTTGCATGTTTCATTTCTATGTTGTGTATAAAGCATTATCTTTCATGAAATGTGGTTATTACTTGTTGGTAGAACATTTATTTGTAGTATGTTAGTTTGTGATGCAAAACTAAGAAAAACAAACATAAACTATGTTATATGTTCTTTAGAAAAGGTAAAACTACCAAGCTACAAGGATTAAGATTTTTATAGTCAAAATATGACTTTTCTAGCAATAATGGTTAGGTTCTAGTTATTCAACCATTTTTGTGGGATATAACCCATAATATGTTGTTTGGGACATGTATTTTGAAAACTAGACAAAATACCAAGGAGTTAGTTTTACAAAAGAGAACTCAAAAATCTATCATTTTATGTAAAAATGGATATTTAAACAAAAATGGTCATAACAAGTTTAGGAAATTATTTTGTGGGTTTTAACTAAAATATATGGTTTTAAAACATATAAAGTTATTTCGAGTTAAAAATCCCACAAATGTTAAAACTAAGTTTTACAAATTTATATTTTTCTAGTTATCGGTAAATATCGTTAAAAATGTGCAAAAACTAGAAATTAACTTTTTCATACCAAACGTTCTCATACTTATGTTAAATGTAAGTTTATATGATATAATCTTTAAAACATCTAGATATGATAACTTATACTTATTTATATATATGATTATATAAATGGACATAACAAAACATTCATAATAAACTATAATTGGTATAGTTTATGGGTCACAAATACTATTTCATCATTTTGCACGAACCATATAATTATTTAAAGGTATAATTATTTTTACACTATGTAACCACTATGGAAGGGTAATACATCCATTTGTAAAAAGGGTTTTCATTACACTAGACGTAAACATGTTAATACAATTTTGTGAGACATAGCCTTCATCGTACTTACTTGAGTACATATTAAAGTTCCTAAATTATAACCAGAGTCTCGGTAAGAGAGCGTGACACTTGTGTATAGATCTATACAGGACTAACAACCTCACACCTAAGCTGTTTACAGTTAGACCGATAGGTCTAGGGTGACAAATGTCTAACATTCTAACGCCTGAAGAACATCATAGCAGGCCAACTAGTCGTTAGCACGGTTATAATAACGCACATGAGTATTAACAATACATTTGGTTAATGGGGATAAGTTACATTATATCAGTTTTATATAATGATAAAACTACATAATACTATTTCCTAGTACAATACAACCTACATTTTGGTCTTTGGGTTTAAGACATGCAGCTCACTTTTAAAGAAAATATTGGATTTTCTGGAAACATACACTATCACTTTTACAAGGAAAAGTTACCGATTTTTCTCATACAAAACTCTTATGAACTCACCAACTTAATTGTTGACACTTTTTCAAAACCACTTGTATTCTCAGGAAATCAGTAGACAGGTAACCAAAAGGGTTTTGAGGATGGGGCGTCGTAGCGTCACGTCATTTACTTTTGTCATATGTATTTGGTATCAAGTAAACAATGTTTTTGGATCCAATGTAAACTTCTTAATTATCAATATGATGGTTGTATGGCTTTGATCACTATTATTTATTTTGTTATGATATTGTACATGAAGTCATCCACCCTCAGACGTTTCCGTCGTTCTGGTTTGGGGGTGTGACAGATTGGTATCAGAGCATTGTTTATAGTGAACTAAGTATATCAAACCACGTAAGATATACAACTATAAATAAAATGGGACTAAAACTCTCTGAGTAAACATTTTCGCACAAGTATACTTTTAAAATATAATGATATTTTTATAAAAGTATAAGTACATACATACTAGAAAAGTGTCATAACAAGAACAATACAAAATTAATAAGATGAGTTGAACACTACGATTAAGCCTAGATAGTCATGTAATCATATCTGGAATAAATATAGCCTGATCAACTATATTTATGTGAGATATGACCAACATGCGTTTGGGAATAGTCATGGTGAACGACAAGTCTAATACTTACCAACACCCCATACAAAGAAACTCTAAGAACCAAACATAAATTTTAAAATACTATAGGAGTATTGTATGATAGAAACATACGTCTAGATTCATTATGTGTCTCTCATACCTCTATCATTGCACAGTCGACATGGCAGATTTTCACCACCCCGGAGATCCTTACTTTCCCAACCAGGGAAACGCCGGTTGGATCGAGGAGGATCCTGAAGAGGACCCCGAAGAGATAATCAAAGAAGAACCCGAAGAGGATCCGGAGGAGAGAGAGGATGAGGAAGAGGACTCTGACACAGAGTCCAAGGTTATTAACCCTCCCGATGTTGCATGTGTTCCCGCGCATCGACAGAGCTACCAGGGGCCCACGCCCCGTTGGGCGGAGGATCTAGAGAGGTGGAGCAGACAGTAGCACCAGCGTTCCCCATATGGCATGGAGCGAGGTTTCTATAACCTCATTCACGGAGGTCCGACAGACAGGGCCCTCCCTGTCATGGCACAGCAGATCATGCGTCTCGGGAATCAGGCCAGGGTTATCGACGAGTCGGATCTTGGAGGTGGGGGCTGCCGCGGAGGTCACAGCCGCACAATCTCGACAGCAGGAAAGGGACTACGTCCAGGCATGTAGTATCATTTACCACCTCCAAGAGGACCTCACCACTGCTCGGGTGGAAATGAGAGAGTACCAGGAGAGACACTCGGCCCTCGAAGAGAGGGTGATCGAGGCTGAGCGTCGGGTAGAGGAGATGCATGCCTCCATGACTTCATCTCATGGCCCACAGGAGACCACACGCCGCGAGTAGGGCTTATACTACTCACATTTTGTTATAGATTAGGTTTACGTGTAAGCGTTGGTGCTACTCTTCCCTGTATGTAGGTTCGACCCTACGAATAAGTGATTACACTATTCGAGGGGTCGTTATGCTGTCAAAAACACTTTTCTTCTCTTCTCTTGATGTATTGTAGACCTTCTTAAAGGTCAACTTTCCCAAAAACCATGTACTAATATATTATCAATGAAATTGGCATGCATTTTATTTCATTGGGTGTTTCTATTTGTTATGCAATTGCTTACTTATTATAGTAGATTTCCATTTATGAATTGCTTGCAAGTTACAATAACAACGTGACCTAATACATGTATAATAGATACACTCTATTACAATAATGCCCGATTCATGACCATTATCAAAGACTTACCATCATTCCACCTTTAAACCTTATGGCAGAAAGATGCCACCACGAAGAGTTATCAGACGTGTCGTCAACACTTCAACAACTCCACCGCCACCACCTCCACAAATGGACTCCGCCGTTTTCCAACCTGCTGTAACAGCCGCAGTGGCAGCCGACATGGCCCAAATCAGCATAACGGCATGAATAGGAACGACAATGGAAGCGGGAACGGGACCAGTAGTTCCAATCTGGGCGAAAGCCAAGGGCACCAACGAATCTGCTCCTACAAAGAATTCATGAACTGCAAGCCCAGAACCTATCATGGCAATGGCGGTGTCGTCACCTTGACAATATGGTTTGAGAAAACCGAGTCCATATTCGAAATCTAGCATGCCCGGATGAATTCAAGGTCAAATACGCAACTTGTACATTCCCGTACTCGACCTTATCGTGGTGGAACGACCATGTTAAAACTCTGACCATTGTTGTGGCCAACTACATGAGTTGGGAGGACCTGAAAGTTATGATGCTAGGGGAGTACTGCCCAAGGATCGAGATGCAGAAACTAGAACAAGAACTGTGGGGCCATACCATGAAGCGCTCTAATATTGCCACTTACACCGCCCAATTTAACGAACTGGCAACTCTGTGCCCTGGGATGGTCACCCCAGAGGCCAAGAAGGTGGAACGTTACATCTGGGGACTATCCCCTCAGATTCAGGGAATGGTCATATCCGCCAACCCAAGCACCTTCAACAGTGCCAAGCGTTTGGCACAAACTCTTGTCGACCAGGGTGTCCGTCAGGGCATTATAACCCCCACGCCCGAACAACCAAAAAGGGGATACAACAAGCGGAAGTTTGGGAATAAGAAAAAGGGTCAACCCCCTCAAGAGCTTGTCAAGAAACAACAAACTGTGGTTGTCCAAGCCGCTACCATCCCTGCTGCCCTTGCACTAGCCAAGCAATATGTTGGGACTCTTCCAAAATGTAGCAAGTGCAACTTCCATCACTATGGAGCCTGCCGAGAGATGCACTGCAATAACTGCAATAGGAAGGGGCATACCGCCCGTTTCTATAGGGCTCCGGCACAACAAACTACCCAAGGCACTAATGCTGGGGTAAGTCAGGTTTGCTACGGATGTGGTGAGACAGGGCATTTCAAGAAGGAGTAAGGCAAAGAACAGAAATGACAGAGGCATGGGGAGGGTTTTAGAAATAAGGCATGAGGAGGCCGTGAAGGATCCCACCGTGGTTACTGGTACGTTTCTCCTCAATAACTCATATGCATGTATACTTTCCGATAGTGGTGCAGAGAAAAGTTTCGTGAGCCACAAGTTTAAACACTTACTCAAACAGAAGCCCTAATCGCTGAATGAAACATTCACCGTAGAAATGGTAAATAGAAAAATAGAAAGCACTAAAGATATATACATAGGTTGTACCCTCACTCTAAACAACTATTCTTTCCAAATCGACCTAATGCCGGTCACAATAAGGAGTTTTGACGTTATCATTGGCATGGATTGGTTAAGTCCTCACCATGCTGATATCCTGTGTTAAGAAAAGGCCGTTCGCCTTAACCTGCCAAGTAGAAAAACCCTCGTTATTTATGGCGACAAACCCGGCGCGAATCTGCAAATCATCTCATGCATCAAGGCTCAAAAGTATCTACGCAAGGAATACCACGCCTTCTTAGCCCACGTTGTTGATGGGAAACAGGAAATGAAAGACATCAAGGATATTCCAGAAGTCTGTAACTTTCCCGATGTGTTCCCAGAAGACCTTCCGGGAACACCACCCGTGCGCCAAGTCGAGTTCAGAATTGACTTGATCCGTAGAGCCACCCCCATAGCTAAATCCCCATACCGTTTAGAACCGACAGAAATGAAGGAATTGTCCAGTCAACTGAACGAACTACTAAGCAAAGGATTCATCATACCAAGCTTCTCACCTTGGGGAGCACCAGTCTTGTTCGTGAAAAAGAAGGACGGATCATTCCGCATGTACATAAACTATCGAGAACTGAACAAACTCACCATCAAGAACTGTTATCCCCTACCTCGAATCGACGACCTTTTTGATCAACTAAAAAGATCGAGCTACTTCTCGAAGATCGATCTAAGGTCGGGGTACCATCAACTGCGAGTATAGGAGGGAGATATTCCTAAAACGGAATTTAGAACCCGCTACGGTCACTACGAGTGTGTAGTGATGCCTTTCGGGCTGACTAATGCGCCCGCGGTGTTCATGGACCTAATGAACCATGTATGCTGACCTTACTTATATAAATTCGTGATAGTATTCATCGATGACATGCTAATCTACTCACGAAGTAAGGAATACATAGTCAGCACCTACGACAGGTCTTGGAGACATTAAGGGCAGAAAAGTTGTACGCGAAGTTTTCAAAATACAAATTTTGGATCCAAAATCGCAAAGCCGCTCACCATCTTGACTTAGAAGGGAGTGACTTTCAGCTGGAAAATAAACAAGAGGCTGCCTTCCAAGCGCTAAAACAAACTCTATGCAGTGCTACGATTTTGTCGCTCCCAGAAGGGACCGAGGACTTTGTGGCCTACTGCGATGCGTCCAAGCAGGGCCTAGGATGCGTGCTCATGCAACGAGGAAAGGTCATTGCCTATGAGTTAAGGCAACTCAAGACTCATGAGGTCAATTACACCACACATGACCTCGAATTAGGAGCAGTGGTATTTGCCCTGAAGATCTGGAGACACTACCTTTACGGCACAAAATGCACCATATTCACTGATCATAAGAGTCTTCAACACATTCTCAATCAAAAGGAGCTCAACATGAGACAACGACGATGGGTAGAACTGCTAAATGACTATGAATGCGAAATTCGTTATCATCCAGGAAAGGACAACGTAGTAGCGGATGCCCTAAGTCGAAAAAATACACGGGTCGTCAGGTAAAATCATTGACCATGACCATCCATTCACACCTGTCCACACAAATCAAGGAGGCGCAGCTTGAAACCTTGAAACCCGAGAACGTCGTAGGTGAGGCCTTGCGAGGAATGGACAAAAACCTTGAGGCCAAGGAGGACGGGGCTTATTATCTCATGAACCGAATCTGGACACCAAAATTTGGAGGCTACAGAGACGTTGTCATGAATAAGGCTCACAAAACCAAATACTCTGTTAATCCCGGTTCAGACAAGATGTATCTGGACCTCAAGAAAACTTATTGGTGGCCAAACATGAAGGCAGAAATCACTACCTGTGTAGGCAAGTGCCTGACTTGCGCCAAAGTCAAGGTCGAATACCAGAAGCCCTCGGGCCTGTTGCAACAACCGGATATACCCAAGTGGAAGTGGGAGCGGATAACCGTGGACTTCATAACCAAGTTGCCCAAGACGACGGGCAGACTTGACACCATCTGGGTGATCGTTGATAGGTTAACCAAATCTACACACTTCCTAGCAATAAAAGAAACCGACAAGATGGAGAAGCTAACAAGGACGTACATTAAAGAAATTGTACGACTACATGGTGTGCCAATATCTATTATCTTCGACAGAGATAGCATATTTACTTCACGATTTTGGCAATCACTACAAAAGTCCTTGGGGACCAGCCTCGACATGAGTACAGCTTATCACCCTCAAACCGACGGGCAAAGCGAGAGAACCATTCAGACGCTGGAATACATGTTGAGAGCTTGTGTGATAGACTTTGGTAAAGCCTGGGAAACCCATTTACCGCTCATCAAATTCTCATACAATAACAGTTATCACACTAGCATTAAGGTTACTCCATTTGAAACCCTCTATGGGCTCAAGTTCAGATCACCTTTGTGCTGGGCTGAGGTGGGTGACATACAACTAGCAAGAGGATAGGTGTCTAATAGCACTCACCGACACTGAGATCATACGGGAAACTACAAAGAAGATTGTTCAGATCCGTGAACGATTAAAGGCATCCCGGGATCGGCAAAAAAGCTATGCAGATAAGCGACGCAAACCTTTGGAATTCCAGGTTGGTGACCGCGTTCTGTTGAAGGTCTCACCCTGGAAGGGAATGATACGTTATGGAAAACATGGGAAACTGAATCCAAAGTATATCGTACCATTCGAGATCCTTGCCAGAATCGGACTGGTGGCTTACAAACTTCGACTACCACAGGAACTCAGTAACGTGCACCCCACCTTCCTCATGTCCAACTTGAAGAAGTGTCTGTCCGACGAGATTCTTGTTATCCCACTCGATGAAATCGAAGTTAACGAGAGTCTACACTTCGTAGAGGAACCTGTGGAAATCATGGACAGGGAGGTCAAAATAACGAAACAAAGCCGCATACCCATAGTGAAAGTCCTTTGGAATGCCAAGCGAGGGCCCGAATTTACTTGGGAACGTGAGGACCAAATGAAACAGAAATACCCACAACTTTTCCTCTAGTCGTAAGAACCCGCCCAAGGTACAAATTTCGGGATGAAATTCCCTCTAACGGGGAGATGATGTGACAACTGTCAATTTTGGGTCAAACAAAGTCAACAAGTCAGCAAAAGTCAACAAGTCAACGAAAGTCAACTCGACCCGTATTAGGATTTTTAAGAAAATCTTGATGTATCCTAACGTATAACCTACAAACATTAATGCAAAGTGCGTCGCTCTTTATCAACTGTTGAATAAAAATCTTGTTTAGGATCAATAACGTAAAATTCGATAATACAAGCAAATATTATTTTGGTATAAAATAATATTTTCAACGCATTGTGCTATTATCTTTATTGATAATGATTCCCTTTTAATGATTTGAATTTTTATGATTGAAATTAGATAATTATTCATTTTTATACCATCCTTTTTTTAAAATTTACAACATTTTATAAAAACACCTACAATGTTCATAAATAAAAAAAAAAGAGTTAACTTTGATGAGACTTGTCTCATCTTTTCCAATCAAGAAATATTACACAACATATATCAAGGCCTTTATTCAACATACAACAATGCAAACATCACCTCACCCCCCACCCCACCCTCCCCCTCCCCCTTAACTTGTGGTCGAAAGGCCCTTCTCTCTCACCATCTTCATCTTTCTTCATCCTTTTTCATCTTTTCTCCCAAGAACAAGTCCAAGCCCTCCCTAGATAAAATTTTCCATGTGTTTCTTGACAATTTGGTAAGTGTTTTCTTCATAATCTAGTGTTTTTACACACATTCATACTAGTTTCATCTCATTTACACACATTATCATGTGTTAAAATCCTTAGGATAATACCATCTTCAAGTGTTCTTCAACCACCTTCAAGTGTTCTGAGCTTGAGGATCTTCATCTTTATCACTTTAACCAACCACAAACACACTCGAGGTGAGTTCATACCCCCATATTTTCGAGTTTTCATGTTTTAGGGAGGTGGGGGGATACAAGAAAAACTTGATTTATAACACAAATGTTTGCATGTTTCATTTCTATGTTGTGTATAAAGCATTATCTTTCATGAAATGTGGTTATTACTTGTTGGTAGAACATTTATTTGTAGTATGTTAGTTTGTGATGCAAAACTAAGAAAAACAAACATAAACTATGTTATATGTTCTTTAGAAAAGGTAAAACTACCAAGCTACAAGGATTAAGATTTTTATAGTCAAAATATGGCTTTTCTAGCAATAATGGTTAGGTTCTAGTTATTCAACCATTTTTGTGGGATATAACCCATAATATGTTGTTTGGGACATGTATTTTGAAAACTAGACAAAATACCAAGGAGTTAGTTTTACAAAAGAAAACTCAAAAATCTATCATTTTATGTAAAGATAGATTTTTAAACAAAAATGGTCATAACAAGTTTAGGACATTATTTTGTGGGTTTTAACTAAAATATATGGTTTTAAAACATATAAAGTTATTTTGAGTTAAAAATCCCAAAAATGTTAAAACTAAGTTTTACAAAGTTATATTTTTATAGTTACCGGTAAATATCGTTAAAAATGTGCAAAAACTAGAAATTAACTTTTTCGTACCAAACGTTCTCATACTTGTGTTAGATGTAAGTTTATATGATATAATTTTTAAAACATCTAGACATGATAACTTATACTTATATATATATATATATATATATATATATATATATATATATGATTATATAAATGGATATAACAAAACATTCATAATAAACTATAATTGGTATAGTTTATGGGGTCACAAATACTATTTCATCATTTTGCACGAACCATATAACTATTTTTACATTATGTAACCACTATGGAAGGGTAATACATCCATTTGTAAAAAGGGTTTTCATCACAGTAGACGTAAACATGTTAATACAATTTTGTGAGACATAGCCTTCACCGTACTTACTTGAGTACATACTAAAGTTCCTAAATTATAACCAGAGTCTCGGTAAGAGAGTGTGACACTTGTGTATAGATCTATACGGGACTGACAACCCCGCACCTAAGTTGTTAGCTACAGTTAGACTGACAGGTCTAGGGTGACAAATGTCTAACATTCCGACGCCTGAAGAACATCGTAGTATGCCAACTAGTCGTTAGCACGATTATAATAACTTACATGGGTATTAACAATAAATTTGGTTGATGGGGCTAACTTACATTCTATCAGTTTTATATAATGATAAAACTACATAATACTATGTCGCAGTACAGTACAACCTACATTTTGGTCTTTGGGTTTAAGACATGCAGCTCACTTTTAAAGAAAATATTGGATTTTCTGGAAACATACACTATCAATTTTACAAGGAAAAGTTATCGATTTTTCTCATACAAAACTCTTATTAACTCACCAACTTAATTGTTGACACTTTTTCAAAACCACTTGTATTCTCAGAAAATCAGTAGACATGTAACCAAAAGGGTTTTGAGGATGGGGCGTCGCAGCGTGACGTCATTTACTTTTGTCATATGTATTTGGTATCAAGTAAACAATGTTTTTGGATACAACGTAAACTTCTTAATTATCAATATGATGGTTGTATGGCTTTGATCACTATTATTTATTTTGTTATGATATTGTACATGAAGTCATCCACCCTCAGACGTTTCCGTCGTTCTGGTTTGGGGGTGTGACATATATATATATATATATATATATATATATATATATATATATATATATATATATATTGAACAATTTATGCTTGATTTATATATTTGATGTTTAAATAATAACAAATATAGTATTATTAAAATAATAAACGATAAATGTTTATTTTATTGTTTATAATTGTAACTGTTAAAATAGTTGGTATCGTCATTTATTCACTCAAAATGATATATTTACTTTTATTTTGAACTTGTCCTAATATTGGTAATGTTGGTTTTACATTGGGTAAAACTTCGATCTTGTCAAATTACAGCTGTTACACTGCCCAAATTTCGTTACAAAACTTATTAAGATTTTTATACGACGAATGAACTATAGGTTTAGTAAACTTTAAAACTTAAACTTTAGAACACAAAATCACATAATTTAGAATTGTTTAAACTTGAGAGTACTATATTAGTTAATCTTTCATCAACTAAGAATAAAAACTTAGTATAGCCATTTGTGCTATAACCATTAATCTTAAATGAGTGAGGAAAGTTGTGTATAGATCTATACGGTTTGACAATCATGCATGTGATTGCTAGCTATAACCTCCGTCTGATGAGACAAAATGGACGATAATTATTTATTCTCTATCTTTTTCCACGACGTCGAGGAAGCGTTGAGGTGATTTTCTCGGGACACCCCCTTATAGTGTCATACGGAGGCTTGTTCTGGTCATATAGCTTGGTTATAGGCTTATAACATCCCCACAGTACATTCTAAAAGCACTCATATGTGTTGAAATAAGACTATATGTAGCATGATTACATACTTAGAACGATAGATAAGCATCGGTATTTTATATAAGTAAAAATAAATACTTATATATTTATACGAATCACGTGAACTATTGTTGTCATAAACTTATATTTTAGAGTAAATAATTATATACAACACACACTTGTATGGGTTTACAAGCATGAAGTCACATAAGCCATGTAGATCGTATACACTGCACACACACATACACACGCACACTTGTACATGGTTACAAGCACGTATTCACATAAGTAAGGTAAGTACTTATACTCTCTAATTTTATTCTTTTTGCTTGTAAAAAGTACATTTTTTATATAAGTTGGTCAACCAGTCATGTTTATATAAATATACTTATAGTTATAAAAGTATGCAGAGTCAAAACCTGTGGAACTCACCAACATTATTGTTTACATATCTTAAAACACATGTATTCTCAAGAACCTAAGAGCTGCAATTACACACACATACACACACTGAACAATACGTATAATGTCCCAAAAACCTTAGTAAAAATTTTCATTTTAAAAAGACGGTTCCATGAAATCTACAAAGTATTCAATCATTGCTTCAAAGCAAAACCATAAAAATTAGAGTATCAATAACATCTCTCAAACATAAATTAGCAGGATGATGTGTACGATCACGCATTCGCCTTCCCCCGATCCTCTGAAGTACCTAAAATTTTTAAATCCCCAACTGTAAGCCAAAGCTTAATGAGTTCCCCAAAAATATCCCACACAACAATACACATTCAATGCATACACACATGGGCCTTTAGTCTGCCTGGACCGCCTCGCAAGGCCTATAGGATGTCTGGAGCGCTCTACTGAGCCTACAGTCTACTGGACCATCTCATAAGGCCTACAGTAGTTGGACCGATCACTTGAGACTATAGTCCGACTGGACAGCCTCGCAAGGCCTACTGTACACATGGACCGCCCTAGTATCTTGGCCTACAACACAACGTAGGACCGTCTCAACCCAACCACAATTTATTGACATATGCAAACTAATAAACAATAATTAGCAAAAATAGGTAATCATATAGATTTAACAATCTAACAGATCACTACAACATACCAACATTTTGTACACAAGGATACATAATGTAGCACAAAATATAATGAGAAAACTCACTTTGCAGCCTAGCAGATAACAATACAACTCATACAATCCAAGAACCGATACTACGAGTCACCTATACCATAATTATCGACCAATTCTCAATCCAAAGCCTAAAACCCTCAAGTTGACCAAAATTCAACTTGGTCAAAAAGTCAACGCTCAAAGTCCAACAGTGAGTCACCACGTGTGGCCAAGCATTTGACAGGTCATGGTGACCCCACAACAAAACAGTTGTGAAGACCACCTAACGCCACATCATGGGATCTAAACCTCTATGTCGTGGGAACTATTCTATCTAGTTTAATGCATTAAGCTCTTAATCCTTCATGCATGTTTAATGCATTTCTAGAACTCCAACTATGTCAAAAATGGTGAAAATGAGGTCAAAACCTCATGAAAGGAATCAAAACTTAATCTTACTTGAGATTTGGAACATATAACCACAAGGGGACCTCAAGGATCCACAAAGTTGCCAAATTTATGGAATCAAACCACACCAACTAACCCAAATATGAAGAAGAAAGCATAAAAACCTAGATCTAGAAGCATAACACATAAAGATTGGAACTCAAAGAATCACAATGGTCCACAATATGTGCTAGAAAATGGAGGAGGAGCTTGCTTGTTGGGTCTACACTCAATGGACACCTTCTTTTCCTTCAAGGCACCAAAATAACCACAAAAGCTTCAAAAACTCAACAAGGGGGTAGGGTTTGCTTGGAGTGAAAGGGAGGTGATAGAGGTTGAGGGTGTGCAAACCCCATCCGTCACACCACTTAAATAGGGCTTAAGGACCGAAAAATTAGGGTTTTGCATGCAGGTGGCTGCCATGTTGTGGCCAATATCTTTCCACGTGGTGGCATCCAAAAAGAATACGAGTTTCAACTGGTGCCGCAACATCGTGGTGCCATCATCACCACGTCATGGACACCACAAAATCTTCTATTTTTAAGCCTCAATTACCTACAACTACAAAAGTACTTATACTTGGAACTTGGTGCTACAATATGGACTCCTTGTTATCAATCATTGTCCCTTACTTTTGTTATGGCCTACCTATTCAAGCAACTGCTACGTTTTCGATGTACTTGTAATTCTGGATGTACCCTTTGATTGAAACAATGTAATCACTACTTTTAAGTAAATAAAATCATATGACATGTATTATGAATTTTGTATTGTTTATTGTATGCTTTAATTGTTATCCGTTGCCATGTCACACACCCCAATGTTTCTGCCATCGATCGGGGGTGTGACAATATACTTCTATGAGCATTAGTTTTAGTTCTTCCCAAGTCGTGGCATAAGCTGAGTCAATGCCCATGCTTTTTGTATAGTCGTTCCTCCAGGCAAGGTATGTAGCGCCTGGTTCTTGGTACGTATTCTTTTATTTAAATCTTTGAGTATTTTGTGTTTTGGCCTTGGACTCGGCGAGTCACAGGCTCGACTCGCCGAGTAGGAGCGGGAAGGGGCACGGGGCTTAAGTCGTGGACTCGCCGAGTCGGGTCCCAGACTCGGCGAGTAGTCGCTGTCTGGACAAAAACCCTAATCCAGGGGTTTGCACCCTATTTAAACACTCTAACTCGGCCTCCCTTGTCCCTAACACTTCTAGAAGAGCTGTAGAGCGAAACCCTAGCCCCCATATTGTTCTTGTGAGTGATTTTGGCCTTGTGAAGGAAGTTTGGAGCTTAGAAGAAGAAGGAGAAGGTTGAGGAGTGCAAGGAGGGGAAGTAGATCCGAAATCTACTCTGTGAAAGGCTTCCATTCAGGTAGAAAAGTTCCTACCTTGATCTCTAGTTCATTAGATCCCCTTTTTGTCCCTAATATGTGGTTTTCAAGCCCTAAAACCCCAAACTCCATGTGTTTATGCTCTATGTTCTGAAAGGACTTCAGATCTGGACCTTATGGACATCTTAGTAGTGTAAAGTCTCTGTGGTTGAAGTGATTGAGGTCCCTCTTGAGTGTTTGACCTCATGAAGAGCTTGGATTTGCCTTTTTGAGCTCATAGGGCCATGCATGCACGTAAAGTTTGCAACTTTACGTGATAAGCATGCCCTAGGAGCTTAGATCTATGGTTTGGAACCGTTGCATGTCTTAAAATTGGTCTGAATGGGTGGAGAGTTGAAAGGACTCGGCGAGTGTCAAAGTGCACTCGGCGAGTTCTATGAAGATGGTCTTAGACTCGGCGAGTTGGATGAACAACTCGGCGAGTCCGATGAAGATTGCCTGGTACTCGACGAGTTGTTCTTCAAACTCGGCGAGTCATATGAACTGCTACTGAGTTAAGAGGGGTTTAAGTGAGAAACGTCCAACCCTCCATAGATGCACGCGGAATTAGCAATTTAACGTGTAACAATAGTCCCAGAAACCCAAATCCTCAAAATGGATGCTCTGGTGAGGATTTGGAGGCGAGTAGGAGATCTGCTCGTAGGGACTCGGCGAGTCGTTCTCGGACTCGGTGAGTCGGATCGCTAGTCAGTCTAATCGTCCCAAGTAGCGAGTTAGGATAACTCAGTGAGTGGGAAAAGGGACTTGATGAGTAAGATTGGAATGGTGGGAAAGGGACTCGGCGAGTCTGTGCCAGGACTCGGCGAGTCCAGTCAACTGGAAGTTGACTTTGACCAAGGAGTTGACCTTGGGCCAGGGGTAGGTCAGTCATTTGGCCGAAGGGTATTGATGAGTGGCTAATCTATGTTTATGGATTTATAGCCGTAGGATTTCCGGGGCAGCAGACGGACATCTAGCAAGCGGATTTTCAGCAGCTACGTTTCGAGGTGAGTTACCTTCCAGTAGGGGTGGGTCTACGGCCACAATGCCGGCCCGCCAATGAGGAGTATTTAGAAGATGATTGTCTTTGTGATAATTATGTTGGTCTGGTTATGTGTTTGGTTATGAGTTATATCTGTATGATATGTTACGCGCATGTTAGGGATAGTTTCCCTGATAGTGGTCCTTAGGACCGAGGGGTAGGTCAGTACCCGGATATGCCTGACTGTATGCTTATATCTTGTATTGTATGCTAGTGGTAGGGGGTGGAATAGTCCCCAGTTACCGGTTGAAAGATACCGATGAATGGTTACCGGTTGAAAGATACCGATGAATGGTTACCGGTCGGAAGATACCGATGAATGGTTACCGGTTGAAAGATACCGATGATATTGTATGGTATGTGGTATGATGGGGGAACTCACTAAGCTTTGTGCTTACGGTTTCAGTTTTTGGTTTCAGGTACCTCTTCGTCTAAGGGGAAGGAGCCGGCGGCGTAGCATAGCATCACACACACATATGATTTTCCGCATGGTGTTTTCTGGGATTGTACTCTGATATGACATTTGTTTATGATTGTGGGTTTCGAACATGATACTTGGATTTGAGATGACGTGTTTATACAATATTTTCTAATGAATGTTTTATGAGTTAATTAATCGAAAATGAATTTTTTTGGGCTTAAATTTTGGGATGTTACAAGGTATGTGTCCATAAAGGTGCATGTGTCAAACTTAACACGACAATTTTCTGCATAGGAACTGATAATAAGTATAGATTCCATATTTTTAATCCAAATGGCCAATCTTACAACTCCTTCATTTCCATAAATGGATTTGGGTTGGTAATTCATGAATTTGCCGTATGTGTATGCCTTTGGGACGTCACTATTACTTGTATATATGTTGTTTCCATTCCCATTTTGCTCAGAGGCGTTGTTCCTATTGGGTTCATGATTGGTTAGGGCGTTGGCAACTCATAGCATAACCATTTTTTGATTACTATTGCGTCTAATGGAGTTTCTCCTGGTACTAGTGCTGGTTGATTTTGAGTAATTCTTTTTGGAGACATGATTCATCATATTATACTTGTGTTTGAAAAGAGTATAAGTCGTACGGGAATATCGTTGTAAGTATAAGTTATGGTACTATAATCGTTGATATTAATAGTGTAGTAGAAATCTAAAACCATGATTCGTAATGGTTCACATGTGTGGGTATTTCCTAAGGTACTCATAAAATCTCTAATAGGAATATATGTAAAGTATTATAGTTGAGTAGCTAGTGTCCTGCAATAAACATCAAAGATGATTGATGTTTATGAGTGCTAGAGTTTCATGAGGATTTGAAGTAAATATTTATCAAATATTTATAAGGTGTTCACTAGAATTTTCTGAGAGTTGCTAAGTGTTTTTCTTTGTGTCTTGCACTGTGATCTTTCTTGAATATCTTAGAACTTCCACGCATTTTAGTCTATTAACTACCGAATCCAAGTTTAGTTGTACATCAATCTGACCATAATTAAACATAGGTGATCGGTTTACGTTTAGTTGTGGTTCGGCGGATGTACAACAAAAATTAGCTAAGGTATTTGACCTAAAACCTTGTGTTGTATTCTCATCGAGGGTTCGAGTTTTTTATATGTTTGGGTTATATATATATATATATATATATATATATATATATATATATATATATATATATATATATATATATATATTATTAAGGATATTGCAAATTTCTTAAAAATTAAGAGGTACAACACATATTACCTCATGTACAATAATATTAAGCATATAACCAATCTTATATGTATTACACTACACGGATATACCTATTACACTGCACACTATACGGATCTTACCCTAATCTCCTAAACACACAGCCGCCATCAAACCAATTCTCATCGTCTCCACCAAAGATGCAGTGATCTCCACCAATGTCTCCCACCGAAGGTCCACGGCTGCCGACTTCCCCCACCAAAGATGCAGTGATCTCTCTCGCCTCTCTTTCTCTCTCTCGCGATCGCCATCAGAATGAAATGGAAACCCTAATTTCAAATTACCGTGTATTCGAGATGCCTACAACGAGGTATGTCCCCGTTTACTGTGATTACAAACTCCTAAACACCTCACGACCACACACACAAAAATGTACAAAACCACCATCGACATCTTCAAATGAACATCATCGCTTTCTTTTCCCAAGTCATTTATCCTCTGTGAACATCATCGATTTCTTTTCCCAAGTCATTTATCCTCTGTAAATTGTCAAGCACATTGAATAACTTGAAGGTAATTATAAGCCGATTCTTGATTTTTTCAGATACTATTCAGTCTTTATATGCATAACTTTTTTCTCAATCCCCGATTTTTGAGTTTCTTGATTGTGGGTATATGTTGATTGCGGTTGTTGGTATTAAGGATCCGCTTAGGCCAGGGGTTAAGGAAGCGGTGGAGATTTGTTTAGCAGTTGGGATTACTGTGCTAAATCAGATGTAGAAAAACGTGAACTCGCACCGAGAATTCAGGTACAAACAAAAAAACGTGGTGATGGCTAGATCAAAATGTAACTATTTTTTTTTCTTTTCCTTTATTTTGAAACTCAGGAGAATAGGTGGTTAGTTCTCCAAGACAAGTAATGACTTACAATCCTTAAGTACATTACAGGTAGTGGCTAGATCATCACCAACAGACAAGTTAAAGATTGTAGAGCATTTGAGGGGTCTGTCTGAAGTTGTTGCAGTCACAGATGATGGGACAAATGATGCTCCAGCTTTACATGAATCAGATATCGGATTCGCCATGGGTATAGCAGGAACAGAGGTTGGTTTGTGCCTCATATTCATGTCAATTTAGTATTAAAAACTTAAGTTAATGAAATAACTTAAGTTATTTGTGAGGAGTTCATCATGGTTTTCTGGTTGTTTGGCTATGGTTCATTGGTATGGAACCCTGGGTTTGATTATGATGATAAAATGATAGGGTACATCAAGAATTACAGGTGTGTGTTTGATCTTGGTATGCAGACTTTACCTGTTTTCATATTTATACATTTCTATCTTAATCTGGTTATTAATTAATATCATGTTATTATGCCACAGCATTCATTGATCATAGAGGTACACCTGAGGACCCTGCAAGAACGTGCACACTTGAATATAAGGAAGGAGCTGTATGTGTAAGTAACACCAAATTTCAACTTTTCCACGATTTTCAGTTGATTCTGGGACTTCTGAAAGCTAATTCTTAATCTTTCTTTCAGTGGGGCGCTTTGTATTGTGTAAAAGGAGGTGAGGAGAAATAAAGATTGGCAATGGCGGTATGTTTTTTACTCCATTACATGTTTTACATTTTGGAAACAAAATAAAAAAAGTTATATTTTAATCTTTCTTTAGAGACACATGTCATATCAGAAGAACTTATCTTACCTGGTTCTTATTTCTTTCAGTATTTAGAGAACAGAGAATGCGAATATGATCAGAAGACCACTGTAGACTTTTTCAAGGTGAATATACTTCTGAGATACATATATTCATTTTTCAATTATATAACGGATTATTCTCTTTTAAAAAACACAAAATTAAAAGCAGACATTTTGTTATCTCTTGATTCAGGAAGGACAGATTAGTGAGGCTACTTTATCAGGAGTTATTGTGTAAGCCATTTAATCTTGACATTTGAATAAAATTAGTGAGGCTACTTTATCAGGAGTTATTGCTTACAGAATGCATTTACTTCAAAGTGGTTTTCGTTTAAAAATTGATGACTAATTTGGTACTTGAAGTTAAGATAAAAAGATAAAATGGTGAATGGTGAATAAAACTAATTAATGTATTACTTATAAAGATTTCAATTTTGGTGATTTTTTTTGAGCAGCTGTGAAGGATAGAGACCACAAATTCTTGACAATCGGGTACATATGTTTCCTTTTTAACATTACATTCTTTTATATAACTGAATTTTGTGTGCCATGTTTTCAGATTCAGATAGATGAGCATTGTTTTTGTCATGGGCTTTCTATTCTATTTAGACTTGCATTATGGCATAGGTTGGTTAGGAATGACTCAATGATTGCGAGTTGTGATCATAGAGCTTCATGCTGGTCACTTACTTGTAGGCTTCTATTCAGATTGGATTAAAGGTAAAATATTTCCAGCTGTTTGATTTAACTTTTGTTAATTATTACTAAAGTAATGGTTTTCTATTTATATATCTATCTTTGTTTCTTGGGATGCTCTTACAACTTACACCTGATGGTTAATAAGAGACTAAAGGAAGGGAAAAGGGAAATTTTCTTATGACTTATGGTTAAAAAGAGTATAAAATAAGGAAAATGAGTTTGTTTATTGATTAAGATCTTCATGGTGAAGTAAATATGGCTAAAGTTACGATGATTATTATAGACTTTGGATTGGTCAATCTGCATTGTGCCCCTTCTTTGGATGATTAAGCCCTTTATGTTGATGTTATATTCTTTTGATGGCTTGGTTGAACTATGAACAATTTTGCCCTTACCTTCATATAAGATGTTCATTCTTATATTGGGTTGTTATTTATTACACTTAAGTGTAGAGTGATGACTTTTTTATATTTTTGCAGCTTGTAGTGGCCACCACTTGGATATTCACACCCGTTCACAAGCCATTTTGTTGTGGGGCATAGGAATGTCATTTACAATTAACTGGAATAATGGAAATCTAGACAAGGAAATAAGTCCTTTTGATGATTTTCTGGGATTTCATGCTTATCAATGTTTCACATCTAATTCATGATTTATTAATGCATATATTGCTTATTCGGACCAGGTGATATTTTTTCAATCTTCAGTTTGTTCTAATGACAAGATCTGCGTCTGCCAGCTCCCAATCGGTCTTCAAAGTGGTATTGCACATTGTCACCTTGGTAGGAGAACTAACTTTATTGATTTTCTTTTTTTATTCAGAAATTTGTATATGTCATCTCAACCATTTTCCGTTTTTCATGTTTTTCACTTCAATGGTCTTAATCAATTTGTTTCATCTACTTAGTTGTTTCTGTTAATTGTGATCTTATAGGGTGAGGCCAGTCAATTGATGCAAAGAAGCGAAAACTATTGTGTATATAATTATAAATTGTGTTAACTAGACTCTTGCAATAATTGTCAGGTGTAACATCAATGTATCCTCTTAATACATGATATTGCAATGTTTACACTGTTATGAGGAGGAAGATTTATATGATGGAATACTTTAGGGTTAAAGATTTTATTAAACTGAATTTGTCTCTTTCCCTCTTATTCTTTCCCTTTATGTTTGCATATTTTAGATCAGCACACATATTTCTATTAGTCACAATGTAAACTATTATGATTGTTTCCTTTTATAGATTTATCATCATATAGATAAACTGAAGTTAAAAAAAAACATTGTTTTTAATGTTGGAAAATAAAATGAGACGAGATATTTTTGTCAAATATTTCAAAGGAATGAAACATAACTTAACTTTTATCATCGAAATTAACATGAGATAGTGATAGGACTTTTTGGTAGTAGTTCTTCCATCCTTCGACTATATTTGTTAATTTGTTTAATATTATCAAATCTTTGGGTAAAACCTTGCATAAATAGACTTAATTAACTAACTAATTATAGTATAATAAAAATGATTTAAAAGAAAAAATAGGTTTCATTTTTAAACTTGAATACGAAATATTGCATTTTAGACAAAAGTAGTAACAATTAGACGCAACATACTTGATCCATTTTCTATAAATAAACAAATCTTAGATAACTTCCATAGGTGCTTTAGTTCTTGGATTATCATTTCTCTACTAATAAGTTTGAATGTGTGTGTTAATATCGAAAATTGTAAGCAACAATTTTCAACCCCCTTTCTTATCTACGACCCATTACAAGCCAACTAAAATAAATTAATTTTGAAACCATTCGCCGCCCCTTCCAAAAACCGATTTCCTACTAAACTGTGTGGAATGACAACATACTCAACTTTATTTTATTACTTTTTATGGCCGTTAAAAACAAAATTCTACTAGAACACCATGTCCCTCATGTTGTACTGACTTATTTTTATTATTAACCCAAAAAGCAATGTGCTTAAACCATAATCATTGAAACGAATGCATGCCCAGCTTTATATGGCGTTGTCTAGGTGATATCACGTGTCAATACAAAAGTATTAGTGAAGTTTGGCGAATAATTCAACGGAAGTGAAATTTATGCATCAAATGTAGTACATTTGTAAACAATCCCAACGTTTCCTTTTTAATTCTTATTGATTTCGTTTATGCTAGGATGACTCTAATTGATGATTGTTTACATATGTTAAACTATTTACGCAAAATAATCAATCACCTCGAGAAACTAATTTCTGAAATAAATTATTCGTACTCGTCGCTTGGCGCGGGTAAACGGTTAGTATATATATATATATATATATATATATATATATATATATATATATATATATATATATATTGCAGGTCCGAGTCTTTATGTATATAACTATATCTTGTGTTTGTTGTGTTCATATGTATTATTAATTTTTGTTTGATACTTCAAATCCAGCTAATAAGGCACCAACCAGTAAAGATAGTTGGAGGATAGGATCATTTCGGCGTATAGCTTTTCTGAAATCCAGCAACCTAAGTGACAAAATCCATACTAGTCACCATTCTCGTAAGTAGTCTATCAGTAGTATAATCAATAATACATTTTATTTGTAATTTAAGGAATATAACTAACCTAAGAATTAGCCATATGCTATAGTCACGCTTTCCTAAGAAAGTACTAGTTCTCTATAGCCAATCGTTCTGATACCAATCTGTCACACCCTAGGCTGGCAAGCAGAAATGTTGGGTTGTGCGTGTTGGATCTATATGCCCAAGAATCATTATTGAGTGATATTGCTAATGACATATGATCCTATAGGGTCGCACCTTAATCAAGTTGGTACTTAGTGAATATTTATTAAGTAATTTTTTTATTAATAAATAAATTCAACTCTTGTATTTAATTAGAAAATAATTATTATTTTATGAAAATGATAATAAAAGAAACAACAAACTAGTCATTATATGATATGGTCACATATAATAGGTCATGTATAATGTTTTGGAAACTTTGGCTAACTATGATTAAATCAATGACTTACTCTACCATGGTTAAAAAGGTTGGAAGACAATTTTTGTCTTATCCTCTCTCAATGACCGAAATGGCTAAGGCATAGGAGATTACTCACATAGTTTCCCCATGTATGTCCTCATGCTTTGTCTTCCTTTCCTTTATGCTTTATAATACTTTATAGTATTTTAATGGTTTGACCTTACTTTGAATGGAAGTATATAAGGGTGCCTTATGCATGAGAAATGAGCTAGTTGTTAAAGTCTTCTTTCCTCTCTTCCTTGCAAAAAAAAATCGTAGGTAGTAAAGAAGAAAAGCTCTCTTCCTTTTGAGGTTCATTACTTGGCTTTTGGTGCTTCACTTTGTGTCTACCTTTAGTGCTTATTTGTTAAGAACTTAATGGCTTAAAGAACAACGTATTACAAGAATAAAACTAGCATTTTGGGTACCATATTCTTGTTGGTGGATTACTTGTAGAGAATATCAAGCTTCTTGTTCTTTCCATCTACTTTAACACTATCACACCCCAAAACCGGAACAGCGGAAACGTTCTGGGGTGGAGGACGTCATGTTAAGTATCACAAGACATGCATCATAGTAAGTAAAGTAATAAACAACCATTTCATTAGAAAGAAAGTGTTTACAAAGTATGAGTTCACATAACATAGACTACAAAGCAAATAACAAAACAAGACTTGAGATATACTGCTCCATCTCCTGAATTCCCAGAGCGCGTACCTGTCTACTGGTCTCCTGAGAATACAAGTTATTTTGAAAGCGTAGATCAGCATTTAAGCTGGTGAGTTCATATGATTTATGTGATGTAGTAAGTAGTAAGAAAGTTGTAGAAAGTTATAGTAAGTTGTAGTAAGTTCTGTTTAGAAAAGTTCGCCTGTTCCTCCAGAAAATCCTAAATTTCATGCTTTGATGAAAGATAAGTAAAAATGACTCAACAGTCCTTTCTATGAGTATTAAATGAATACAAGTTATATAAAACTCAGAGTAAACAAACAATCGGTTGTGTGTATCTGCCCTAAGCCCACAACCAAAAAAGGAACAGGAAATGAGGCGGAAGACACACATCCCATTGTTTGTTAGATCATCGTTGTATATAACCCTGGCGTATCCACTCGGTACTCACGGAGTTAACTGCAATAGTTCCTTTATGTTTGATGAAAAGATCCTTTAAGAAAACCCTTATTTCTTATAGTAAAAATGGTAACCACAGTAGTTCCTTCTGTAATCACTTAGTTTATACTAGCTATATATAATCTAATATCGAATAGCTAGTTAATTGTATGAATCTGCCCTAAGCCCACAACCAAACAAGGAACAGGGAATGAGGCGGAAAGCACACATCCAACTACCTATCGGATATTAATTATATATAACCCTGATGTATAAACTAAGGTATTATAGAATTAACCACCTAAGGTCCTTTAAGTTATACTGGTTTAATAAAAATGGATTAAACCCTTTACTGGTAAGTTTCTAGTTTTGTATACCAAAAGTTCTTGTTTGAAAAGTATGTTTGTGTACTAGAAAAACGGTGCATTGAATTAGTGTCCTATGACCTGGCCCATACCTGGTACCCCTTATTATTACTTAGTGTATACGGAAACATATATATATATATATCTAAGATCGGATAGATAGTAGGCTGGGTGTATCTGCTCTAAGCCCACAACCAAACAAGGAACATGAAATGAAGTGGAAAGCACACATCCTACTACCTGTCGGATCCGATTAATATATATCCCTGAATGCATACACTAAGGAATCATAAAGTTAGCATTATAGGCCCCCTTCTACTGAATGTACTAGACTCGACTGTTCTGTGTGTCGGTTGTAAAATGTAAGTTTTCCCTAGTTTATAACTATCTTGACTCGAAGATAGTTTGTATTAACTTTCAAGTGGAACTGTCACAACATGAAAGTATTTGGAAAATATAAGTACTCATTTGTCTTATGAACTGACATTCTGCAGTACTAATTACCTTAAAATATGTCTGTTTTATTAAGGTCATAATGTGAAGGCTAGTACCCATACTATATGCTCCCCCTGTCAAGAGATTCTGGGAACCAAACGCGACTGCAACAAACAAATGCTAGCCATGTAACTTCACATTAAAGTTATATGATCGTGTATACCCAATTTAACTATCACCTTTTGTTTAGAACAATGACTTAGTGATCCATTGGTATAATTAGATCCTGTAGTTGTCCCATGCTATAGTACCTTTATTATGTTCGTTCTGTTATAGTATCTTAGTATGTTCTCGTTATAGTATCTTAGTATGTTCTCGTTATAGTATCTTAGTATCTTTTCGTTATAGTATCTTAGTATTCTCTAGTATCTAGCATCTTAGTATCTTCTAGTTATAGTATGAACTAAACCCCTAAACTATACCCCTTATAGTTTACTAGTAATCTACTTGAACTGTTGTTGAAAAGACTCATTTTTCTACTAAGTTATGCTTGTACTTTAAAAATGGAGTTTTGTTAAACTATAAAGTAACATAACTTTAAAAGAGTTTTTGAAATGTTTTGACCACTTATAAATGACATAAGCAGTCTTTTGAAAATGTTTATAACAAACAATTACACAATTAACATTGTGTTCAACTTGTATTCCCCCCCCCTTAAAAGCATTTAAAACAGTTTAAAAGATTCATTATAGGGGTATGAACTCACCTTATGTGGGTGATTCAAACGAATATGCGCGTAAGGATGAGAAGTTCCACGAATGAAGTTCCGAGACTTAACGAGTCCTAAATGACATATAATGGCATGTATTGGCATAAATACAGTGTTTAGAAGCAACCAAATGCAAGGAAACACCTTACAGGACTAGGAAACACTTTGACCAAGTGTTGGAATCACATGTGATTCACTTAAAGGGAGTGTACGGCCACTTTGAGGAGTGTGCAGCCAGGGAGTGTGCGGCCGCACACTCATGGTCATGAGTGCACAAAGACGTTTTCCAAAGGTAGGGAGGCTTGTAGGACTAATGCTCATCAAGTGTTGAAGCTAGAAAGGCACTTTGGAGGCCCTTAAGCACTAAACAAAGGGGTGTACGGCCACATGGAGTGTGTGCGGCCGCACACTCCTTGATGAACATGGCTTGGACGTTTTCCAAGGCTCATATCTAGTAAGGAACAAGCTTAGGGAATGGTACTTACAATATGGAAGCCTTTAGGGTGTTTTGAGGGTGTTTGAGGGGTGTACGACCACACCTGTGTGTGCGGCCGCACACACCATATGTTCTTGAGTTCTGGGCATTTCTAAGGTGTTAAAATAGTGTTCTTTACAAGATCTAAGCATAAGGAAAGAGTACTTACGATCCGGAGGCTCGAGAAGGCTCAAAATCACCAAGAACAAGTGTGTGTTCTTGGTGTTCTTGGTGAAATGGATGAAGATTTGAAGATCTAGCCAAAATATGATTTCAAATGGATGAAATCAAAGGATGTTACTAGTTTACAAAGATTAACAACAAATCTAAGGAAGAACACTTACAAACTCGAAGATCTAGGCTGCAAATCGGATGATAGTTGAGAGAGAAATCGAGTTCTAGGCTTAGGAGTGTGAAAAGGGGTGAATGAAGGCTAAGTCCCAAACTTATACTCTTGAATGTGCTGCCAGGAGAGGGGTGTGCGGCCACACACCCATGTGTGTGGCCGTACACTCCTGATGTGGGAGTGTAAGGCTCGATTTTGGTGCTAGAAGTTTACGCGATCCATTCCTATGCTCAATGCTTGAATGTATTGAGCTTTGAACCTTTAAACGGACTCTAAACGAGGCTAAATGATAGCAGAAATGAGTCTGATACTCAGCGGAGTTGACTGGCTGAGCTTTACAAGGAAAAAATTTAAAAAATTTCGGGTTGTCACAAACACCCCAAATCCAAGCGGGTCCAAAGGCTTTAAAGATTGTCATTCTAAAACACCCTATGGTTGTTTTAATATCATTCTAACGTCTTTGAAATGATCATTGATGGTTTGGTTTTGTTATATACTAGAAGATTATTAGAAGTTTTTAAGGCTTTCATTGTCGGTTTTTTTGAAAAAAATCTCTATTTTATGTATCAAAACTTATCAGTGGTATTAAATCTCTCTTTTAAATGTTAGAATGATTTTTCATATTATGATAATCTTTGGTTTTTGGAAAACAAGAATGGATTTCTTTTTGGCTAAATAAATGTCCATATTTATTTTCTTTGGCAACATGTTGTTAAAAGTGTTTATTTTTTATATAACCATTTTTCCATGCATTTTAGTTATACAAATGTTGACCTAGAAAAAAAAAACAAAGAGTTTTTTATTGATATGTTTGTTGTGTATAAACAAGCCATTAGAACATTTGTGGTTGTTATTTATTTATTCATATGATGATGTAATAGATAAATGTGTATTATATCATTTGTTCATTTTATATGTAATAAATTAGTTTTTAGACTAGTAGTATTTGATTTTTTTTATAAAAATTTAACAAGATGGAGCATGAAGATCTTCTGAAGACATGGAGCCTTTTGAAGATCTTGAAGTGTCATGTTAAGTCCTTTAGAAAATGACTTAATATTTGTTGTGATGGCTCACAATAAATATTACTAGAAAATAGCTTTGTTTATACACTTGAAAATGCATGCTTGTGATGTTTATTTTTTGTTGCTATAATGTTATATGTATGTAAATGTGTTTTCCCCTCTAAAAACATTTTGACAAAAAATAACATCAAACTTGAGGTTTACAGTTTTATATCAAAGTTTCCAACATAAGATGTCAAAAATTGAGCTTTTTTTTTGTTAAAAAGAGTTTTAATTTTAGAACTCTTAAATAGCCAAACTTTTAAAGGTTTAAAATATTTTTAAAACTTAATCTAAACTCCATAACTCTATAATAAAATGATGTTTTATTAAAAAGTTAAAAACCGGTTCCAATCGCTATAACATCGAATTAAAATTGAATATAAATTTTAACCGGTAAAATGTATATGAAATAAATTCAACTTTATAATTTTTTGGAACACTTTAAAATGTACGAAATATTTTATGCATGAAATATTCATGATACAAAATATTTTAAAATGCTAGAATAATAAAACATTTCAAAAAACTCTTATTTCAAAAAACTTCAAATCTATGCAATCCACTTAAAAGTCACTTAACATTTTTGTGCAATTTTTATGGACTTTAGGGCCACCTTATCTATTTGTGTTGTCAAAAATGGCCAAGATGTTTTATATTTACTTATAGGATAAAGGTCACCTAACCATTTGTGAAATATATTCACAAGTTTTTTAAATGGATGATTTGATCGATTTATTATGTGATAAAGGTCACCTAAACATAAGAGTTTTGAGGCATAGATGGGATGAACATGCCATTAAAAACAAAGTAATGTTTTTTGGATCCCATTAATCTAAGAATTACATAAGTGTTGTAATTGGTTATCGCAACCTACCGATCAACAAAATCACTTGTGTAGTGGGTCACCGCCTCAAGTTATTTTGGGTGATGTGGATCTTAGCTTTTCAAATTTAATTCAAAGGGTAATTAATTTTAAAAGAAACTATATCAAAGATATTGAAATGAATTCTATTATTTTGTAGGTGACTGCCCCAACTGTAACCACCTCATCACTCACCTTATGATCCATCCTCGAAAAAGAAAAACTAAGTGGATCCAACTTTCTTGATTGGTTTAGAAAAAACTAGAATTGTCCTCAAACTTGAGAAAAAGGACTATGCCCTTGATGAACCTATCCCGGAAGAGCTCCTAACCAATGTTGTCAAAGCATTGAAAGATGCTCAGGTGAAATATGTAAATGATTCGAACGAAATGGCTTGCATCATGCTTGCAACAATGACTCTTGAGCTTCAAAAAACTTTTGAGTTTCATGAAGCATCTGAAATGATTGAGCAACTCAAAATCATGTTTCATGTTCAGGCTAAGCAAGAGAGGTTTGAGACCTTGAATGCTTTCATTGGTTGCAAGATGGCTCAGGGATCATCTATGAGTGCACATGTGTCCAAAATGAAAGCTTATGTTGAGCACCTTGCCCGCCTCAGATTCCTATTATGGGATGAGCTAGCGACCGATGTGATCCTAGCCTTATTGCCTAAGTCATTCAACCAATTTGTGATAAACTTCATAATGAATGATTGGGAGAGAAGCATCAATGAGATTCATAACATGCTCAAGAATGTCGAGGCAAACATCAAGAAATCTAGGAACAATCAAGTGTGGATGATTAGCGAGGGTCAAATCTCCAAGAAGGAAACCGATAATAATACTGGTAAGGGGAAAGGCAAGGCTGCCAAGAAAAGGCAAGGGAAATGGAAAGGGTGAAGGGAAGCCTCCTGCTTCAAACCCAACTCCTAAGCCCAAACCTACTGTTGACTCAGATTGCTTTCACTACAATGAAAAGCGACACTAGAAGCACAACTGTCCCAAATACCTAGAGGAACTTAAGAAGATCAAGGCCAACCAGGTTGGCACCTCAGGTATAATTTGTGATTGAATTATTTGTACTCCGTAAAAATTCTTGGGTATTCGATACTGGAAGTGGTACTAACATCTGCAATGATTTGCAGGGACTAAAGAATGTTATAGAACTTAGAGATGGCGATTTGGAACTCCATGTGAGCAATGTCACTCGAGTAGCTGTCAAATCTATATGACAATATCATCTTTTGCTTCCAAATGGTCTTAATCTTATTTTGAATAGTTGTTGTTATGTACCTAGTATAACTAGGAAGATTATCTCTACTTCTCGTTTGTATGAACAAGGTTTTCGTTATAAGTTTGACTTTGATTCTGAAAATATCTATGTGTTTAAAGATAATGTGTTCTATTTTGAGACTAGTCCCAATAACGGAATATATGAAATCGATTTAAATGGTTCATACTAAAGGGACAATTCAATGTACAACCTAAATAAGAAAAGAAAGTCGGACTTAAACAAAAATTATTTATGGCATTGTTGGCTTGGGCACATAAACAAAACTCACATTGCTAAGATTCAAAAGGATCGAATCTTAGAATCAACAGGATCAGAGTCTTTTGATGTATGCAAACCATGTCTATAGGGCAAGATGACCAAAGCTCCTTTTACTGGTGTTGGTGAAAGAGCTTCGGATCTATTAGGAGTCATACATACTGATAGCAACCCTAACAAACTCAAGACTAGCAGCAAACCAAGTCAGCAGAGAACTTGAAACAAGGGACAAGCAAATAGAGAAATACTTGAGAGCTGTCCAGAGGTTAGTAAAATTGTTCAAGAGTTTTACCATCGAGCAAATACCATGAAGCGAGAATAGAAGGGCAGATCCTCTCAGCAAACTTGCATCGACGGGTGACGTGCTTCGACCACCTTTCCAAAGAGGTCTTGGTCGAAGTGCTAAAAGAAAAGAGCATACAGGAACACCATGTACATGCACTGGCTTCTCCGTGATTATCTAACAAGATTCCATGTTGCAAATAATCGAAAATTGGCGTCATCTAGTTGGGTTGTGCCATACGTGAGAGCTGTCCAGAGGTTAGTAAAATTGTTTAAGAGTTTTACCATCAAGCAAATACCACAAATCGAGAATAGAAGGGCAGACGCTCTTTGCAAACTTGAATCGACGTGCTTCAGCCACCTTTCTAAAGAGGTCTTGCTCGAAGTGCTCAAAGAAAGGAGCATAGAGGAACATCATGTACATGCCCTGTCGCCGACACAGCCCAACTGGATGATGCCAACTGTCGATTACTTGAAACATGGAATCTTATTAGATAATCACAGAGAAGCTAGGAAAATCAGGATAAAAGCTCCACAATATATGATGGTCGGGGGAATGTTGTATGGGAATGGATTCATGACCCCATGGCTAAGATGTGTAGACGAGATCAGCTGAAAGAAGGCGGACTATGAAATGCACGATGGGTCATCCGGCGCACACGAGGGAACAAGAGCTCTTACAGGGAAAATACACAGAATGGGGATTTACTGGCCCGACATCCACCGAGACGCAACAACGCTGACAAGAACATGTGTGGAATGCCAAACCTATTCACTAGTGCAGGAAGCCCCCTCGGCACCGCTAACGAGCATCTCCATCCCTTGGCCCTTTTACCAGTAGGGAGTCAACATTGTGGGGTCGTTCCCAGAAGCCCCCGGAAGGTTGAAGTTCCTGGTGGTCGAAGTGGACTACTTCACTAAATAGATCGAATCGGAGTCGTTAGCGTGCATAACAGGGATGCAGATGATTAAGTTTCTATGGAAGAACATCATAACGAGATTCGGAACACCCAAAGTACTTGTTAGCGATAATGGATTACAACTTGTAGAAAACCCATTCAGAAGTTGGTGTGCAGAAATAGGGATAGAGCAACGATTCACGTCGGTAGCACACCCCTAAGCCAATGGACAGAAATAAGTGTCCAACAGGACACTCGTGTACAGGAAAAAGAAGCGGCTAGGAATGGCCAAAGGAATTTGGGTAGAACAACTCTCAGTAGTCCTCTGGTCATACAAGACGACCCCAAGGACAAGCACGAAAGAGACTTCATTTAGCCTGGCCTATGGCACAAAAGCGATGCTACCACCAGAACTGATGATCGGCTCACCGCACACGATGCCCTTCTAAGAGAAAAACAACAATGAGGATATAAGGCAGAACCTAGACCTCATTGAAGAACGACACAAGTGGTCGAACGTCCGACAAGCAGCCTACAAGAATGCAGTAGAAGGATACTACAATAATAGGGTGAAGTAGAAAGCCTTTAAAGTGGGAAACTATGTATTAAGGAAAAACGAGGTGAGCCGTGATCAACTGCGAGGGAAGCTAGGTCCCACATGAGAAGAACCATACAGGGTAACTGAAGCACACCACACTCGAGATAATCAAAGTAAGGCCAATCCCAAGAACATGGAATTCTAGGAACCTCAAGAAGTTCCATTTTTAGTCCCCACCCACCCAGAAGAAGCAATTGAAAATGTCCCCATCAAGATGGGAAGAGCATAGAAAGACCCATGTTCAGGAGAGATAAACAATGACTTTGTAATGACATACCAGTCGGAGCCTGATGATCAATACTCGGTGTATTTCATACTTAGTGCACCTCTCAAATACTTAGTGTATTTCATTATTAGAAGATATCAATGTACTCATTACAACTTAACATACTTAGTGTATTTCATTTTACAAGGGCTCAAAGTGCTCATTGCAAAACAAAATACCTAGCATATTTAATTTCAAAAGGCTCAGAATAGCCTTTGTGCATTTAAATACTTAGTATATCCAGTTTAAAGGCTCAGAATATCCTTTGCATGAATAAACACTTAAGTCAAACGTATTCTTGGCGAACTATAAAACCTAGCGCGTCTTAATATAACGGCCACCACAAGACTTGATGCAACAACTAAGGGAAAAGAGAAAGAGACGATACACGCCCAAGCTGTTTAGCACGCTTAAGGCCAAAAGAGGCCCCACACAACAAGGAAGGCACCCAATTAGTTAAGGGAAATGCCTAGAAAACAATCCAAAAAAGCAAAGACAAGTAGATATATAAAAACGTTAAGAATACGCAAAATAAAGTACATGAAATCAAAAACAGCATATAGGTCATTACATTCATGGCCACAGAGGGCCCAAACAAGTCCATGCCACAGAGGGTCCAATTCATACAAAATAAAAGAGAAATAACAAAGATTCATCAAATTTTTTCACCCCGAAGGGTAGCACAATGGTACAAAGTACCTCACGGTCCACCAACTCCTTCACACCACACTAATTTCCTCATCACTACCAACAAACCCAGCCCTACCACCAACTACTTCTTTAACATTCTTCCCAACACCACCACCAACACCCTTTCCAACATTTTGCACAAGATCGCCATCAACACCCACCCCATTTCCACCAGAACCATCTCCAGCTGTAGGGTAACCCATGGTGTAACACTAGTCAAAATAGGTCAATAGACAATCACTTGTGATTATGCCAATCATGTAATGTGATTTTGTTAAACTAGTAATGTGATAAGAATGGTATGTAGTTCATGATAAATTCTAATACAAATATTAACTTTCTTTATGATACAACTCCAAGTATACGTCCATACGATTCCAAAAATATAGAGAATGTCTGAATCTGACTTCGCATAAAAGAAGTTATGATAAACCGAACACTATAAATCTATATAGTAATAGGAATTTAAAATATACTTAGAATTAGCTATTAAAATCTAAAAGAGAGTTGTAATACTTGTAAATACCTATGCGTGCATATAAAGAACGTCAAAAACAGAGTTCGTATGTGAAAGTTACGACCTTCCGAAGATTCAGCTGTCAGAAACCCTAATCTGACTGAGCTCACGACGTGAGCACATGACTCACGACGTGAGAAGGCATTTATCCATATCTCAGAATCTAGAAGGTGTGTGACGAGGCTGCGAGGGGATAAGATCCAAACTCACGACGTGAGCAAGGATATCTCACGACGTGAGGAGTCACATGGCCACCTTCCGAAGCTAGGGACGCAAATGGCAAGTCTACGGGATGAGCATGCAGGACTCACGACGTGAGCATATAAAACTCATGACGTGAGGTTCTAAAATCCTTACTATAAATAGCAGGTCCGACTTCAGCCATTCTTACACCTAAACTTCTTCCCTTTCTCTCCTTTGCTAAGGCCCTCTTGCATCCCGAGCCCCGACGACCTCGTACGCTGACCGTTTTTGCTTAGATAACATAAAATCACGCTACTAGGGTGAGTTTCACGACCCCACTTTCTAATATTTCGGGGGAAAACGCATGCTAGATACTATATATATTTTATTATTATGTCTATATGATAGTATATAGTTATAATAGTCGGGGTATAGTTGTTCTAAATATAATATTTTGAATATATACAACTATTATCAACTTATCAGTATGTTAATTTACTAATGTAGATCTTGAGTTATACTTAGGATTCTATATATATGTTGTGTGCGATATAGTTCCGAAGTTATATTCGGAAGTTCTATATGTTAAGTTATAAAGTATGTTGCTATTATTAGTTTTATGTCAAGATAAAACTGGATATGTTATATGTTGTTATCGTTAGTTTTATGTTAAGATAAAACTTGGCATTGTTATTGATAGTTTTATGTCAAGATAAAACTAGGAACGTTAGATGTTGTTATTATTGGTTTTAGGTCAAGATAAAACCCGGTTTTACTTCAAGATATAGCTGTTATACTGCCTAAATATTATGAAGTTAGGAGTAATGTTTAAAAGCATAGTCTAGTAACTTAGGGTTTTAGACATGAAGATGCTTTTGTTGTTAGAGCTATAGAAAGCCGTCAAAGTCTACATGAGTAATTGTATTCATCAACTAAGACTGGGGATCTTATCGGAAATCCTCTGAACTGTAACCGTTAATCCCGTGTGAGCGAGGAAGTCGTGTATAATTAGTATACGGGTTGACCACCCCACTTGTGACTGTTAGCTACAGTCAACCAAAAGCAAGTGATGAACTATCCTTTTATTTGTTATTGTTCCGGCGTCGATGAAGCATACAGTGTTGTTTCTCATGGTAAATCATGAGTGTGTTTGTTTCTCATGGTAAATCATGAGTGTGTTCTATCAGAGGTATTATTTCATAGCAGCGGTTACAGGCTCATGGTAGCAAATTGTTAGAAACATTATACTTTGTCGTATACAAGTATTAATGTTAAGTATAAGTTTCCCCCTACTTATACCTTAGGATTAAGGAATGTTTAGGTATAACACTTAATTGATAAGTAAACTATTATACCTAATATACATACTAAATGTTGGAGAGTCAAAATGATACTTTCAAAACTATACTTTTGAACGTGGAAAATGTATTATTTTATGGAGTCAAAACCTGTGGACTCACCAACTTTATGTTGATGTATTTTAAAATGCATGCGTTTTCAGGAACTTGAAAAGCTGGTATGTATTCGAACAGAAGAAGTTTTCCTATTACCTTTTAGGTTTATTAAGAAGTATGCCATAGTCGGATATTATGTAATAGGTCCTAGAAAAACAGTTATGTAACTTTCAGTTATCAATAAAGGTATGTATTTTCTTTAGTACTGTTCAATGTATGTTATATAACTGTGTACGAAGAATAACGTTACACTACCCGATGTTTCCGCCGATGGCTGGGGGTGTGACAGAAATTGGTATCAGAGCTATTAACTATAGTGCACTAGTACTTTCTTAGGAAAGCACGACTATAGTTTAGGACTTACTCTATTAGGTTTAGGTATATCCCTTAGCCTATAAATAAAAAGTATTATTAATTATTCTACTGAAGGACTACTTACGGGAGCAGTGACAAGGATAGATATGTCGATTTGGGTTGCTGGATTTCAGAACGGCTATATGCTAAAATGATCCTGCCCTTTCGACTGTCCTGACTGGCCGGAGCCTTATCAGATAGACCTGAAGTAACAAACAATAGTAAAAGCGTGAATACAATAAATTAGAATATAGAGTCATATATAAAGACTCAGACCCGCGGTGAGAATACACCTTAATACCCGGAATGTTTTTGATCTCAAGGATTTAGATCAAATATTCCAACTAAAGTTTATATGTGCATATATCCTATCACAACTAGGTGTAGGTGCGCAACTACATTTTATTATGATCAGATCATATGAACTATTTAATTTGGGAGTAATATTTGATAGACTAAAACTTTTTGGTGATCCAAAACGTATAGGAATTCAGCATGGCACATTCAAGAGAATGGATAATCATCGAGGACACGGATGAAGAAGAGGAAGTTTCATTCCCCATGATGGTAGGCGATCCTTATTACCCTATAAATCCAACCACCTTTCATCCAATACCTTCTGACGATGAAGCACCTTTACCCTCCAACGAATGGGAAGAGAGTGAACCAATGGAAGAAAGTGAATCCATGGAGGAGACAGAGTCGGTGGCATCATCTTTACCACCACTGAACACTCTTTACCGTAAAGTTCCAGGAGGAGTAAAAATGAAACGCACGGCACGTAAATCCATACCGATATGGCAAAAGATTAAGAAGAGTCAGAAGGCGACATCTTCAGGAAGTCATAGAGTTCAAGATGAACCTGCACGGATCGCACAAACCGTTGATAGGTTGGTGGCGGAAGAAAGAGCTGCCAAGATGTATGAGACTAGTCAATCATCTCAACCACATCTCCCACATTCTTCTGAAGATAACACTTTATCTCAATTGTTTGAGAAAAGTGTGAAAATTGAAGACAAGATGGAAATTGTCGAAGGGAGGGCTACTCATCTCTCTAGAAGAGTGCGAAGGCTAGAAGGACAAAGGACATGAGATCAGGAATCGGTGATGGATGTCCATCATCGTATAAATTTTGCTTATAATGACATGATTACTCACGATGCCAGGATTGTAGAGTTAGAGCTCTACAATCAAACCTCAAGAAATGAAGAACGCACGGGAATTCTTGAGCAGAGAACTCAAGCACTTGAAGAGCAAGTGGTTAATGTCACTGACGTGCTGGGTCATCACTTAGGTTTCTGGTAGATAAGCTTCAACTAGTGGTTATGTAAATAGAGAAAATCAGAATAGTTAAGGCGAAAAGAGGAAAGTTTATAGCAAGGATGTAGAAAACCTTGCAAATTTTGCAATGTTTATAGAAACTTTTCTCTTATAAACCTAAATAAACTGATGTAACCGCTGGTAATAATATGAAGCATACGTTACAGTAATCATTGTGTTGTCTATTATGTTTTATACTGTGAATAATAACTGGAGTATTTAGTACTCGTGTATTAAATGATTAACAAAACTCATAAAATTCTTATTATTTATAATAGGAACTAAAACAAAATGCCTAGAAGGAGTAATCGGCTAAACCCTAACCGACCATCAGCACCACAACAACAACAACCGCAACCACCACCAGAAATAAACCCCTCAATAAGTACAGTACAACTTGAAGAAATCATAGCTCAAAGAATTGTTTCGGCTCTATCTAATGTCACAAGAGATGGAGTTAGAAATGAAGGCCATGTAGGCACCGCTAGAACATGTACCTACAAAGATTTTATGAATTGTAGGCCAAAAAGCTTTCATGGAAATGAAGGGGTAGTTAATTTGACGAGGTGGATAGAAAAGACAAAGTCCGTCTTTCAAATAAGCTTCTGTCCAGATGATTGTAAAGTACGATTTGTAGCATGTACTTTCGCTGATGCAGCACTCACCTGGTGGAACAACCACGTGAATACCATGGGAATAGATACTGTAAATTCCATGAAATGGGAGGAGCTAAAAATGATGCTAGTAGAGGAGTATTGTCCTAGGGAGGAGATACATAAACTGGAACAAGAAATGTAGACCCTAACCATGAAGGGTTCAGAGATAAAAGCTTATACCGCTAGATTTAATGATCTTACTGTAATGTGTCCAGCACTTGTAACCCCTGAATATAAAAAGATTGAGCGATATATCTGGGGTTTAGCATCGCAAATCAAAGGCATGGTGATCGCATCAAAGCCTACGACTTATGACAGCACCAAGAGGATAGCTCATCAGCTAACCCTCACAGAGATCCAAGGAACAGAAGTAGTCTCAAAGGCTGAGTCTCCCAAATCTAGAACAAACAAGCGCAAGTTTAATAGGAAGAATCCCAAACAATCATCTGAGAAAAGACAAGAAGTGGCAACCAATTATGCAGCCACAACAGCAGTACCTACACAACTAAAATCTTCATGGTGCAATCAGTGCAACCGTCATCATCCAGGTGACTGTTTTGTCTGCATGAAGTGCAAGAAAAAGGGGCATACTGCTAGTTACTGCAGGAGCACAACACCTGCAACAGTCGATCAACAAACCAATAATGGGACAGGCCGTGGTGAAGGAAGAAAATGCTACGAGTGTGGGGAAGTTGGACATATCAAGAAAGAATGTCCAAAGTTAAGGAGTCAAGGAGGCATAGGACGTGGCAGGGCGTTTGTGATTGGAAGCAGAGAGGCTATCCAGGACCCTTCGGTCGTATCTGGTACGTTTCTTATAGATAATTTATATGCTTCTATACTCTTCGACTCTGGAGCAGATCGAAGTTTTATAACTCCGACATTTAGAAAATTGTTAAGTCATAAGTCTAGCATATTAAAAGAAATCTATGAAGTAGAAATCGCTAACGGTCAAACTGAGAAAACACATGAAATCTTAGAAAATTGTCTGTTAACTCTTAATAATTACATTTTTCACGTCAACCTCATGCCAATGCCTATCGGGAGTTTTGATGTCATAATTGGCATGGATTGGTTATCTTCACACCGCGCCGAAATTCTATGTCATGAAAAAGCCATACGACTACCCTTACCAAACGGCGAAGCCCTGATTATCTTTGGCGATAAATCTGGGAAGAACCTCAAAGTTATCTCTTGTACAAAGACCCAGAAATATCTACATAAGAAATGTAGCGCATTCTTAGCCCACATTGTAGATAGGAAGAGAAAGACAAAAGAAATCAAGGACATACCTCAAGTATGTGATTTCCCTGACGTGTTTCCTGAAGATCTACCTGGAATACCTCCCGTCTGACAAGTCGAGTTTCGCATCGACTTAATTCCAGGAGCAGTACCAGTAGCGAAATCTCCTTATCGGTTGGCCCCATCTGAAATGCAAGAATTGTCTAGCCAACTACAAGAACTTCTTGACAAAGGCTTTATCCGACCAAGTTTTTCACCTTGGGGAGCACCAATCTTGTTTGTCAAGAAGAAGGACGGATCCTTTCGAATGTGTATTGATTATCGGGAGCTGAACAAGCTAACGATCAAGAATCGTTATCTGCTTCCAAGAATTGATGATCTATTCGATCAACTGCAAGGATCTAGCTACTACTCAAAGATAGATCTTAGATCAGGATACCATCAACTCAGAGTACAAGAAGACAACATTCCAAAAATAGCATTTAGAACTTGTTATGGTCATTATGAGTTCTTAGTTATGTCTTTTGGATTAACCAATGCCCCATCAGTGTTTATGGATCTCATGAATCGCGTTTGTAAACCATACTTGGATAAATTTGTGATCGTATTATCAATGATATATTGATATATTCACGAACCAAGGAAGAACATGGTCAACACCTGCAAATAATCTTGGAACTACTAAGAAAAGAAAAGTTGTACGCTAAATTCTCCAAATGCGAGTTTTGGATTAGAGAAGTACAATTTTTAGGTCATGTAGTTAGCAACGAACGAATTCATGTTGACCCATCCAAAGTTGAAGCAATCATGAATTGGGAAGCACCAAAGACGCCAACAGAGGTGCGTCAATTCCTAGGACTTGCTGGCTATTACCGTAGATTCATAGAGAATTTCTCCAAAATAGCCAAGCCACTTACAACACTAACCCAGAAGAATACGAAGTTCAACTGGGACGACAAACAAGAAGCTGCTTTTCAGAAACTGAAGCAAATGTTGTGTAGTGCACCAATCCTATCCCTTCCAGATGGAACAAAAGATTTCGTTGTATACTGCGACGCATCAAATCAAGGATTAGGATGTGTGTTGATGCAAAGAGGAAAAGTTATCGCCTATGCATCACGACAACTTAAGTTGCATGAGAATAATTACACTACCCATGATATTGAATTGGGAGCTGTAGTTTTTGCATTAAAAATTTGGAGACATTACTTATACGGTACTAAGTGTACTATTTTACCGACCACAAGAGTCTCCAACACATCTTCGACCAAAAAGATCTTAATATGAGACAACGAAGATGGGTTGAATTATCGAATGATTATGAATGTGAGATTCGTTATCATCCCGGAAAGGCAAACGTGGTAGCAGATGCCTTGAGCCGGAAAGAATATATTAAACCCCGACGGGTACGAGCATTAACTATAACTATCCATTCTAACTTTACCGCACAAATTAGAGAAGCTCAGCTTGAGGCTCTAAAAGAAGAAAACATCAAGAACGAAGCTTTGCGAGGAATGGAAAAGCAACTTATACAAAAAGATGACGGAACGCGACACTTTATGAACCGAATTTTGATGCCTAAGTTCGGTGGAGTCAGGGACTTGGTCTTAGAAGAAGCCCACAAGTCCAGATATTCTGTGCATCCAGGCTCTGACAGAATGTACTTGGATTTAAAAATACATTATTGGTGGCCAAACATGAAGGCAGAAATTGCTACTTATGTGAGCAAATGTTTGACTTGTTCTAGAGTAAAGGCAGAACATCAAAAGCCTTCAGGTTTACTTCAACAGCCGGAAATACCTGAATGGAAATGGGAGCAGATATCAATGGACTTCATCACTAAGTTACCTAAAACTCCTAGTGGGTCCGGCACTATTTGGGTAATAGTCCATAGATTAACTAAGTCCGCCCATTTCTTACCAATTAAGGAGAACGATAAGATGGAGAAGCTCACTAGAATTTATCTTAAGGAAATTGTCAGATTGCATGGAGTTCCAAATTCTATTATTTCTGACCGAGATAGTAGATTCACTTCACAATTTTGGCAATCTCTACAAAAATCCTTAGGAACACGTCTAGATATGGGTACAACTTACCATCCACAGACTGATGGACAGAGTGAGAGAACCATTCAGACTTTAGAAGATATGCTCCGAGCCTATGTAATAGACTTTGGAAATGCGTGGGATACTCATTTACCGTTAATTGAGTTTTCCTACAACAATAGTCATCACACCAGCATCAAGACTGCACCGTTTGAGGCTCTTTATGGACAAAAATGTCGTTCCCCAGTATGTTGGGTAGAAGTTGGAGATACGCAGATGGCCAGAGAACGTACAGGCGATACCTTACGTGCTGGACCAGAAATAATCCACGAGACAACTGAAAAGATCGTGCAAATTAAGGATCGATTAAAGGCTGCACGTGATCGTCAAAAGAGTTATGCTGACGTAAGATGTAAGCCTTTAGAATTCCAAGTTGGAGATAAAGTAATGTTGAAGGTCTCTCCTTGGAAAGGTGTAATTCGATTCGGGAAATAAGGCAAACTAAACCCACGGTATATAGGACCTTTTGAAATTCTGGCAAGAATTGGTTCTGTCGCATACCAACTCAAGTTGCCTCAAGAACTAAGTAATGTACACGATGTTTTTCACATATCAAACCTCAAAAGATGTCTATCCGATGACACTCTTGTTATACCTCTCGAAGAGATACAAGTCAATATGAAACTCAACTTTGTAGAAGAACCTGTTGAGATCATAGATCGAGAAGTCAAACGATTAAAGCAAAGTCGTATTCCCATAGTGAAAGTTCGATGGAACTCTTTACGAGGACCTGAATTTACTTGGGAACGTGAAGATCAGATGAAAGAAAAATACCCTCAATTATTTAGTAAAGCCCCATCCATAAGATAAATTTCGGGACGAAATTATTCTAACGGGGGGAGAATGTAACACTAGTCAAAATAGGTCAATAGACAATCACATGTGATTATGCCAATCATGTAATGTGATTTTGTTAAACTAGTAATGTGATAAGAATGTTATGTAGTTCATGATAAATTCTAATACAAATATTAACTTTCTTTATGATACAACTCCAATTATACGTCTATACGATTCCAAAAATATAGAGAATGTCTGAATCTGACTTCGCATAAAAGAAGTTATGATAAACCGAACACTATAAATCTCTATAGTAAGAGGAATTTAAAATATACTTAGAATTAGCTATTAAAATCTAAAAGAGAGTTGTAATACTTGTAAATACCTACGCGTGCATATAAAGAACGTCAAAAACGGAGTTCGTATGTGAAAGTTACGACCTTCCGAAGATTCAGCTGTCAGAAACCCTAATCTGACTGAGCTCACGACGTGAGCACAGGACTCACAATGTGAGAAGTCATTTATCCATATCTCAGAATCTAGAAGGTGTGTGACGAGGCTGCGAGGGGATAAGATCCAAACTCATGACGTGAGCAAGGATATCTCACGACGTGAGGAGTCACATGGCCACCTTCCGAAGCTAGGGACGCAAATGGCAAGTCTACGGGATGAGCATGCAGGACTCACGACGTGAGCATATAAAACTCACGACGTGAGGTTCTAAAATCCTTACTATAAATAGCAGGTCTGACTTCAGCCATTCTTACACCTAAACTTCTTCCCTTTCTCTCCTTTGCTGAAGCCCTCTTGCATCCCGAGCCCCGACGACCTCGTACGCTGACCGTTTTTGCTTAGATAACATAAAATCATGCTACTAGGGTGAGTTTCACGGCCCCACTTTCTAATATTTCGGGGGAAAACGCATGTTAGATATTATATATATGTTATTATTATGTCTATATGATAGTATATAGTTATAATAGCCGGGGTATAGTTGTTATAAATATAATATTTTGAATATATACAACTATTATCAACTTATCAGTATGTTAAGTTACTAATGTAGATCTTGAGTTATACTTAGGATTCTATATATATGTTGTGTGCGATATAGTTCCGAAGTTATATTCGGAAGTTCTATATGTTAAGTTATAAAGTATGTTGCTATTATTAGTTTTATGTCAGGATAAAACTGGATATGTTATATGTTGTTATTGTTAGTTTTATGTTAAGATAAAACTTGGCATTGTTATTGATAGTTTTATGTCAAGATAAAACTAGGAACGTTATATGTTGTTATTATTGGTTTTAGGTCAAGATAAAACCCGGTTTTACTTCAATATATAGCTGTTATACTGCCTAAATATTATGAAGTTAGGAGTAATGTTTAAAAGCATAGTCTAGTAACTTAGGGTTTTATACATGAAGATGCTTTTGTTGTTAGAGCTATAGGAAGCCGTCAAAGTCTACATGAGTAATTGTATTGATCAACTAAGATTGGGGATCTTAGCGGAAATCCTCTGAACTGTAACCGTTAATCCCGTGTGAGCAGTCGTGTATAATTAGTATACGGGTTGACCACCCCACTTGTGACTGTTAGCTACAGTCAACCAAAAGCAAGTGATGAACTATCCTTTTATTTGTTATTGTTCCGGCGTCAATGAAGCGTACGGTGTTGTTTCTCATGGTAAATCATGAGTGTGTTTGTTTCTCATGGTAAATCATGAGTGTGTTCTATCAGAGGTATTATTTCATAGCAGCGGTTACAGGCTCATGGTAGCAAATTGTTAGAAACATTATACTTTGTCGTATACAAGTATTAATGTTAAGTATAAGTTTCCCCCTACTTATACCTTAGGATTAAGGAATGTTTAGGTATAACACTTAATTGATAAGTAAACTATTATACCTAATATACATACTAAATGTTGGAGAGTCAACATGATACTTTCGAAACTATACTTTTGAACCTGGAAAATGTATTATTTTATGGAGTCAAAACCTGTGGACTCACCAACTTTATGTTGACGTATTTTAAAATGCATGTGTTTTCAGGAACTTGAAAAGTTGGTATGTATTCGAACAGAAGAAGTTTTACTATTACCTTTCTGTTCATTAAGAAGTATGCCATAGTCGGATATTATGTAATAGGTCCTAGAAAAACAGTTATGTAACTTTCAGTTATCAATAAAGGTATGTATTTTCTTTAGTACTGTTCAATGTATGTTATATAACTGTGATACGAAGAATAACGTTACACTACCCGGTGTTTCCGCCGATGGCTGGGGGTGTGACACATGGGTTCATCAACATCATCAAACACATAGAGCTACCTTATCCCATCCATGTCACGTCGGCCCAAGACAAGCATAACAGTTTAGTCAAGTGTGGAAAAGCTATACATTGCATCATCCAACCTCGTGGTGTGGTTGGACCGAGAATCACTGGCTTCAGGGTCATAAGTTCCAGAGTATATTTCAATCTTCATCTAGACTCTTCCCCCAAAACGAAAGTAGCATTGCGAATTCGGCTATCCCCACCAGTAAACTTTGGATGCTCAATTAACTTGTCCATGATGTGTAAAACCCCCACCTGCAGAATCCAATCATGATCCCGACGCAGGGCGTCCACATCGGCCCGAGTTTCCTTAACCAGCCTGTTATGATCAACAATATCTCGCTCAAGGCTCTCATTCTGGATCATCAAGCCTTCATTGGCCTACACCAGAGAATGCACCTTAGCTTCTAACAACACCCGAACTTCTTCCAAAACCGCATTTTCTAAAGCCAAAATATCATACTTTTGTTTGAAACTACGAAATTCCTTCTCAATCTCTGTGATTTGAAGTTTGTATTCTGACTTACGGGAAACAAAACTAGCTTGGACGTGCTCCAGCTCATCAAGGCGTTGAATCCGCCGAGAACCATCCACCAGATAAAACATGGATTGAGCTGCAGCAAATGACATGTTTTGAGAAAGGGAAATGTTAGCAATGACATCCATATCAGCTACAGCAGCCGGAGGAAAAGTGTGGTGGGAGAACTCTACAGCGTTGGCACGAACGGATAGCCTAGAGTCGTTGCAGAGATTCCACTTTGGCATGAAGGGGCTCGTGCCAGGGCCCGGGGGACCCTGAGAAACCCCCTGTGGAGGAGTCTTGTGGCGTGAGACCCCCGCAAAAACCGAATGAAGAAGAAGGATTGGGGGTAGGTTTTGAAGCACTTTTTGCTTGAACGAGGGGATGCTTGAACGCCCCTTGATCCCCTTCAAACTGGTGCACGTCATCCTCGGGGATCACCACAACTCTCTCTGGACTGGAGGAGAGCGAAGTCAGTAGATGGGAAAGACCCTACCTTTGCTGAACATGCCGCCTGACGTTGGCAGCACCAACAATAGATGAAGACTCTCTTATGGCCATAAATGCTTTCTGTTTTGCCATGGCTCACCAGAAGCTTGAAATTATACCGTCCTTGCTGTCTCCAACCACTTCGGTAGACGAAGGCGACACAACCACATAAATCGGCCAAATATCCAGAAGTCGATCACCATCAGTCGCAGAAGAACCCTCATGCGGCTATGCCACCAGCACCAGAAATACAACCAGATGCTCGGTACAACGCGGCGGTGGAAGAGTATCGTGGAGGTTGCCCTGAAGATGCTCTAACTTCCCCTGGTACCGTTTCCAAAGAACGAAGTCCATCGACACTGGAGACTCAACACCTGCCAATGCAATCAGAATATTTGACAATCGATCAGTTTGTCAGGCCAAAAAGGGTGGAGGGGGAAGGAGAAGATAGTAAAATCAGAAGCACTTACCGTCAACAACAACATAGAAGATCAACATCTTACTTTGTACATATCAGGAAGGACTCATTCCAACACCAGCAAGGATGACTTCCGAGTACTCGTCGGGAATGACCTGGATCATCTTCAGAAAATCATCAGTGACCTGGTTGTGAGGAAATTGATTAGGGGTAACATATGAGATGTTGTTCGCTCGGTAATGTCTGTGACCAAATCGCTCCTGGTTAACCCACAACCATTTCTCCTTCTAGTTCTTTGGAGTCTTGTCATCGCGAATGTGGACATGACCACTATGACGAGCGGAGAACGTGAACTTATCCCTAGTGGCACTGAACTGGGAGAAAAAGTTGAAGACGAAGGAGTCGGGAAGGACGTTGTTAGCCCAGTAGATCATTTCGAAAGCCACCATATTATTGGAAACGTTTGGAGTGAGCATCAAAATGTTGCAACCGATGTGATAAAGCAATTCTTCCTGAAAGTCAGTTAAGGGAAGACGAAGCCCAATATCGAAGGTCTTCAGGCAAATACCAACCTTCCCAAGAGGAGGCGATAAGATCATCGAATCGGCGACCGGAAGCTCTATGTCATTTGTCGGAGAAAATCCATAAGTATCTTGCAGAAGCTCAAACACTGCAGGAGAAGGAATAATGCCAGCTTGGTTGGCCATGGAAGCAAAAAGAAGAAACAGAGGATAAAAGTCAAAGAAGAAAGGGAGAAGGAGCGAGAAAAAGGGCATGGAAATAATAAGAGGAAAATCTCCACTTATATGAAAAGAGTGAGGCGGGATATTCAAAATCCCTGAAAGATGATGTGAACCGCATGGCATAATGGGCAGACACAACGACAGGAAAATCGAAGCGTCGCTCGAACCCATGCTTGACACGTGTACACACAGTAAAGTCCAGAACATCATAGCTAGCATAGCAAATGCTATGACTAATGGAATAGGGGACTTGATAACATGTCCCCTAGCAAGGGCTAGAAGTCGCGCCCAGTCGTGCCAAAGTCAACTCAAGGCAGGCCGCTAGGCCAAGCTACTCCCCGCGTAGCCGCACAGACTAAGTCCTGCGCCCGTGGGTGTTCCTCTAGAGCCAGACACCCGCGTAGAAGGCTCAGCCCTCAGTGGACGCCTTCCACTCCGTGAAAAATCCAAAGACTCCAAGCAACCAGGAGTATGCTTAGAGCATTACTACCTGAACCAATCATTATCCATGACACAACGAGGAGCACGATTAACCAATCAAGGCGCCGAATACTGTCGAACCTGGCGACCTTGTCCCCATACAGGTCATCCCGTACAGGTCATCCCATGTTGTGACCTCACAGGTCATTCTGGAGCAACCAGAACCACCTTGTAGTGCTCAGAGCCACCACATCAGATAATCGGAGGACTAGGTCGCGTCAATGTGTGTGTGTGTGTATATATATATATATATATATATATATATATATATAAGGTTTGAACAATATTAATGTGTTATTATTTTAATAACTAGTTTTTATCAACAAATATATAACCATTTTTATAAAATATTTAGATAATAAATCAAACGTTTATATAAAAACATAACGAATATTTTGCATGTATTCACCCCCGAAAGTTTTGAACAGTTTAAAATAGAGCAGCGAACTCACTTTTGTAGCGTGCATTGAAAAGTTGGTGCATTTGTTTCGGAAACCAGATTCAGACTCCGACTCGGGATTTCACAAACGACACTTCTTTTTCACAAAATGATACTTGAGGGTTGTAGATCAGGCAAAAGAGAGTAGGAAAAATCTGCTCGTAATCGTCAAAAAGTTGTTCAGAGGCTTGCTAGAAAATTACCAAAAAAAATTTGTTTGAACAAAAAGATGGTAAGAAAAGTGGTTTTCTGGAAGGTGATCTTGGTGAGGACAGAATTCGCTAGCAGGGGAGGAGGAGGGGGTTCTGTGGTTCGCATTTGGTGGCTTTTGGTGGTGGTCGACGACGGCATCCGGTGGTGGTTGGCGGTTGTCAATGGCAACATCAGCTATCGGGTCTTTTTTCTCGCCAGAGGAGGGTGGTCGTAGGTAGGGGAATTTTTGGAGAGGTGGTTGGAGTAAGGGGTGGCTAGAGGTGCTCTGGTGGTGGTGGACGGCGGAAAGCGGCGGATTCATGGTTCTTGGCCATAAAAGCTATATATATATATATATATATATATATATATATATATATATATATATATATATATATATATATATATATATATATATATATAGAGAGAGAGAGAGAGAGAGAGAGATTTAGAGATATTGGGAGAGAGATGTAAGGAGGGAGATCTCCCCCTCCCTCCTATTTGTTGAGAATAAGGATCCACACAATATTGACAAGTGTCAAGCTCTTATGGTACCAAGTTGCGCTACTATGGTCGCGACACGTGTCGCAACCTCGATCCACTTGCCAAAGCCTGACAAAAAACGACTTTGTTAAAAACACGTAGCTATGTTAATAATGTGTTTGAAGTTATTATTCAGTTATATTTACAGTTTTCATGCTTCAACTAATTTCGTAAAACGACTATAACTTCATGATAAAAATATTCCGAAAGCGTGCTCAGAAATACTTAACAAGATGCGTAGCTAACCCAACAAATCTATTCAACATTCGTTTACGGAAAACTCAGTTACATAACTGATTTTTTTAAAAAAGTACGTAAATTTCTCATACGATATTCGTTTTTGACGTTCTTTATATCCACATAATTGTATTCTTAGGCTCTATCTTTTTAGAGTATTATTTTTTTATAAGTATACCTAACACATAAATCTTATTTTCAATGCATCAATTAAATACTTATATATTGTGAATAGTGTTTTGTTCATTAACGATCAACATTTATCAGAGACAAGAATGGAATTCTATATGAAATTATAAGTATGAAAACTTTTTTGCATGAAGAGGATGGAATACAATACATTAGGTCAAATACAAGGGGTGTTCACGGTGAATGAGACCATGAACGATGGCCTAATTTTGTTATTTGTTACACCTTCCCGTGGTCTGATGAACTACCTGAAAACATTTAATCCACAACTGTAATCACAAAGCTTAGTGAGTTCTTCAAAATACCATATACAACAATATACATACAATGCATACAAACATGGCCTTCAACATAAAGTTGGTCCGTCCCTTTGGCCTTTAGCAAAAAGTTGGTCTTCGGCTTTTGCCTTTAGGACAAAGCCGGTCCATCCCAGGCGTTAGCACATAGTTGGTCCGCCCCTTTGGCCTTTAGAACAAAGTTGGTCATCCTCGGCCTTTAGTGCATAGTTGGTTCACCCCTTTGGCCTTCAACATAAAGTTGGTTCTCCCAAGTATCTTGGCCTACAACATATAGCTAGACCACCCTCAACTCAACATGTAATATTTCAAACAGATAAACAGACAATCCCACACTCTAGACAACTAACTAACAAGTCTACCTACCTATCAGCATATCTCAACATAGACTCATCATATGCTACAAAGGATACATACTGAAATATAAATTATAATGAGAAAACCTACCTAAACTAACCAGCAGAAGCTCAACAGAACAGCTCACAAACTACCTAATTTCAAACTGGTCAAAAATTCAACAATCAAGACTGAAAGTCAACATTGGCCACCGCCAATGGCCAATCCCCTTGACTGCGTCATGGGCACAAAAGGACGAAACATTTGGATATTCTCACTAACAAATGCACATCAGAAACTCAGAAACTACGTCGTGGCCCCTAAACAATCGTGCCGTAGTTGCCCTATTCCAACAACTCCAAGAAGACTTAATCCATTAAGTCAAGCTTTCAGCTTTCGGATCTGATTCCTTATAACTTCTAAATGACAACTCCAAGAAGACTTAATCCATTAAGTCAAGATTCCAACTTTTGGATCCGATTTCTTATAACTTCTAAATGGATAAAGTTTCTAACTTGGTCCGTTAAGAAACTCCAAACAAGCAAACTTTAAAGCCCTGGATCATAAGATGTCCAAAACTCACGTTTCTTCATGCATTGAGTAAAGAGAGCTCTTGCGAGCACTCTCTGCTCCACCAAATGACCATATATGAACCCAAACACCAATCAAAAGCTCAAGAGTTCTCCAAACTTTATGGAACAAGCCTCAAAGGGACCAAAATTCATTAAAATGTATCATTACACTAAATACTCATAGATCTAATGAAGAAACACAATAAATCTTGGAACTTTAATACTTGAAAGGGTCCAAAATTAGTATGAGAATTGAATACTTCAGTTGCAAGGCATCAAACATCAAACTTTCTTGATACCATCACTTTAAAGCACCAAAGGTCACCAAATGAGCATCAAAATGGAAGAGAGGAGAGAGGAATAGCTCAATCTATGAATAATAAGGCTAAGTTTGCTCCCAATGAGCTCTTGATGTAATGGAGGCTGCAAAATAACCTAAAACATGGAGGTAAGGTATTTAAATATAGGGGAAACCCTAATGTTATAGGCTTCGGCTGCTCAACTCACCATGTTGTGGTGACCTTTTCACCACACCGTGGGGATGAGTTCTTACTCATTCCATTCTAACTATAAACGATCATAAATTCTTTGTTTCAATCCGTTTTGAATAATCTTTATATGCATGAGAAGGTATTAACAAGCATCATTATTCTATCTAATTACTTTTAACTAGATGAATACCTAACTCAATTCATTAACACATGCAAAGATTCCAAAATATCACTTTTACCATTCTAAAATTTGGCTCCAAAGCACAACTCAAGTGCTTAAATTACTTAATCATCATCATCAACGTACAATAAGGTCTACACTTCATCCCTTAAATCCTAAGACCCTTACTCGATCAATTTACGGTCCGCTATCCCGAAATTAGAAACATCTCGAAAACTAAATGTTACACATTAATAAAAAAAGATTTTGATGTGTAGAATTTAAGATATAATATGAAATGTTATGGGTTCAAACACATAAAAACTATGTCTTTTTTGTAGCTAAGATCAGTTAAAACATTATATAACAAATAAAAAACTAAATTAATAATAAAACTAGTAATATTAAGTTATGTAATTTCATCTACAAGCATTCATGAAAATTTTGTAATTTTCCAAAAATATAGTTTAAATATAAAGACTAAAATATAAGATTCGGGTAATTAATAATACATATTTTCTTTCAAAATTGGAAGCATGCCAATATATATATATATATATATATATATATATATATATATATATATATATATATATATATATATATATATCTTTTAAAATCACAAAATTATACAAACTAATAAAATATCAAAATTTGTATTATATGAAGATGTATATTCTTATGGCTTTATCTAAGTGTTTTTTCTTTCTTAGTTAGTGTCACATATTGTATGCCCGTTTTTAATCTAAGAAAAAAACGAAAAATATTAGTTTAATCTACTGATATATAAGCAACATACAAATTAAAAGATTTAACATCATAACTTGTCACGAAATGTTTAAAACCCCAAATCAACATAAAAACCTTGAAACTTATATATGACTTATTTATGTTTTTTTTTTCTCTTCGACTTTTGTATGTGATTTGTTAGTGTGTGAGTTTGTTTAATAAATTATAAACTCCCTTTTATAGTAATTAAAAGAATATAGTGAGAGAAATACAAAAAGTTCTTGGAAATTTGTAACTATTGTTAGTTAATTTAAGAAATGTGAATTGTAATGTAACAAAAATGAGTTAAAATGTGGTAAATTGATGAGTTTGAGCAAAACAGGAAAAAACTTGTTAATTTATAAATTGGTTGATGGACCCCTTTTCAGTGTTTGAACCATATATATCGACTCATAACTCCAATTAAGGAACTTAAAAATATTATGCAAAATAAACAAAATTTCCTACAACTACTGTGTGATTTAATTTTTGCTAATTTGGTTGTTATCTTGTCCAAAATCGTCCTTAAAGTCATACCAATAAAGTTAGAGTTAAATATGGAAAGGATTATGACGATATAAATGCATATTATGGAACAAATTCGTAGCTTGAAGACTAACAAAAAGTTAATTAAGGATACTTCCAAAATTAATGAAAATTTCAAAGATATTTGAGGGTATTCGCAAATCGAGCAGCGAATATTCTGCCGCGCTGAGATTTGGGTCAGTTCTGAAAAAACTATAAAAACTAAAAAGATATATGATTTTCGTCCAACATAGAGGGTATTCTGAATAACATAGAAAACAAGAAGAATACAAACGAAAACGTACAAGGAGGTTGTTTTAATGGTATAGAATGTTATATCAGTCAGCATGCTAATATAAAAGCAAAAAAATCTGAAAATCAATAGTAGAAATCACTAGGTTATCGATATGTTTTTTTTCTATCTATAATTAGTCAACTTTTTGATTTCATATATGTTCTTGTTGAGATTTTGGATTAAAAACCTTTATGATTACTTTTTATTTGTGAAACCCAAGTTTGTTTGATTAATTGATATTTGTTATTGAGAGCAATTCAATTTATTATGTTTGCTCAATTAAAGATATATAAGTATTGATATTGAGTTTGTTATGTTTATGTAACTGAGTGCATAATTTATCATTAGGTTCAGATTATGTATCTTGAATCACATTGTTGATTAAATTGTCCAAGCTAGAAAACTGAGTCAATAGCATAGGCACTTGTGACTAGTGGAGAGATACCCGAGGTTAAACATAACAGAGTTGAAATTAATATTTGTGATTAATCCAATAACTTGGAAATTTTGAGAAATCTACACTAACCCTGGGATTGATGATACCAATTGATATTTCATATTACGACATAATAGATTGAGCTAGGGGAGTTATCATTGCTGATAGACAACTTATAATCATAGGATTAATGAAATTATCATGGAGATAATCAATTTAGGAATCGATGGATAACTTATCAATTCATTTAAAGGATTTTAATTAATTAAACTATGATGGATTGAATACAAGTATGAGTACATTCAAATTATGTTATCTATGTAGTTAGCCATGATAGATATGATTAGTTGTTATTTGATTAATTATTTATTTTCTTATTTGTTTGCTAGTTTATTTGAGTAACAGTTATTCCCCTTGAATTGCTTTCTTTTGAAATTGATTAATAAGAACATATTGATATGGAGTATACTTTTGTTCCTCATGTGTTCGATACCCTTATTTACCTAAGTTATGTTGTCATTGATCTGGTCCACTAACTGGTGTTGATAGTCAATTTGGTCTGTTAGGAATTCTAAATGTAAACGTAGATTTGTATTTTCAAGTCTATATTTTATGACATCATGTTTTTGGCGCCATTATCAAATGAAATGATTTTCAAGTATATTTTGTAAACTATAATTTACACATCAATATGGGTTAAGATAACAATTTATCTCTAATCACACGAGTTTGAATGACCTTTATTATAAAATTATATAGATTTTGGCCTAGCTTATTGATAGATTTAATCATATTTTTCCATTCTAAAAAACATATAATATAAAAAAAATATAGACATGTTAGTACTAAAAACGAATTGTAATATCGGAGGTATGTGTCCTATGCACATGGATATAGAGTTAAAAAGACATGCAAAAATATTCAAGCGTAACTACGAATAAAACAAGTAAGGGGTTGTTGTATGATTGTAATTACTAACATGTAATGGAATAAATGAAAATCTATAAATAAAAAGCATTTCAATATTAGGTTCGTTCTTAACTATGGTTGAACTTTATATGATCATTAACAAATATGGTACTGATATGACCTTAATTATACACATGTTTTAGTCCATTATCTTAATATATTAAGCATAATGTTATATAAAAGATAAAAGATATTGATATTGATTTGTATTGGATAAATATAGGAAAAAATGTAGTTCATAAGTAAAAGGAAATGATTGGGACAAGATGAAGCTGATAAATACCAAATTCGTGATAAGGCCGAAAACTAAAGAACACGTCGCGACTAATCCAGTTATGTGTCAGGTCAAAGTCTCCCTGGCTGACACAAACATAAATACAGGAAGAACACAACGCGACGTATCACCCTACGCAACACGTTTTAGGAGATTCTATAAATATCCAACCTTTTTACTATATTTTGATATACAGCAAAGGTGTATCCTTAGGGTACTCGAGTTCAATATAATATAGACATATTTTACGAAATATATTCGCCCAAAAACTTTTTTGGGTAGATTTCAAGGTTGGAGAAGCGTTTTTGGAGAAAATACTTGAAGATCCGGAAGCTAGAAGAATTAGGAAATCATATCAGTTTGCTTTAGGATTGTGTTTAGGAATTCTAATTTTATGTTTTTCTGTTTTTATCAACTGATTATGAGGTAAACCCTTTTACATTCACCAAAGAATATGTAACCTTAAAGATTTTGTGTCATTCCTTTAATCGGATTATTAGTTATCTTTAATTTATCATGTTTATTTGATAGTAAATCCTTATGTGTTCGAGTTTTAATTGTTATTACCTATAGTTGAGTTTTTGTAATCTAGAGGACCAATCTGATTATATGAATTGGAAATCTCAACTAATTAATGACCAATAAATTGTTAGTGTTGGTGATGGACCAAATCCTAGGATTATATGATATAATTATAAAGAAAAACAAGTAAGACTACTCTAGATCACCATTCTAAGCAAAGTAGTTCACTTTCATGACCACTGAAGTTGATGTATGTGACAAAGGGATAATTGATAACTTACATTACACATCAGTTGAAGCTTTGAGCTTTTGTGTAATGTCCCCAATTTCCAAAATAAAATTTTCATTTTTAAACTAAAATAAACACCAACTTTCATAAAATACATCCAAGTCAAAACTATTGGTTCAAAGTCCATAATTCTATATCAGAGTTATAAGGGAAAACAACATGGAATCTCGACTCATAAAACTATTGATGAATGTGTGTACAGTCCCGCCTTCGCATCCCACAAAACGATAAAGTACATGAAAAACATTTAATCCACAACTGTAAGCACAAAGCTTAGTGAGTTCCCCAAAATATCACATACAACAATACACATATAATCCATGCACACTAGGCTTACAACACATAGTTGGACTGCTATCATAGCCTAAAACATCCTAGTTGGGCTGCTCTTCGGGCATTCAACACAAATCTGGACTGCCCTCTAGGCCTTCAGAAAAAGCTGGACCGCCCTATGGATCCTACAGTAATAAACTGGACCCCCCGGGCCTTGTGGCCTTCAGCAAACAGCTGGAACACCTCAACCCAACCCCAACATGTTGACATGTGCACATAACAATAGCAGGCACACATAGGTAATCATAACAAATCTACCTATAACTCCCGATTTTCAGGTAAATTCTTAAAATATGAAGCGATTATTTATTTTATTTTATTTTGCATGCATGCCCAATACAGTGGGTGTAATTGAGGTACGTTGGGCGTACCTCAAGGAATCTTGGACATGGAGCTTTCCCTTGGTACGATGGACGTATCTATGGTACATTGGGCGTATATGAGTCAGGGACAAACCCTAAATTTTAGGGTTTGGACCCTATTTAAGCAACTTATGCCCCAAGGTTCTCTCATTACAGGCCTCTATTGTCCCCAAAAGCATTATTTTGAAACCCTAATCCCTTTTAGAAGATGTGAGCCTTGAGTTTGTGTTTTGGTGTCTGTTTGGTGCATCTTGAAGAAAGAATAACTCTTTGGAGAAGCCTTTGTTGATTTCGAGCTTGAAGATCTAGCACTCTCTTCACCTTTGCAAGTTTCTGGAGGAATAAAGCTTCAAAATGTATGACTCCTTAGCTTAGATCTAGATTTTGGATTATAGTTGGTGTGTTTTGGTCCCTTGGTTTGGTTCTTGTGAGTAGGAGTTACTCCAAAACTTGTATTAGTCATTTCTGTTGGGTTTTGAGCATTCTAACACTCCTATGGTGTACATGCAACCCTAAATACCTTGGATCTATGTTTTCTCTATTATACATGCAAATATCAATTTTCCAAGGTATTGTTCTAACTAGCATAATATAAAGTACACATAATATAAAATCTAGTAGAATTACATACCTCTAGTTTGGTGTTTGATTCCATGGAGCTCAAGAGCCTAGTGCCCCAAGTGTGACACCTCAAATGGTTCACACAACATCATAAACACTTGGAATAACTTGAGAGAAAATGCACACTTCATGAAATCGGCTTGCCCTCCACACATAGACTTAGTGGCCGATTTTGACAAGAATGATATGTTTATATAGTGTGACACAATTAGGGTAAACCCTAATTGTCATGGCTTTCCATTTCCTTGGATCCATGGGTTCAAATACACCATGGAGCATCCATGGAGCATCCTATGGGTTTTAGCCCAACTTGATAATCCATGGAGCATTAGCCCACTATAAAAGTATGGATGATTTACACAATCAACCCATATATTTAATTAGTCTTCTTTTGATCACTTAATTAATTCTAGATTAATTCTTGATCAATACTAATTAAATAATCTTATTAATATATTAGAACTTATAATATATTAATAAACCTTAAATGTTATTTCTCTCCTTTTAGTCTATCCAAATGCATGATGCCATGCAACCCAAATGGACCATGTCGGGTCGGGTCAAGTATATACCAATTATAGTTATGGACTTAGACACTAATCCAACAGTCTCCCACTTGGATAAGTCTAATAACTATTATTGCAAGTACGCCTTCACAACCTGACCAGCAATCGTAGCTCTTAAAAGCTGCTGCCGAACTCTGAACAAATCAATGACGCGTCCATTAGATAAGTGATCATATATTCCTCCATTCTAGATATCATATGGACTGAGACATGGATTATAATCATTCTCTCTGTCCATCTGTTGTTTCCCGACTTCCGATTTATGACGACTGACTAATTGAACAAATCAAATCAGTCCAGGCCCGGCCAAGCACTCATATTTTGTCATCACTAAATCATCGAGGGGCCCACAGATATTGCTTTTATCCCTATGAGGGTAAAAGGAATGGATAAACTTTGACTCATATGCTTGTACTGACTACTTGTTGAATCATACACAAAGGCACGTTTTATAACATCGAGTTACCAATGCGTTTTCGTGCAATCAATGTATAACCAACTCATAGTCAACAACTCATATCTCTAGGTTTGAAGAATATAAGATATTATCGTCTCATGATTCACTCGTGATAAAATCCATGAAGTGAATCCAAATTAGTGTGGGTTGAATCCAATACTCAGAACTTATGAGCACTCATGAATGTTGTAGCAACTATTTCTATGTCTAATGCACATTAGACAAATCTTACAAGCCAGATTCATGACAGTCTTGATTCATATCTACTTCCAACATATGACCGACTGTGGATGGTTTGAATAACTTAGTCATTCGGAAGAATGACCTAGTTATTCTGGAAGTCAAAACATGCAAAGTGAAACACAAAAATAATACTAATCCTGTATGGTCCCAACACTTTGAGTGTAAATAAAAACCCTTTTATCTAAGCACCATATTGATTACTCATTATTCATGTTTCGATTAGTCAACTTAATACTTGAATTGAAACAATAGTCATGTCATGCTCCAAGCATGCACGCTATGTTCACATGTGGTCCTCCCTTTGTGAAACAGATCGATTGACAGTATTTCAATGATGCTCATTTCACAATCCCAAATCCTTTACAATAAATGTAAGAACAACAAATTCTTGTCATTTACCGTAATCTTGTTATATTCTAAACTTATATGCAATGATCCTCTTGTAATGAATATGCACACAAGTCACAAAGACTTGGCAACATACATTACAAGGTATTCCAATGGAAAGCAATTCCATGGAAATGAAGTCTCAAATTCAAAGTACATTCCTTTGAACATCCTTCTTTGCATTAAGTTCTTTAATCTTACACAGATTCAAAGAACAACTTCCACTTATGGAAACAATTCCACATTCCCATTTTTACCATCACTTTTGAACAAGAGTTGCCTCTTTTCAAAATATGTCAATATGGTCCTTACTATATACTTCCAATTGTCCATGAGGAACCAATCTTTGGTAAACCTCAAATTGTTCTCGACAATTGCTTAATCATTTTAGTCATATCCAGTTCTAATTCTTTTTCCCCTCTTAATGCCCTAAGCATTAGGAAAATTTAGAAAGGATAACTATTATAGCTCATGTAATCGATCCTATACCCGAAGCATATGGGACATGATTCATGCTATAAAATTTTTTATTTGCCATGTTCTCACAATTCGAACTATGAAGAGGGATGTCGTAATCATAAACGAATTTTGAGAACACAACATATATAGAATTTCCTTATGTTGAACCATTCCAGCATAACATTCATATATATTCTTGACTAAAGTAGATTAAAATCTCAATCTAAGCTTGTAGAATTGGAATGAAGTATAAAATCATCTCCCTTAATTATAGCAAAACAACTTTTTCAAGGCGAATTGAAACTTTTGTTTTCTATAATTAACATTGCTAACTTGCAACACTTAACATAATAATCATGCTCCCACTAGCATAATGATTATTATCTTACTAGCATAACACTTATGCTCCCACTAGCTTTGACATGTACTCAGAAATCAGCTGGACTTCTAGGAAAAACAATACTTTATTGACTTTCTTACCAAAGTTTAGATTTCTGATACGAGATGTTTTGATAAGACTTTATCAAAATCATACACCTTTCCTTAGATAACTCACTTGTGTGTCTAAACAATTATGAAGAGGGATGCCGTAATCATAATGTTTAGACCTTTTGTCATTCTCACAATTGCTATCTACTTAAAATCTACTTAGTGAAAGAGTTTCCTCACCATCATTTTCATGAATCGGAGAGAAACCTTATGACACTTAGATTTTTATGGTGTAAGTGTTCATATCCATGTGAATTTGTCATAACCATAATCACAAGACAAGGTTAGTGGCAAATCCAAACACATATGGACTGAACTTGTTCAATCTTAATTTCTTGCCACCCGGCAGCACAAGGGCCTACCATTGCTTCCAGGTTGTTATGCAAACAATTGAGAACTCATAGAACTCATAAGCATAGTCAACTTTTAACTGGAATAGACACAGAAATAAGAATATGTCAACACGATAGGTTACAAACCTCAAGTCGTGGGCTAGTGATTAACAAAACTCTTGATTAGTTCTTGAAACTATTTCAGGATCTTTTAAACTCCCACTGTCCTCTTGACATATAAGACTCACTTGCCCAATATTCAAGAGATAGTGCGGATTCTTTTACAAACACTTTACACAATTGGCCTTAGTTCGTCTTTGTTTTATCCAAAACATCACAACTTACAAATTTCAAATGTATAAGAGTAAGAAAACATTTTACTCTACATTTGACAAGTGTTTTAAACCTTTCTTAAGATTATGTCACTCAAGGCTCAGTCTTGGAGTATGACTCTAAGATTTTATTTTGGAATGAAGTATGATTTATCTTTTGATTTAACCATTTCCACAATTCACGATTCCTCTCCTTAGCCAACAAATGCACTAAGGTGTCCTTAGAGGATCAATTGTGATATGGTTCCATAATCACTAAGATAATCAAAAAACAAGATACACAAGTACTCTCCCATCTCTTTAGATTGGAGAAACTTTTATCTTTCTGCCTTATTTGATTCTTCTTATTCATTCTGCCATATATTGAAACTTTTCCAATGTTTCAGAATTACACTTAAACTTGTAAGCATAATCATATTTACTAAACTTTAGTAAATCATAACGAATAATCTTATCAACCTTTGTGGTGGACCTGACTAGTGCACAACCTAATGTACCCGATCCTTTAGTCCTTCGCTTGACTCACATGCGAATGTGAACAAGGAATTAGTCTTAATTTACCAAAGATGAAAAATCTCATTCATCATACAATACAACTTGCATGATTCCAAGTTTCTATCCAACTGAAACTTGGGTGATGAGAATTTTTCCTTATTTAATAAATTATAACACTACCACAACCGAAAGAATCAAATTCATTTTCCAATATTGCTTATCAATGGAAACATATAAACAACAATTTTTCAGAAATGCCTTTGTAAGGATACTTAAAATAAATAAAATCAAAACTTTTCTTTTATTTTAAAACTTGCGGAAAAACTTATCTTTACAATGCAAATTCATATGAAAACTTTGTTGTTATCTATTCCTAAGCAATATCTCATAACTCTTATGCAGTGGCTCAAAATTCTGGTCATCGAACCATGCGATCAGAATCAACACACCTTTTCTTTAAGCTTCCTTTGATTCTTCAAAAACATCAAAATGTAATTACATTACATCATGTATTAAGAATCTCCAAAAGAGACTTAATAGAGTTAGATAACGGACTTTACCTGAAGTAGAGTCAAACTTTTGACTTTACCATCTTTATGAGGTTTCAGGTAAATTCGGCAGCTTCGCAACTAATGCCCCTTTCCTTTGGCAATAGGCACATATGGACTCTTTGGGAATGGTACATGGGACTATCTCAGACTTAGCCTTCCTCTTTACCATTTGGTCAACCGAGTTGACTATGGCCGATCCCTTTCTATTGGGAAGAGAAAGTTTTTCTGGATTTCCAGTGTCACCATTGTCAATGTCCATGAAGTTTTGGGAAGTCGATCTTCTAATCAAATTTGCTTTACCAGTGTTCCAAATCATTGCTGATTCAGCATCACCAAGCAAATAGATAAGATTATTAAAGGGTCATATCATGATATGTCATCAGGGAGTGACTGAAGAACCAAGTCAACAGCCAGCTACCTCGAGACTTCGACACCCGACTCTCCCGGCTTGTCAATATGTGGCTTAATCTCCAAGACCTAAGCACATATAGACTTTGTCTGCCAATAGGGATTGAGTGACTTAGAACTTATCAAGTCTTGAAACTTGTGGGATAGGGAGATTTATTGGAGGAGGTGGAGGAAATGAAGTATGATTTCCAGTCCCATTAGTGCTCAATAAAGGGATTAGTCTTTCACCTTGATTGCCTTTTGGGATATCATCTTCATTAGGAAGCTTGTTCCTAAAGATATGGGAATACCATAGTTGTCTAAACTAGACATCTATAAGGGAGAAATTCAAGTTAGTTGATTTAAAGTCCTTAATATAACACCTAATATGAAATATTAAGGCTAGGATCCAACAACCTATTTATAACTGGAAGATGGATGCCGTAATCCGAGTTACAAAATAGTTGAAGGAAGGTAAATGACGATTTACCAATTTCCACCATGAAAAACGAAATATAATTAAGTTTTAATTGGATTTGAAACTCCTAGATCTTTTGAGATACATTGAACTTTCAATGGCATGTTTGAATCTCGATTGTGCCCTCTCAAGTTTGTGACTGGGATGCCGAGGATCACAAACAAGGTGTGAATAACCATGCAAATTGACTTGGTACCCTTAACTTTATCACCTAATCGATGTGCCGGTTAGCCACACGGCTCCACCGATCTATAATAAGGTCAAGTTACCCTTTGCCACTCTTACTAGTCCTTATTAGCGTGCCGGTTAACCACACACGCTCCACTAATCGACTTGGTAAGGTACAAAGTGTAATTTCATGGGTTAGCACCTATTTTACATTTTCCTAAGTAACTAAGATTGGGAATTAATAAGTGTTTAGTTACTTAGTATTTTTTCATTATACTTTTAATGAAGGGAGAATTATAGTCCTTTCATACCCGTTCGGCTAACGACCCTCCACCAGTCAAGGAAGCGGTGGGTGAGAGTGGACACCCATTAAACTGCCATTTTATAGGCAGTAACCTTATACCCCCCTATAGACCGGCTTCGTGAATGAGGCCTACTAATGGTAATATTGACTTTATCTTATACATATCTATATAATTAAAATTATAATAATAGTATAAGGGTGTATTTTAAACATTTAAAATACTTGGTGGTTTAATCTATTAATTAAACTATACTCTTAATTTAATTAAACTTAAACCATGTCTTTATGGAATTATTAACTCTTTTAATTAAACACTTTAATTAATTTAATTAGTCCATAATGTTTGAATTTGAACTTTTAAAATTGTAGAGTTTGGAATTAAAGCATTAATGTGTGTGAGACTTTACAAATTCCAAAACTTGAGGGCAAGTTTTGAAACTATTCAAAACCTTTCATTTCATAACTTATGAGTTTAATGGTTCATTAAAATGAAGACTCTTCATTTTTATGTAACCTCTTATTCTTTAATAACACTTTTAAAGAAGTGACTCTTAAACATCCATAACTTGAAGACAAGTTATGGAGTCATAAAATAATTAAATGAAAAAGACTCTTCATTTTTATGTAACCTATGACACTTTTATGATTTTTAAGATTCATAAATGTGACCTTTTATGTAACTTGAGGACAAGTTACAAAAACACATTTTATGAACTAACTCTAGATTAATTTTGATTGAAAACAACTAAAACACAAAAAAAAAATTCATTAATCTAAACTAACTCATAAATCAAGGAAACATAAAACTCTTGGTAATCCATAATTTAAGGACAAGTTATGGACTCCATACAATTTCATTGAGGTCAAGAATTATACTAACAAACAATTTGCACATAATTCCTATGATCTACCAAAACTCATAAGCATGAACATTCATAATCAACATTTTTCAAGAATTACATAAACATATATAAACTTGAAACTTCGATTATAGCATTGAAATTGGTTTAACACAATCATTACCACATTAAAAACAGGTTTTATAAGTCCAAAACAGTCAAAGGTAATGATTCTAGACCAATTCCAGCACCAAAACTCGAAGATATGCTGTTTGGGGGTCCAACTCGTCGAGTGCATGAACAAACTCGACGAGTTGGATCGGTTTTGCCTTGGACTCGTCGAGTCCCTTGATGGACTCGTCGAGTCCCCTGTCCAGACAGCACAAAACTTCGATTTTTAAGCAGTTTGCATCCAGTATAAGTGAAAACAAGCCTAGGCTCTGATACCACTGTTGGATTTTGAGCATTCTACCACTCCTATGGTGTAAATGCAACCCTAAATACCTTGGATCTATGTTTTCTCTATTATACATGCAAATATCAATTTTCCAAGGTATTGTTCTAACTAGCATAATATAAAGTACACATAATATAAAATCTAGTAGAATTACATACCTCTTGTTTGGTGCTTGATTCCATGGAGCTCAAGAGCCTAGTGCCCCAAGTGTGACACCTCAAATGGTTCACACAACATCATAAACACTTGGAATAACTTGAGAGAAAATGCACACTTCATGAAATCGGCTTGCCCTCCACACATAGACTTAGTGGCCGATTTTGACAAGAATGATATGTTTATATAGTGTGACACAATTAGGGTAAACCCTAATTGTCATGGCTTTCCATTTCCTTGGATCCATGGGTTCAAATACACCATGGAGCATCCATGGAGCATCCTATGGGTTTTAGCCCAACTTGATAATCCATGGAGCATTAGCCCACTATATAAGTATGGATGATTTACACAATCAACCCATATATTTAATTAGTCTTCTTTTGATCACTTAATTAATTCTAGATTAATTCTTGATCAATACTAATTAAATAATCTTATTAATATATTAGAACTTATAATATATTAATAAACCTTAAATGTTATTTCTCTCATTTTAGTCTATCCAAATGCATGATGCCATGTAACCCAAATAGACCATGCCGGGTCGGGTCAAGTATATACCAATTATAGTTATGGACTTAGACACTAATCCAACAATTTCTTGGTGTTCCTGGAGTTATAGAATCATAAAAATGGCATCTTGATGGGTTAAGCTCAACCATGCATGAGTTGATGGTCCTAATATGAAGTTAGAATGTTAGAAATTCATGTTGTGCCTCTTTGAGCCATGCAAAGGCACCAAGTTAATGACTTTATCATTTAAGACGTTCCTTATAGGCTAGATCTGTGATTTGGACATTTAGACTTAAGTTATTAAGAGCTTAATGTAGTTTTGAGATTCAGAGGGTTATGTGGGGGTAACTATGCGTACACTCAGCATAGCAGGCTCAGCCCTCGTTTCCCTTTTGGCTATGTAGGCTTGTACACGAGGCGTAACTGGTGGTACGAGGGGCGTACTCACCATAATACCTTTTTGGGACATTTTTGGGCCTTAGGTCATTTGGGCTTGGGTCATGTCTTGTTGGGCCTAGGATAGGAAGGGTAAAAGGGTCTTTTACCCTTTATGATAGGGATTATGAATTTGGTCTTTAGTTTTGGTATTTACCCTGATTATTTATTATAGCTAGTTTGAAAGTGTTCAGGTGAGGAACCATCATAGCAGCAGTCTGTGAGTGTATGTATGTTCATCATTTGATTGAGGTGAGTCTTCTCATAGTGTTTTGGCAGGTTGAAGTCACCAATACCGACACATTGATTATTGTTATTAGAATGCTAGTTATTTGTGTGACTCTTTCATGTATTGTATGGTTTGCATGTATATCGGGTGGGGCTTGACGAGTGTGTTAGACGGGGCCCATCGCATGCTATGGACGGATCTTTACTAGGTGGGGCCAAATGTCGGGCGAGGCATGATGGATGCCGAGCGAGGTCCACTGTATGTATGGTATGTGCTATTTTAAGGAGAACTCACCAAGCTTTGTGCTTACAGTTTAAGTTTATGTTTTAGGTACTTCTAGTTCGAAGGGGAAGGGCCCAGCTTGATCGCAGCGCATCCACCCATGTTTTCCGCACTTTTATGATTTTGGGAATTTTACTCTGATAACTATTATGATACACTTTTGGATGGTTTGATATTAATATGTGATGGTTTTGGGTTGAATAAAAAATGAAATTTTTACTTATGGTTTTTGGGATGTTACAAGTTGGTATCAAAGCCTTGGTTTGAGGGATTCGGGCACACTTTATGGTGTGTCTAAACTCAAACTGAGGATTTGGGTAGAATTTTCATAAAAAGAAATAATTTCTAAAGAAATATTTCTATTAGAAAGAAGGAGTGTGATTCATGCAATCGGCCGAGCTCAAGTAATTCTTCCCAAAATATCCTTACATATTTATTGATTTAGTATGTGAATATGTTAATAGCATGATAGATTAGGTCTAATGATCTACTCAAGATTTTTATGATAGGAGAGATGCCTTGTATGCTTACTATATGAGCCCTTAGAACTGCATGCTAGTTGGATTTCTGATAATATGTAGGATGGCTTGTTAGGCAGTGCTCTGGTTAGAAATCGATGCTTAAATGTTGCTTGCTTTGTGCTTTTAGGAACCATTGCTAGTGCTAGCTGACTATCTAGTGAATATGTTAGGATACATGTTGCAGATATTAGATAACTTTAGAAGGTTAGGTTTAACCCTATTGTGCATCTCTTTTTTGATTCCAACTGTTGTAGTGTAAGACCTTGCATTCGAAGAATTATCTAGTATGTGTGACATGTAATTATATTTGTAAGGTGGTTAGCGGGTATTAGTGGGGGTTTCTTCTGCAGCTGATAGCAGAAAGTGGTGGGAAGGGGATCCTAGGAGAACCTAGGAATCATGTTAGCATTAGAAAATGCGTGGGTTAGTGGGAATATGGAATGTTGGGAGTTACTTAGGGGAATCGGGACGACTCTTGAGGAAAGTACGAATAGGTGTGGAAGATGGTATTGGGCCCGTACTACTGGAAGCACATGATCCATACTTGAGTCAACGGAGTCACGAGGATACTAAGGGACCCGCTTGATGTGAGATTATTCGAATGTTTCTCATGATTTGTATGGTGTATTTTCAGTATGGTGGTCACTCGAGGTGGTTTAGGTCCTGGTGAGGGATCGGCTTCGGGCTCTGCGGTCAGACCCTTGAATGATCAGATGCGGGAGTTCATTTCGTCTGAGATTACCCGCAACATTTTGGAGCAAATTCCTATGATCTTTGGTATGATCAAGGAGGGTATCATGGAGATTTTGGATGAGTGTCTTGGCGCTTAACGCACTGAGGTGATAGCTATGATGGGTGTACGCTCCTTGACATTTTGAGAGTTTCGTGCATGTGGGGCTCCTGAGTTCTTCGGTAAGAAGGACCCCATTGCTAGCAGATAGTGGTTAGTGGACATCGGGAACACCTTCTGATCTAGCCTCTGTCCTGAGGAGGCGAAGGTCAGACTTGCATCCTGTCTTCTGAAAGATATAACTCGTGATTGTTGGGAGAAGGTAGGCCATGCTTTAAAAGGCAAGGATGTCAAGGCAATGACTAGGGATGATATTTTTTTCGAGGATCAGGGCGGAATTTTCACCAGTGATCGAGGTCCAGCAGCTGGCGAGGGAGTTTTAGGACCTTTGCCATACTATTGAGACAGTGGCAGAGATTACCTCTATGTTTAGGGAGAGGGCAATGCTAGTTCTGCAGTATGTGGCAGGCGAGAAGATGAAGAAGGCTCGGTAACATGATTTGTTGAAGGATAAGATACAAGAGTTTGTGCGTATGTCTAGCTACAAGACATTAAAGGATATGATAGCTCAGGATCGCGAGGAGAAGATTGATTTAGAGACTGTGAGGAAGAGGAAGTCAGTTCAGGCTCAGGTATCGGAGGGCTCGGGGAAGAAGCGCAAGACTATGGAATCAAGATCGAGTGGCCAACAACATCGGGGTCCATGAGGACGGTGTGGTCGGACACACGAGGGAGCTTGTAGGGTAGGTAGTTTTGGTTGCTTCAAGTGCGACAAGACTGGTCATTTCGGCAAGGATTGTACTGTCACCACCACCGAGGGATCAGATCAGATTTACTTTCATTGCAATCATAGGGGCCACAAGAAGGTCGATTGTCTGAGTTTGGAAGTAGGGGAAGCAGTGATAACACCCGATCCGATGACATTGACGATTACCGATGGCCGTCAGGGCAGGGCAGATGTGCCTATGGTGAGGAGTTGAGCTTTTTAGCTGTCAGTTGAAGAGGCTCGGTGCAACACCAAATGTGGTTACGGGAACTGTTCGAAGTTTATGTTTATTATATGATTGGTGTTATATAGGGATGTTCCTAGTGAACAGTGTTCCAGCTTTAGTTTTGTTTGATCCGGGTGTCACCTGATCGTTTGTGTTTCTTGCACTCTACAAGAGGCTCGGGGATGCTCCAAGGTAGCTTGATTATCCATTCGAGGTAGAGATTGCCAATGATCATCCAGTTAGGGTATCGGGGGTACATCGGGGTTGTGTTTTGGAGCTATTTAGCGAGAGGTATCTGATTGATTTGGTTCCTATTCCTTTATGTGAGAGCAAGGTGATCGTGGGGATGGATCGATTGAGCCCTAATGGGGTGATGATTGATTGTGGGAATCAGTTAGTTCGGGTTCGAACCCCAAGTGGGGAAGAACTAGTGATTCATGGAGAGTGTGCTCAACGTGTACCGACTCTCTGTTCATCTGCGAGGGCTAGGAGATACATATAGCATGGATGTTCTGGTTTTGTAGCTTATGTATTTGATACAAGAGAGGAAAAAAAGAGGACGATTAATGATGTGCCAATTGTTCGGGATTATGAAGATGTGTTCCCGGAGGACTTTCCTAGAGTGCCTCCGCAGAGGTAGGTGGAGTTTTGTATTGGTCTAGTTCCTGGTGCGGATCCGATAGCCAAGGCACCCTATCGGTTGGCACCGCCGGAGATGAATGAGTTGCCTACATAGCTGCTAGAGTTGTTAGACAAAGGATTTATCATGCCGAGTAGTTCACCATGGGGAGCATCGATATTATTTGTGAAGAAGAAGGATGGCTCCCACATGATGTGCCTTGATTACCCGAAGCTGAACATGTTGACGATGAAGAATCGTTATCAGCTTCCGAGGATTGATGATTTGTTCGACCAACTTCAGTTCATGTCTTGGTTCTCCAAGATTGATTTGAATTCAAGCTATCATCATATGAGGGTTCAAGATGAGTATGTGCAGAAGACGACCTTCAAAAATCATTATGGTCATTACGAGTTTGTAGTGATGCCTTTTGGGTTCACCAATACACCAACAACGTTCATGGATCTCATTAACCGGGTTTGCAGACTGATGCTACATCGGTCAGTCATCATGTTTATTGATGACATCTTGGTCTATTCTAAGACCATGGAGCATCATGAGGATCATCTGCAAGAGGTTTTGGAGACTCTGAGGAGGGAGAGGCTATATGCCAAATTTTCCAAGTGTGAGTTCTGGTTCCGCGAGGTGCATTGGGAGGTTATGAGGTCTCCATCCGAGATTCAAAGTTTCCTTAGTTTAATTGGGTATTACTGGAGGTTTATCGAGAATTTCTGCAGGATCGTAGTTTCGTTGACTAGGTTGATGAAGAAGTCTGCTACTTTCTGTTGGGGGCCTGAGCAGCAGGCAGCATTTGAGACTTTGAGACAGAATTTATGCAAGGCTCCGATCTTGACCCAACCATAGGGTGTAGATGATTTCGTGGTATATTGTGGTGCATCAATCTAAGGATAGGGTGCAGTTTTGATGCATAGGGGTCATATGATACCCTATGTTTTGAGGAAGCTGAAGCCTCATGAGGCAAATTATCTCACTCACGACTTGGAGCTGGGGGTAGTGGTTTTTTCCCTCAATATTTGGCGACATTAATTGTATGGGGTTCATTGTATCATTTACATGAGCCACAAGAGTTTGAGGTATTTGATCGACCAACCAAATATGAACATGAGGTAGTGCAGGTGGCCTAATGTGGTGAAGGATTATGATTATGAAATCCTTTACCACCCAGGGAAGGCCACCGTGGTGGCCGATGCTCTTAGCCGCAAGTCAACTAACGTACCAATCAGGGATGTATGTTTGTGGATGACAGTGATTACCCCACTCTTAGAGCAAATTCGAGAGGCTCAGGTCAAGGCTATAAAAGAGGAGCACGAAAGAGTGAGCGTATAGTGGGTCATGTGGCTTCCATTGATTATGATAGTCGTAGATTGTTGACACTTCATCAAAGAGTTTGGGTTCCATACTATGGGGGTGTGCGGCAGTTTCTGATGGAAGAAGCACACAAGTCGAGATTTTCCATTCATCCGGGTGCAACAAAAATGTACAGAGATCTCCGACCCAATTATTGGTGGCCCTACATTAAGCGGGATGTGGCTTGGTATGTGGAGAGGTGCTTGACTTGCAGGAAAGTCAAGGCCGAGCACCAGCGACCTCACAGCAAAATGGGGTCATTGGTTATTCCCATTTAGAAATAGGAGGAGATCACGATGGACGTCATCACAAAGTTGTAGTGGACCGCGCGAGGGGTGGATTTTATTTTGGTCGTCGTGGATCGATTGACCAAAAGTGCAGATTTTATTCCTATTCAGGAGAGAATTTCCACAGAGAAGTTAGTAGATGTCTCTATCAGGGAGGTTGTGGCATGGCATGGGGTTCCCGTCTCAGTAGTTTCTGATCGGGTTGTTCGATTCACTTCCATGTTTTGGAAGAGGGTCCATGAGGAGTTGGGTACTCGGTTACACTTCAGTACAAATTTTTATCCGCAGATCGATGGTCAAAGCGAGTGGACTATCCAGACCCTGGAGGATATGCTTTGGGCATGTGTGCTGGATTTTGGTGGTAGTTGGGATACATATCTTCAGTTGGCTGAGTTTTCTTACAACAACAGATACCATGCCAGTATTGGTCGACCACCTTTTGAGATGCTTTACAGGAGGAAGTGTCGGACCCGGATTTATTGTGGTGAGGTCGGTCAACGAGTTATGTGTAGCACGGAGGTGGTGCTCCGGACTACTGAGTTGATCCGACAGGTGCATGGGAGATTATAGATCGCACATAGCCGTCAGAAGTGTTACACGAATAGACGCCGACCGGATTTGGAAACTCAAGTTGGGGATATGGTACTCCTGAAGATGTCACCTTGGAAAGGTGTCATCTGGTTCAGGAAACAGGGCAAGATGGGCCCCAAATATATCGGTCCTTTCAGGGTTGTTGTCCAAGCGGGAAAGGTTACATATCGCCTGGAGCAACCCGAGGAGCTCAGTCAGATTCACAGCACCTTCCACGTCTCTCAGCTACGAAAGTGTTTGGTTGATGATTCTTTAGTGGTTCCTTTGGAGGATATTCAGGTAGATGATTACCTGAATTACATTCAGAGACTGGTCGCGATCCTAGAAAAGAAGACAAAGACCTTGCGAAACAAGGTTGTGGGTCTAGTGAAGGTGCAATGGCAGCATCGGAAGGGGTCGGAGTGGACATGGGAGCCTGAGGAAAAGATGAGAGAACACTATCCAAAGTTGTTTGCAAAGGCGGACTTCAAGGATGACGTCTGATTGAAATCGGGGAGAATTGTAACATCCAGTTTTAAGGTAAATTCTTAAAATATGAAGTGGTTATTTATTTTATTTTATTTTGCATGCAGGCCCAATACGGTGAGCGTAATTGAGGTACGTTGGGCGTACCTCGAGGAATCTTGGATACAGGGTTTTCCCCCTAGTACACTGGGCGTATCTATGATATGTTGGGTGTATGTGAGTCAGGGGCAAACCATAAATTTTAGGGTTTGGACCCTATTTAAGCAACTTATGCCCCAACGTTTTCTCATTACCAGCCTCCATTGTTTCCAAAAGCATTATTTCGAAACCCTAATCCCTTTTATAATATTTGAGCCTTGAGTGTGTTTTTTGGTGTGTGCTAGGTGTATCTTGAAGAAAGAAGAAATCTTTGGAGAAGCCTTTGCCGATTTGGAGCTTGAACATCCAGTATTCTCTTCACCTTTGCAAGCTTCTAGATGTATAAAGCTTCAAACTTTATGACTCCTTAGCTTAGATCTAGATTTGGGATTATATTTGGTGTGTTTTGGTCCCTTGGTTTGGTTCCTGTGAGTAGGATTCACTCTAGAATTTGTATTGGTCATTTCTTGATGGGTTAAGCTCAACCATGCATGAGTTGATGGTCTTAATATGAAGCTAGAATGTCAGAAATGCATGTTGGGCATATTTGAGACATGAAAAGGCACCAATTTGATGACTTAATCATTTAAGACGTTCCTTATAAGCTAGATATGTGATTTGTACGTTTGGACTTAAGCTACTAACAACTTAATGTAGTTTTGAGATTCAGAGAGTTACGCAAGGCGTAACAATGTGTACGCTTAGCGACTAGGCTCAACCCTTGTTTCCCCTTTGGCTGTGTAGGATTGTATGTTGGGCATAACTGGTGGTATATGGGGTGTACTCACCAGAAAGCATTTTTGGGCCATTTCTTGGGTCTTAGGTCATTTAGGCTTGGGACATGGCTTGTTGGGCCTAGGATAGGAAGGGTAAAGGGTCGTTTACCATTTATGAGAGGGATTATGATTTGGGCCTTTAGTTGTGGTTATTACCCAGATTATTTATTAGATCTAGTTTGAATGTGTTCAGTTGAGGAGCCATCATAGTAGTAGCATGTGAGTGTGTGTCTATTCATCATTTGATTGAGGTGAGTCCTCTCACAGTGTTTTGGCGGGTCGAAGGCACCAACGTCAACCTATTGATTATTTTTATTAAAATGCTAGCTATATGTGTGACTCTTGCATGTATTGTATGTTTTTGCATGTATATCGGGTGGGGCCTGATGCTAGGTGGGGCCTGATGAGTGTGTTAGGCAGGTCCCATCACATGCTTTGGACAGATCTGTACTGGGCGGGGCCCAATGTTGGGCAAGGCCTGATGGATGTCGGGCGAGGCCATTGTATGTATGGTATATGGTATTTTGGAGAGAACTCACTAAACTTTGTGCTTACGGTTAAAGTTTATGTTTTAGGTACTTCCAGTTTGAAGGGAAAGGGCTTGGCTTGATCGCTGCACATCCACCCATGTTTTCTGCACTTTTATGATTTTGGGAATTGTACTCTGATAACTATTATGATACACTTTTGGATGGTTTGACATGAATATTTGATGGTTTTGGGTTGAATTAAAAATGAAATTTTTACTTATGGTTTTTCGGATGTTACACTACCTTCCTAATAGAACACTATAGCATAACAACATCCTACACACAAAGATACATACTACAATACAAAGTATAGTGAAAAAACTCACTTGAGCTATCCAGTAGACGCTCAACAGAAACCTCAACAACAGAATAGCTAACACAAGCTACATAATGCCAAACCGAGACTAGTTCTTTGCTAAACACTCAATTCTTTCAAGGTTTGACCAAAAGTCAAATTGGTCAAAAAGTTAACGATCAAAGTCAACTTAGCAAACCACAATGTCATGGCTGCCAAACGAAAAAAATAGTTACAAGGCAAAACCACCACCACATCGTGGGCCTTCCTTGGCTACCTTGTAGTCTTTAGAATAAATATCCTTTTTTATTAAGAGCTTAATCCTTAAATATCAATGATCATAATATCAGATCTGGAACCTAATAGCTTCATAATGGATAATGTTTCCAACTTTATCCATTAGGACGGTCCAAATAACCAATATCTAGACTTTAAGTCTCAAAAGGACCAAGAACGTATATTTCTCAACTTAATATATTAAGTCCAAGTCCCCAAATTTCAGATCTTAATCAACATGATGTTTAGATGGATAAAGTTTCCACCTTTATCCATAATAATTCCACAAACTTTCAAGATCTAAATTTTAATACACCAAAATGACCTAAAAGGACTAAGATAACTTGCATTATTTAAAGAGAAGGAAAAAGGTCATAACTTTCCTAGTCCATGAGATCCAACAAGCATTCCAAACTGATCAAAAGATGTTGGAGTCCACTCAAATCCAAGATCACCCATAAAATGGACCAAAAGTGCATAAAATGGACCGTTAGCAAGATCTAACAACTAGAAAGGAAAGGTTGAAGCTTTTTTGCTTACAAAAGTCTAGAAAAGGTATGAAATTTATGTATCCAATATTGAAACATCCCTTGCAACCAACAAGACTTTCTTGATCTTCAATATTCATCAAATCACCACCAAAATGCACCCAAAATGGTTCAAAGAGAGAGAATAAGCTCACTTTATTCAAAGGATGCTATGGTTTCACACAAGGAATGATCTAGGGGTGATGGAGGTTGAAAATGATCAAAACCTAAGAGTTATTGGCTTTTAAATACCTCAGAAACCCTAAAAACATGCAGCCTACTGGGTTGGGGGCACCCCACGCTTTTAAAAGGCGCTCTGTGCTTTCTGATAAATACATGATTTTATTGGTCTTTAGCTTCAGCTTAAAACGGTCATAACTTCTTCGTTCTAACTCCGTTTTCAGTGATCTTTATATGCACGCGAAGGTATTGACAAGCCCCAAATTTTATTTTGGCTTAAATCATACATAAGTTAATTTATTCTTACACACAAAAGTATTGAATATTATTTTCCCCATTTTGCCCCTTTGGCTCGAACACACAATTTAAGTGTTGAAATCACTTAACCAACATTATCAACATCATATGAGGTCTAAAATCTATTCACTTGAAGCCCAAGACCTTTATTCGGTCAAATCATGATTCGCTATCCTGAATCAAGATCATCTGAAACTGGATGTTACAATTCTCCCCCACTTAAACTGGATTTCGTCCTCGAAATACGACTCGGGTAGAGTTTCTGGAAACTGTTGTAACACAATCCCTATGCTCCCTCCAATCACAACATAAAACCAAGGCATCAAAATTGAAAATTCGAGAGACCATTTGAAACCCAACTAATTCCAACAAAAAATCAAATTCCTTGAAAACATTCAACTTTAATAACTACCTCTCTCTCTCTCCCCAACAAGACGACCCTACTCATAGTCAAACCACTCAGACCGAGAAAAACTCTCGAAGCTGCGACTATAACCAACTGTATCATCATACTTCACAAACACCAGTAATTCATCAGCCTAAAACTTCAAGAACATGCATACTGGCTGGCGACCTTCCATTCGTTATACCTACCCCTAGTCCCTGACTAGGAACACCACCCAAACCATGCAGAGCGAACACTCAAAATTTCCTTCATGAATTTCAACCAATCCCAAATTTGGAAATCATGCTTAAAAGTTCTCAAATGCACATTTGACTTCCTGTCAATTCATCACTTACCCACCTCTCCCATGAGCCCAAAAATGGTTAATACAAAAGAAAATCTCATGAGAATTTCAACTCCCACACTAGCACAAGTGCACAGTCGTCTGACAAATCTTCCAAGATATTTACCATGAACTCCACCCCTGGTAACTTAACTCACATGAAACTGTTTCCTCCAAAAACGAACAAGAATCCATCAGAAGAAAATCAACAAGGAACTGTTGATATACAACCATGACTTTTCCAACAAGTCAACATTCTACTAAAGCTCGACGCAAACTCGTCGGCTACTGAGCCACCGGTAGTATTTTCATACCGCTCAAACACCCGACTATGCCAAATGACTAACAAACCAACACACGGGTCTCCACTACACAACTGTCAGGTTTAACTCACATAAGCAGAATCCATGGTTGTTCATGATACGATGTGACACCATCTAACCATTGGAATGAAAAGCTCACGGTTCTACATTGTTCTTGCGATCATCCAACCATGGGCATGAAGACTCACGACTAGCACACAGTGGACCTATAGAACAAGGACCATCATCCAACCGACTTGCATGAACCCACTCAACACCTAACAAAAACATTAAGAGCCATACGATTCTATAACACAAAACCCTTCCACGGCCCAGGTTCCCACTGACGCATCACCGGACGAAAACATGGTCGTACGCAACCAAAAAATAAGATAAAAAATTAAACGCTTGCCCTAACTCGAACAATATAAATCAAACAAGAACCATGCTATAAAGTCAGACCAAGAGTTCTCAGGCTATCTTACTCAGTCCGCATACACCCTTTACGGCAATATTTATTAAACTACCAACATTTCACACTCCCCAGGAGAAAACACAACGCTCCTCAGGCCGATTTTGTTCCTTCTTCATCATAACCTTACCCACAGGGTGAAGTACTTGTGGATCAAACAAAGTGGAGAACCTCAACCGCTAATAGAAACATTCTCCTAATATCCAAAACAATATTCCACACCTTAAATGAAGCTAAACAGATCCCACCAATGCATGATTAAACTAATAAAACTTCCAAATTTGGAGAAGAATTTCGAAATTATCTAGAAATGTTTCCAAAGTCCCTGATCGAATCAATCCAAATACTAATCCATCCAAAGCGACATGCCAAGAATGGACTCTGCGTAGGCCACAATCACACCTGAAAAACTGGACAACGTCGCTCCGACATTCGAACTCCTAATAACCAAGGAAAGCTACCAACTCAAGTCTACGAGGCACAACAATTCCACAACCAAACAGTCGAGAGTACACACATCCAAAACCCTAGATATACCACTAAAAGACTTGATTAAGAGTCGACGCACCAACTGCACCTTCAACTATTGCTGCTCAGAGACCCTCGAACGACCCCCAGATGCTGACAAGGAATGGAATAACCAGACGATCGGAAATGGATCGAAAACTAAACTGAATGATCCTATGCACTGCTGAACAAGCCCATGCAAAAATACACATATCAAAATCTGAAGTTGATTAACAGATCAACAATTGCCCATCCTAGACCATAAATATCTTACCCATATTATGACATAACTATGTCCTCTATTCGATACCCAACCTGAGCGGCTCACACGCTCCTCTCTCAAGATCCTTAGCGCTTCCAGAAGGAACTACTAACCAGAACAAGTTCCTTGCCCATCGAATTCCTACTGTGAGGACAACACATGTGTCCTTGAAGACATAAACCTGACAGCAATTTGCTCTGTACTTACGATCTGACCAACCCTTCAAATCTACCTGGCCAGGAAGGATTCCATCAGATCCTTATGAAACATAACGAGAGAACTTCCTAACCACAAGCACTTTGATGGTAGCATACCTTCCTTCTCTGATGCAACAATAAACCTGAACCAAAAAACTTGTACACTTGAACCGTAGATTCCCTTGACCCATTACATTGAACTCACAAAAATCAAACAAACCGATAATCCTCCAAGCAGAATACCCAGTTCTCCCCCACTTAGGGTTTGAACTACCACCGACTAACGTCTACAGACGACAAAGCCTCAGACCATCTCAACAAGATTCATATCATCCTTGACTCTCTGAATGCATGACACACCATAAGATGGTCATTTAAATAATAATCATCCAAATCACAAGGAAACTCTGAATCTCAAATGGAGACCTCCGAACCGCCTACATAATCGTTGCCTCAACTTAACAAAATCAACCAAAACACCATTATATTGACGAGGCACCTTACAAACTGAACCTTGTGTGTAACACCCCGAATTTTAATTGTTCAAGGAAGAGCCAAAAGTGTAAATTTAGGAAAGGGACTCGACGAGTAGGTCCACTTAATCGTCGAGTCGGAGCGGGATTCTATCGCGGTTTAAGTGGCCAACTCGCCGAGTCGGCGGCTTGGACTCAACGATTTGGTGCTGAAGAGAGAAAACCCTAATCCCGGGGGTTGTGCCCTATATAAAGCACATTATAACCCACCCTCAGCCTCTTTGCTACCCTTTTGAGATCCAGAAACCCTAGAATCGAGTGAGCTTCCATTAATAGAGAGAATAGAGCTTTGGAGGAGAAGATCTTGGAAAGGAGCTTGAAGATCAAGAGGTTTGCTGCAAAGGAGCGGTGTAGATCCGGGATCTACTTCAGTTGGAGCTTATATTGGAGGTAATAATCTGTTGCTTGGGCTCTTTTGCATCTAGATCTATTATCATTTGAGATTTGGGGCATTTTTGGTATGATTGAGAGCTATTTCGAGCTAGAAGCTTAGATCTGAGGTTGCTACTTTAGATCTAGGCTTGTGATGGTCCTTAATGTCATAAAGCTCCTGTCTAAGAGTTATTGGTGAAGCCACTTTGTCATAAACCCTAGCCCTAGAGTGTTTTGGGCTTATATCTCCTTGGTTTCACATAAAGTTTGCAGCTTTATGTGAGGGTTAGGCTGTAGAAGAGTGGATCTATGGATTGGAGTCCCTGTATGGATTGAGAACTGAAGACACTCGGGGACTCATATGGGTGTACTCGACGAGTTGTATGAACATGTGCATGGGCTCGGCGAGTTGGAAGAATAACTTGGCGAGTCTTTTGAAGATTGCCTTGGACTCAGCGAGTCTGTTCTTGGACTCGACGAGTCTGGTCGCAGAACCCAACCTCTTGTGGTTAAAGCTTTGGTTTAGTAAGTCGGTTGGCGACTCAGTGAGTTAGACAGGATGGGATTCCGAGATCGTTGAACTCGACGAGTCTTGGGGCGACTCGGCGAGTTGAGTCGTGTTATGGGAGTCTTCTGAGTATGGGAACTCGGCGAGTCGACGGGTTGACTCGGCGAGTAGGGTCAACCAGGAAGGTTGACTTTGACTGAGGACTTTGACTTTGACCAAGAGTTGACCAGTTTGACTTCCAAGGGTACTTTGGTAATATTAGTATTTATGGAATTGGTTCTTTGGTAGTTTTCTGTGGTGAAGATCGTGTAGGTGGTCGGAGCAGCTTGGTCTTATCTTTTCAGTCGGCAATTGCAGGTGAGTTATCCTCACTATATCGACAGGGTCTACGGCACCAAGGCCGGCCCTTTATCGGATGGAAATCTGGGTATTGTTGTTATGTTATTGCTTTGCTAGATCTGCATCCTGGTATTTAGGATGGTGTTATGTTAGTAACCTGGTTAAGGTCGGTACCCGGTATATAGGGTAATGTTATACTAGTGACCGGTTAGGTCGGAATCCTGGTTAGGATGTTGATATGCTATGTGATCTGCTAGACTGTTTGTCCGGTTGAGGATTTGTTATGTGATTAATTGTTTTATGTGCACATGGTTGTTTGACAGGGTTGGGTTGAGGCGGGTGTTGCTTTGTGTTGTACGCCAACATACCCAAGGCGGACCGGATATTCCGAAGGCCCAGCGAGCGGTCCGGATAGGCTGAAGGCCCCTAGAGGGCGGACCAGACGTGTCGAGGCTCGGAGAGTGGACCAGGCCGACTGAAGGCCCGGTGTGGGCGGACCAGTCATACTGTAGACTCAGAGAGTGGACCAGGTGGATTGAAGGCCTGGTGCGGGCAGACCAATCACACTGTAGACTCGATGTACATGGCTGTTCTATTTGTGATACGTTGTGAGTATGTTTATGTGTGGTTGGTATTTTGGGGGTAACTCACTAAGCTTTCGGGCTTACAGTTCAGTGTATTGTTTCAGGTACTTCAGGAGATCGTGGCAAGGTGAAGGCGTGATCGTACCGCTCCTTATGTTTTATGATTTATTTGATATGGTTATGGGGGATACTCTGATGTTTAAACTATTTTGAAAACAAGGTGTATGAACTTAATGGTTTTTGAATGAATTAAAATGTTTTAATTTGGCTCAAATTTTATGGGTGTTACAAGTTGGTATCAGAGCCTTGGTTTGAGTGAATTGGAGGAACATTCGTGTGAATCCAGTCTCAAATCAAGGAAAGATTTTCAAATGGTTTTCAAATGGTTTTCAAAATAAGTTAAGGAGGATGCAGAGGGTACGATCAGCCGGAGCCAATAAGTAGACCCCAAAATACCATACAAGTTATTTGATTATGTGATATGAGTAGAACAGCATGCTAGTACTAGGCTAGGGATCTTCAGGAATTGCATGATATAATTGCCTGATTACATGATGCCTGCTAGCCTAGGGTTTCCTTTATATGAGATTAACATCATTACTATAGTTACTTATGTATGCATCACGGCTGTGTATAATTAAGATCTTATAGCCTGAGAATGTTTGATTTGGCCTTATGTTCGGTTCTTGTTTGATTGGGAGCTTAGGGTAGGATTGGATATTCGAAAGTCTATAGGGTCCAGCGTTATGTATGGCTAGCCTACACTAGTGCTGCAGGGATTGGTGGAAGTTTCATGGATGGGTGGGTTGTGTGAGGCCGGGAGGCCAGTTATGAGATATTGAGCATTTGTTGTGTGATGTATATTATTAGGGTGTTGTGGTGATACTTGAGACAAATATGGGTAGGTGTGGAAGGTAGTATGGGCCCATACTACTGAAAGCACAGGGCCCATACGCGTGTCAAGGAAGTCACAACCCCTAGGTTGTTGGTTAGAGGTTAGTTCTCGGAGGTTATGCGAGGTATCTGAGGATCTTGTTGGTGCATTACAGTATGGCGGATGCGAGGCGTGTCGTGACTGGATCCGGATCGGGATCAGGACAGGGTGAGCAGGAGGCCCCAGTGGCACCTGAGGTTATCGGCCAGGAGGGGCCAATGTTGACAGAGGACCGGGTCAGGGAGATCATCCGCGAGGAGGTGGTCGAGATTGTCTGGGGTCAGATCCTGGAGTTGTTTGGGACTATTAAGTCCGCTATGAGAGAGTACTTCGATGATCGTTATGCAGCTCTTACTGAGACGGCTGTCGCGGCTGTAACAACGGCAGGGGGTGGAGCCGGTCGGGGCTTTTAGTATCGGGATTTCGATAACACGAAGCCCCTACCTTTGATGGAGTTCAGGATCCTATCATTGCTATGAGATGGTTGTCAGATGTGGAGGGTTGTTTCTTCACGTGTTCATGCCCTGCGGATCAGAGGGTGAGGTGTGCTCTGAACCTTTTGAGGCTCGGGGCGAAGGATTGGTGGAGGTTGACTACGGGATCTTATTCTGATGCACAGCGGGCTGCGGTTACTTGGGATCAATTTCGGGGGATGTTCAACACTCGTTATGTTCCACGGGTTGAGAGAGAGAGGTTGGCTCAGGAGTTCCTGGAGCTGAAGCAGGATTCAGAGTCGGTAACGGAGATCACCAGGATGTTCACTGAGAGGGCGATGTTTTGCCCGGAGTTCGCGTCGGAGCAGGCTCAGATGTCCCGGTATCCGAGTATGCTCAAGAGGGATATTAGACAGTTTGTGTCCACACAGAGATGTGATACCTTGTTAGAGTTGCAGGAGGCCGCCAGGCGGCGTGAGTTGGAGATTGAGTTGCAGTTGCGAGAGCAGAGGCAGGCCCCGGTGCAGTCGCAGCCGACGCCGAAACGGTTCAAAACCGTTGACTCCAGGATTGGGGGTCAGAGCAGCCACACTTGTGAGAAGTGTGGGAAGGGTCATACTAGAGTTTGTAGGTCCGGTGGTGCATGCCGCAAGTGCGGGAGAGAGGGGCATTATGCGAGGGATTGCCGTCAGTCAGCCCCGGTTCAGGATATGAGGATTTGTTATCACTGCCATCAGGTTGGACACATGAGGGCCAACTGTCCACAGCTTGCTGCAGGATCGGTGCAGGCTCCAGCACCGGCCACTTTGAGGATTAATGGCAGGGGTCAGGGTGGAGCGGAGCCTCCGAGGGCTTAGGGACGCGCATTCCAGCTTACAGCAAAGGAGGTCAGGGCAGAGCCGGATGCAGCTGCGGGCATGTTTCCATCTTGATATCTTGTATTCTTATTGATTGTGTGGTATGGTAAATCTGTCTGCATTGTTCCGCATGTTTCATGGTATGTTTGAGGATCTTAGTAGTTAGGAGTTGTAGTTAGCGTTCAGGAGGACTCTTGATCGAAAGATAAGGTATATGAACTCGTTGCTAGGAATAGCAAATGCGATGCGAGAAGTGTTCAGTTGAGGTTCGAACTTCCTTGGAGTTCGGGATGTGCGATGACGGGAGAGTGTTCTGTGGAGGTTGCTCACTCCGGAGGGATTTAGTTCCGAGAGAAGAGGAGGGAAACTTTATCAAGTAAGGTCGATCGAGTTATGCCGGTTTGTCAGCGGAAGTTAGTAGTTGGTACGCTAAGTGGGGAGAATTGGAAAATTCTCCGGTAAAACAGCAAGTATCCAAGGTTGGTTAGCTGCTTAGATATATCGGTGTTATTAGCCAAGAGTGTGGCATGATTGGAGCAAGTGATAGACAAGTGGGGCAGGGAACAGACCATGGTTTCAGGTAAGGTAGTTGGTCGATGTGAGGCATGGGTTTAGGCCATGGAAAGGATTCCAGGATCGGGATTGGAGTTCGGAACCCCAAGAAGGCTAGAACAGACTGCATGGGAGAGATTCCCAGGAAGGATGGTTCAGGGTGACGTACAATAGTTTTGAGCGGTCCGGATAGACTGAAGGCCGGAAGGTGTACCAGTCAGGCCGAAGGCTCGGGGAACGGTCCAGACAGGCTGAAGGCCCAGGAGGGCGGTCCAGACATGCTGAAGGTTCTGAGAGTGGTCCAGACAGGCTGAAGGCCCAGGAGGGCGGTCCAGACATGCTGAAGGTTCTGAGAGTGGTCCAGACAGGCTGAAGGCCTGGAAAGGCGGTCCAGTCATGCTGAAGACTTTGTATGTGTTAGTGGATCGGTAGGAGGAGAATGAGTGAATATGTCACCATGCAATAGTAATTGATATGGTCTGGCCCCAAGGATTGATCATGATGATGGAGATGGCTGGAGGCCGTGCGTGGGCCTTGTTAGTTATGTGATCGGATTCGGAGTATATAGGAGTTCGAGAATAGCAGTTGCTCTACATGGATAGTGTAGAGTGGGGTTTAGCTCAGTGGCACTTATAAGTGCGGTAAGGGTTGTTGAGTAGATTTCCTGGAAAGGAAAGGTATGTAGCTCCATAAGGAGTGTGGGTCCTCTGAGAGGGAGGCAGCAGAGTAAAAGGATGATCGAAAGTGCTTCGGTTATTGGTAGTAAGCACTGGGATTGTACCAGATATATGGAAGCACATACGAGTTGGATGCCCGTTGAGGTTGTGGCAATCTTGGATGCTGCGCAGGCATGTTTGCAGTCTCCTTGTAAGAGGAGGAGGATAGTGGTTCCAGATTGGGGATCGGGACAGAGGAAGGTGAGACAGCAGGTTAACAGACTCGGGAGTAGTCTGGACTGGTGCTGAGGACTGTATGAGGATATTACCGTCGAAGGTCAAGGACCTAGAGATCGTGATAGGGAGGTGTGAGTGGGTTGCACTCCGTTATGTCGAACCAAAGGGTTCGAGGGTGACGCAAGGACAAGGTCCTTAGTTCCGAGTATGGTTGTAGGCTTGAGTTATGTATGTGAAGGTATCCCAATCTGGGGTATTCCATCACCAGGTTGCAAGTTATCAGGGTTATCGCCAATTTTGGGCGAAGGAAGATGGATTAGTTTCTTAGCAGAGCTCAGTGGGTGTTTGTGGAATCTAGCGTTGCAGGGCGCGGAAGCGTGTCCCTGATATGAAGGGTTAGTATTATCGGGTGATTCGTGGTTAATTCGTGGTGCTATTGAGTTGAAAGGCTGATGATCGGCTTGGAGTAGTGGCAAGGATGCCACGTGAGAATAAGCCATTTTAAGAGTGATTTAGAAGTAGGGTTTGTAAGAGCATGAGTTGATTGAGAAGTCGGAGTCTACAGTGCAACGGGTTCGTTCTGAGGCGTATACTGCAGTAGACTTCGAGGACGAAGCCTAATTTAAGTGGAGGAGAGTTGTAACACCCCGAATTTCAATTGTTCAAGGAAGGGCCAAAAGTGTAAATTTAGGAAAGGGACTCGACGAGTAGGTCCGCTTACTCGTCGAGTCGGAGCGGGATTCTATCGCGGTTTAAGTGGCCAACTCACCGAGTTGGCGGCTTGGACTCGACGAGTTGGTGCTGAAGAGAGAAAACCCTAATCCCGTGGGTTGTGCCCTATATAAAGCACATTATAACCCACCCTCAGCCTCTTTGCTACCCTTTTGAGATCCAGAAACCCTAGAATCGAGTGAGCTTCCATTAATAGAGAGAATAGAGCTTTGGAGGAGAAGATCTTGGAAAGGAGCTTGAAGATCAAGAGGTTTGCTGCAAAGGAGTGGTGTAGATCCGGGATCTACTTCAGTTGGAGCTTATATTGGAGGTAATAATTTGTTTCTTGGGCTCTTTTGCATCTAGATCTATTATCATTTGAGATTTGGGGCATTTTTGGTATGATTGAGAGCTATTTCAAGCTAGAAGCTTAGATCTGAGGTTGCTACTTCAGATCTAGGCTTGTGATGGTCCTTAATGTCATAAAGCTCCTGTCTAAGAGTTATTGGTATAGCCCCTTTGTCATAAACCCTAGCCCTAGAGTGTTTTGGGCTTATATCTCCTTGGTTTCACGTAAAGTTTGCAACTTTATGTGAGGGTTAGGCTGTAGAAGAGTGGATCTATGGATTGGAGCCCCTGCATGGCTCGAAAAGCCTCTGTATGGATTGAGAACTGAAGAGACTCGGCGAGTCACATGGGTGTACTACATGAGTTGTATGAACATGTGCATGGGCTCGGCGAGTTGGAAGAACAACTCAGCGAGTCTGTTGAAGATTGCCTTGGACTCGGCGAGTCTGTTCTTGGACTCGACGAGTCTGGTCGCAGAACCCAACCTCTTGTGGTTAAAGCTTTGGTTTAGTGAGTCGGTTGGCGACTCAGTGAGTTGGACAGGATGGGATTCCGAGATCGTTGAACTCGAGGAGTCTTGGGGCGACTCGGCGAGTTGAGTCGTGTTATGGGAGTCTTCTGAGTATGGGAACTCGACGAGTCGACGGGTTGACTCAGCGAGTAGGGTCAACCAGGAAGGTTGACTTTGACTGAGGACTTTGACTTTGACCAAGAGTTGACCAGTTTGAATTCCAAGGGTACTTTGGTAATATTAGTATTTATGGAATTGGTTCTTTGGTAGTGTTCTGTGGTGAAGATCGTGTCGGTGGTCGGAGCAGCTTGGTCTTATCTTTTCAGTTGGCAATTGCAGGTGAGTTATCCTCACTATATCGACAGGGTCTACGGCACCAAGGTCGGCCCTTTATCGGATGGAAATCCGGGTATTGTTGTTATGTTATTGCTTTGCTAGATCTGCATCCTGGTATTTTGGATGGTGTTATGTTAGTGACCTGGTTAAGGTCGGTACCCGGTATATAGGGTAATGTTATGCTAGTGACCGGTTATGTCGGAATCCTAGTTAGGATGTTGATATGTTATGTGATATGTTAGACTGTTTGTCTGGTTGAGGATTTGTTATGTGATTAATTGTTTTATGTGCACATGGTTGTTTGACGGGGTTGCGTTGAGGCGGGTCCTGCTTTGTGCTGTAGGCCAACATACCCAGGGCGGACCGGATATTCTGAAGGCCCCTAGAGGGCGTACCAGACTTGTCGAGGCTCAGAGAGTGGACCAGGCCAACTGAAGGCCCAGTGTGGGCAGACCAGTCATACTGTAGACTCAGAGAGTGGACCAGGTGGATTGATGGCCCGGTGCGGGCGGACCAATCACATTGTAGACTCGATGTACATGGTTGTTCTATTTGTGATATGTTATGAGTATGTTTATGTGTGGTTGGTATTTTGGGGGTAACTCACTAAGCTTTCGGGCTAACAGTTCAGTGTATTGTTTCAGGTACTTCAGGATGTCACACCCCAAAACCAAGAACGGCGGAAACGTTCAGGGGTGGAGGACGTCATGTAAAGTATCATAACAGTGCAAAGTAGTAAACAAGCAACAACATCATCCATTGCATTAAAAGTAAAGTTTTAATACATGAGTGTTCTTTCATAGTAATAAGACACCAAAATATGTAATCAAAATAAAAGACGAGTCTTGTCTGTGCTCCGTCTTCTCAAAACCTGGTCATTGTACCTGTCTACTGATGACCTGAGAATACAAGTTATTTTGAAAGCGTAGATCAGCATAAAGCTGGTGAATTCATAAGTATTTTAGTGTCATTGATTTGAAAAGCTGTTATGAAAGACTTGTAAATGTTTAATGAAACATTTAGTATAAGTGTGAAAACCCTAGAAAATCCCATATTTCCTACTAGTAAAAAAAAAGTAGTCTTCTACCAAGACCCGAATGCTTTGAAGGTTTGCATTTCTGTATCAATGAAGGTTTTTCCCATGTGCAACTATTATTATAAATATATAGTCTACCTCATCGTTTATGTGAATGTGTCACAAAATAAAAGTAATAGGGAAAATTATATAATCATTGAAATCGTATCCTTTTGCCTTAGGATAATCACGGCGTGGAAACTCGCCGAACAGTACAACCGAGAACATCCGTCGATGAACAGGTCTCGCTGTAGCTAGCAGCCAGGTGTAGGATGATCAGTCCCGTATAGTATATATAGTATCTCTCTGTATAGTATATAGTATTTCTCTCTGTATAACAAGTAATAGTATCTCTTCATATAGTATTTAGTATATTTGTATAGACTCATGAATGAACTGACTCTTGTGTAATTCCTTGTACTAGAAATAATATTTTGTATCTCCTAAACTATACCTATAATAGTTTACTGGAATGTAGATTAAATGTCCAAGTAGGTTTATACACCCTTGCTACACAAGAGTGTTGGAACTGAAGAAAGAATGAAAGCTCTCATATCAATACATATATGTATGAAACATAAGTGTATAGATATGGTTTTTAACAATAAGTTGAAAGAGGTTTTGTAATACATTTAAGAGTTTTGAACAATAAGTAATAATGACTTGATGTCAGTTTATAAAACGATTCAAAAGTAGTTCATTTGATAACAAAGAATAAAATAACTGAAAACCATTGTATTTAACACATTTTGAAGTATGTGAAATCAGTTGGTTGAAAACACAATTATAAATCACATATGATTGATTCTATAACTTCATGTTTTCTACTTGTATTCCCCCCCCCCCATGAAAGCATTTAAAATCATTTAAAAGGATTGATTAAGGGTTATGAACTCACCTGTAGTGAGTGGTTTGGATGAACGGATGATGTAGGATGCTAAGTGTCAAGTGAAGACTTGTACACACACAATGATCCTAGTTAACATATAATAACACATATATGTATCCAATTAGTCATAAAACAACTAATTAACCAAATTTAAGACATCCTAAGACATGTAAAACACTTGATTTAAGTGCTATAAGTCCTAAGGATTGCATCTAAGGGTGGTAGGACCTTGTAATTGAGTTTAGGGTTCAAGGGTAAACTCCTTTGGAGTTTACGGTTTTGTGACCAACTCTTATTGAGTTTACGGTCGTAAACCCATGAGTTTACGGCCGTAAACTCATGATACTTTTACCATGTTGATATTTGAATCCTAAAAGGTCATAAGAAGCATTCCTACTTCATATCTAAGCCTTTGGAAGTGATTAGGGCACCATTTCACTCCTTTGTGGAGTTTACGGTCCTTGGACCACTTCTCCTTGGGTTTACGGCCGTAAACCCAAATGGTTTATGGTCTTTTTGATGTTTCGAGTCCTAACCACTTTAAGGATACGATCTAGACTAGTATCCAAGGCTTGATAAGGGACTAGGGCACATTTTGGCCCCTTTATTAGGGTTTACGGTCCAAGAACATCTTGGACCGTAAACACCTTTGATCTTGTGTTTCTTGGGTGTTTTATTGATGATTAGAAGTGTAACAAGTCTTATAATACACTAGGGTAATAGTACTTACTAGGTAGAAGCTTGAAAAGGTGCTAAAAGTCCAAGAACACTAGTGTGTGTTCTTGGTGTTCTTGGTGAAACTTGAAGATCTACACTTTTGGAATGATTTCACGGATGGAATCATGTAAGATCACTAGATTAAGTAAGATATCAACTTTTTAGGGATAGAAACACTTACAAAGTTGAAGATCAAGAAGAAAAGTTGGATGATACTTGAGAGGATTTGAGTTTGGATCTTGAAAATGTGAAAAAGTGGTAAATAATGACTAAGTGTCATATTTATACCCCCTTTTAGGGTTTACGGCCGTAAACACCTTTGTTTAGGCCGTAAACTCCAAACTCTTGGAGTTTTGGGACATTATTGTTGCACAATAAACCCTAGGGCATCCTCTCTCCTGTTATCTCCTGAAGTACTAACTTCTAAACACTCAAACTTACTCCAGAAAGCTTGAAAGTTAGCAGAAACTGTTCTGACTTCTATTGAAGTGAATGGTTGTACAGAATAGAAATTTCGGGTTGTCACATCATCCCCCTGTTAGAAGGAATTTCGTCCCGAAATTAGAGTTTAAGCAAATAAGTAGTTACAAATAACTAAGTAAAAAGACGAGGATATTTCAGTTTCATCTGATCCTCTCGCTCCCAAGTGAATTCAGGTCCTCGCTTGGCGTTCCAACGAACCTTCACTATCGGGATACGGCTTTGTTTCGTTTGCTTGACCTCCCGGTCCATGATCTCTACTGGTTCTTCCACGAAGTTGAGGCTCTCGTTGATCTCGATCTCGTCGAGTGGGATTACAAGAGTCTCGTCGTACAGACACTTTTTCAAGTTCGAGACGTGGAAAGTAGAATGTATGTTACTGAGTTCGCGTGGTAAGTTAAGTTTGTAAGCTACAGGACCGATTCTAGCGAGAATCTCGAAAGGCCCTATGTATCTTGGATTTAGCTTTCCACGCTTTCCAAAGCGTATCAAGCCCTTCCAGGGTGAGACCTTCAATAGAACACGGTCTCCCACCTGGAATTCCAACGGTTTCCTTCGTTTATCAGCGTAGCTTTTCTGTCGGTCTCTAGAGGCTTTCAATCGTTCACGAATCTGAACGATCTTCTCTGTCGTTTCCTGAATGATCTCCGGACCCGTGAGAGTGCTTTCAGGAACTCGTCCTTTAGCTAACTGGGTATCACCCACCTCAGCCCAGCACAGAGGGGATCTGCACTTTCGGCCATAGAGGGCCTCGAATGGAGCAGCCTTTATGCTCGTGTGATAACTGTTGTTGTAGGAAAATTCGACAAGGGGTAAATGAGTATCCCATGCCTTCCCAAAGTCGATCACACAGGCTCGCAACATATCTTCCAAGGTTTGGATAGTTCTCTCACTTTGTCCGTCGGTCTGTGGATGGTAGGCTGTACTCATGTCCAGCCTAGTTCCTAGGGAACTTTGTAGCGACTGCCAGAACCTCGAAGTGAATCTACTATCTCTGTCCGAGATAATGGATATGGGAACACCGTGCAGTCGTACAATCTCCCGAATGTAGGTTCTTGTAAGCTTCTCCATCTTGTCTGTTTCTTTGATAGGCAGGAAGTGTGCGGACTTGGTCAATCTGTCGACGATGACCCATATGGTTTCAAGTCCACCCGTTGTCTTGGGCAACTTGGTTATGAAGTCCATAGTGATCCGCTCCCACTTCCATTCCGGTATCTCTGGTTGTTGTAGAAGACCGGAGGGTTTCTGGTATTCGACCTTGACCTTGGCGCAAGTAAGGCATTTACTTACGAAGGTAGCAATCTCTGATTTCATGTTAGGCCACCAGTATAGCTTTTTAAGATCCAGATACATCTTATCTGAACCTGGGTGGACGGAATAACGAGTGTTGTGTGCCTCGGTCATGACCAAGTCTCTGAAGCCACCGTGTTTCGGTGTCCAGATCCGATCCATGAGGTATAAGGCTCCGCCACCCTTGACTTCCAAATTCTTATCCATCCCTCTTAGGGTTTCACTCGCCACATTTTCAGGTTTCAAAGAGTCGAGCTGAGCCTCCTTAATTTGCGTGGACAAGTGTGAATGGATAGTCATAGTCAATTATTTGACTCTACAACCAGAGTATTCTTTCCGACTTAGGGTGTCGGCTACTACGTTGGCTTTACCCGGATGATAACGAATTTCACATTCGTAATCACTGAGTAGCTCGACCCACCGTCGTTGTCTCATGTTGAGCTCCTTCTGGTCGAATATATGTTGTAGGCTTTTGTGGTCTGTAAAGATAGTACTTTTTGTACCATACAGTTAGTGTCTACAGATCTTCAGAGCAAACACAACTGCTCCTAGTTCAAGATCGTGGGTGGTGTAGTTAACCTCGTGTGTCTTCAGCTGTCTCAAGGCATATGCGATGACCTTACCTCGTTGCATCAAAACACAGCCGAGCCCTTGATTTGAAGCATCACAATAGACAACGAAGTCTTCTATCCCTTCGGGGAGGGATAGTATTGGTGCGGTGCACAAGGCTCGCTTGAGCGTTTGGAACGCTCTCTCCTGCTTTTCTTCCCAGTCAAAGGCCACGCCCTTCTGGGTCAGTGTTGTAAGAGGTTTCGCAATTCGGGAGAAGTTCTGAATAAACCTGCGATAGTAGCCAGCGAGACCTAGAAATTGACGAATTTTTGTAGGTGTCTTCGGTGCTGACCAGTTCTCAATGGCCTTGATTTTGGAGGGGTCCACGTGAATTCCCTCTTCACTAACTACGTGGCCCAAGAATTTGACTCTTCGAATCCAAAATTCGCACTTAGAGAACTTCGCATAGAGCTTCTCCGATCGTAATGTTTCTAAGACTCTTCGTAGGTGTTGACTATGTTCCTCCTTACTTCGAGAGTAGATGAGTATGTCATCGATGAAGACAATGACGAACTGATCCAAGTAAGGACGACACACCCTATTCATTAAATCCATGAATACTGCGGGCGCGTTTGTTAATCCGAACGGCATCACTACAAACTCGTAGTGTCCATAACGAGTTCGGAAGGCTGTCTTGGGAACATCCTCCTCTAACACTCGTAGTTGGTGGTACCCGGATCGTAGATCTATCTTCGAGAAGTAGTTGGCTCCTTGAAGTTGATCAAATAAATCGTCAATGCGGGGTAAGGGATAACGATTCTTAATGGTAAGCTTGTTGAGTTCCCTGTAGTCGATGCACATACGAAACGATCCGTCTTTCTTCTTGACGAACAAGACGGGTGCTCCCCATGGTGAGAAGCTTGGCCTAATGAATCCCTTCTTGAGAAGTTCGTTAAGCTTACTGGAAAGTTCCTGCATCTCCGCCGGTGCCAGACGATATGGAGATTTGGCTACTGGAGTAGCCCCTGGCACTAAGTCGATTTTGAACTCGACTTGGCGTTGAGGTGGTAATCCCGGTAGTTCTTCTGGAAAGATGTCGGGAAAGTCGCGTACTTCTGAGATGTTCTGAATGTCTTTCACTTCTTGACTCGTATCGACGATGTGTGTGAGGAATGCATGATATTCCTTTCGCAAGCACTTTTGAGCTTGGATACACGAAATGATGCGAAGGTTCGTACTAGGTTTGTCGCCGTAGATAACTAGGGTTTCGCTGTTAGGGAGGTTAAGACGAACTGCTTTCTCAAAGCACATGATGTCGGCGCGATGATAACTTAACCAATCCATGCCGATTATGACGTCGAAACTTTTAATTGGGACCGGCATGAGGTCTATTTTGAAAGTATGACCATCTAAAGTTAGAGTACAACCTACGTATATGCAGTTAGTACTTTCCGTTTTCCCGTTTGCCATTCCTACAGTGAATGATTCATCTAGTGCACGTGGTTTTTGTTTAAGCAAGTGTGCAAATTTCTGGTTTACGAAGCTTTTCTCCGCTCCACTGTCGAAAAGTATGCATGCATAAGAGTTATCGAGGAGAAACGTACAAGTGACCACTATGGGGTCATCAACCGCTTCCTCGTGGCCTATGGCCAGAACTCTTCCTACTCCGCCAGCTATCCCTGCCTTAGGGCAGTTCCTCTTATAGTGGCCCACTTCGCCACAACCGTAGCAAGCTTGGCCCACACCGGTGTTAGGAACTTGAGCGCTCGGCCTTGCTAGAGTCTTGCAGAAACGGACAGTATGCCCCCTTCTGTTGCAGTTAGTGCACTGCATTTCCCGGCAAGGTCCGTTGTGATGGAAGGTGCATTTGTTGCACTTCGGAAGATTACTGGCATAAGGCTTCGCTGGTAAGGGATTAGCAGGGACAACAGGAGTTACTGTGGCAACATTGATTGTAACTAGTTGTTGTCTCTTTGAGGATTCTTGTGAAGTCCCGCTTTTCCTCTTGTCCCACCCCTTTTTCTTGTTGTTGTTGTTGTTTCCCTTTTGTTGCTCGGGTGTAGAAATTGTTGGGTTCTGGTAGTTTCCGTGATCTATAAGAGATTGTTCCAGCTCTTTAGCGCTGTCAAAAGTAACAGGCCTTGATGCTAACACACTTGACTGGATCTGGGGCGACAGTCCCCAAATATATCTCTCTATTTTCTTGCTCTCTAGAGTAACCATATCAGGGCAAAGAATTGCCAGATCACAGAATCTATTAGTATAGGTTGATATGTCAGAACCAACCATTACAAGACCCCAGAGTTCCTGCTCGTGTTTTTGAATTTCCCCTCGTGGACAGTACTCTCTCATCAGCATGGCTTTCAAGTTCTCCCAGCTTATCGAATTTGCCACTATCAGAGTCAGTGACTTAACGTGGCCATTCCACCAAGTTAAAGCCCTGTCAGAAAAGGTACAAGTAGCAAACTTGACCTTATTGTTCTCTAGGCAGGCGCAGATTTCAAAGACTGCTTCTGTCTTTTCTATCCACTGCCTTAATATCATAACCCCTCCAGTTCCATTGAAATTTTTGGGTTTGGCATTTGTAAAATCCTTGTAGGTGCATTCCCGGGGGTGCCCATGACTCTCGCCATGGTTGGAAGGAGGTGCACCTGTTCCCGATCCACTAGGGACAGGAGTATTGATGTGTGACATGGCAGCCGCTACGGTCGCCGTGACAGCTGCTTGGAACATAGCAGCGTCGAACTGAGGAGGTGGTGGAGGTGGTGGTATCGGTGTTTCGTTATTATTGTTACGCCTTGGATTTCTGCGAGGAAGCATCTTTTAACTTCAAGTTTAAAAGATAGAAACAATGATAAGAATCCAATAGTATAAAGAATGAAAGTGTCTTGTGAACTAAGTCACCATAGTTCGATATCAAATGAGAGTATGAATTTCTAAATAGATTAGATAACTGCCGAAATTACTGGTATATAAGATGTAAATGAGTTCGGGAAAATGACCTAACTATAGGTCTTACATCATACCATAAGGAAAATGTTGACAGTTTAGAAATCTAAGAAAGTACTTGAGAGACAGGAATATTTTACAGAAAAGTGCTACTTAGAGCTCAGTTAGGAAAGGCTATTCCTTATATCAAAAGAAAAGATGTACTAGACATCTTCTACCGGCGATGGGAATTCCTGGGGAGAATCCTCATATCCGCCAGTTGACGTACCACCTCTTGGAGATGTCGCTCGTGAGCCCTCTGACGAACTCGAAATTCTATGACTTCGGTCTGAGATGCAGCTAACTGTTTCCGCAGAGTCTCATTGGTTCTTCTTGTCCCTTTGAGAACGTCTTCCAGATGTCGAATGCGGACGATGTTAACGCCCGAGTTGGCATCAATTTCCATGACTCGGTCGATGGCTGCTCGACCTTGCTCGACATTTCGAGCAATCCTACGGATCATAACAGGCAGAGCTCGATCCGCAGAGCCACCTCCTCTAAGGTCATAGAAGCTTCGGTCCCCATAGTAGGGTAAGGGTTGACCCTGTTCGTCGCTCCAGCGATTCAAGTTTGTTGCCCACAAGGGTGTGGGACCTTGAAACGCGGGTTGGGGGTTGAGATTCGGGGCCTGGCCCACTTGGGGTAGGTTGTTGACTTCAGGCTCTGAGTCAGAACTATCAGAAAAGCCTTCAGCATGGTGATCATCCAAAGGGATTGGGTGATCATCTTCTGGTTCTTCCTCTAGCCATCCAGCATCGCCTTGGTTTGGGAAGTACGGGTCACCGTGGGGATGGAATCCAGCCATAATATCTACGCGAGAAAAGGGATATAAGAAATAACTAAATAGACGTACTAATTAGATAATTATAAGATGATCTTTATCAGTTACTCCAATACTTGTTTAGTGCATACCAGTTATATGTACTCAGGACAGGATAGACCTTCGAATAAGTGACCCTAACTCTAAGCCCACAACCAAACAAGGAACAAGAAGTAAAGCAAAGATCACAGATTCTAAGTCTATGACGTCCTAGGTACATATAATCTTAGTGTATCCACTTAGCAACTATTGACCTACTGATAAAGACCTTTTTAGTTCGCAGATAAGTAATTATAGTAACACCAAATACTCCCATAGTATTTCATTGTGGTAGTGTTGGTAAGTTTTTAGACTTGTTGCCATATCACAACCATTCTTGGGCATATGCTAATCACTCCTCGGACCATCATAGTTGATCAGGCTATGCCACTCCCAGAACTGACCATACATCCCCGAGCTTACCTGTGATATTCAACAATCGTAATACTTTTGTTTTTGTCATTGTGACACTGATTTTTAGTATGAATGCAGGCATGTATACTTAGTTAAATATTTTATTATTTAAAAGTATAAACTCTTGGTCAGAGTATTTTAATCCCATTGTATTTATAGTCTGTATATCTTTTATGGGTTGATATACTCAATTCACTATAAACAATGCTCTGATACCAATCTGTCACACCCCAAAACCAAGAACGGCGGAAACGTTGAGGGGTGGAGGAGGTCATGTAAAGTATCATAACAGTGCAAAGTAGTAAACAAGCAACAACATCATCCATTGCATTAAAAGTAAAGTTTTAATACATGAGTGTTCTTTCATAGTAATAAGACACCAAAATATGTAATCAAAATAAAAGACGAGTCTTTTCTGTGCTCCGTCTTCTCAAAACCTGGTCATCGTACCTGTCTACTGGTGACCTGAGAATACAAGTTATTTTGAAAGCGTAGATCAGCATAAAGCTGGTGAATTCATAAGTATTTTAGTGTCATTGATTTGAAAAGCTGTTATGAAAGACTTGTAAATGTTTAATGAAACATTTAGTATAAGTGTGAAAACCCTAGAAAATCCCATATTTCCTACTAGTAAAAAAAAAGTAGTCTTCTACCAAGACCCGAATGCTTTGAAGGTTTGCATTTCTGTATCAATGAAGGTTTTTCCCATGTGCAACTATTATTATAAATATATAGTCTACCTCATTGTTTATGTGAATGTGTCACAAAATAAAAGTAATAGGGAAAATTATATAATCATTGAAATCGTATCCTTTTGCCTTAGGATAATCACGGCGTGGAAACTCGCCGAACAGTACAACCGAGAACATCCGTCGATGAACAGGTCTTGCTGTAGCTAGCAGCCAGGTGTAGGATGGTCAGTCTCGTATAGTATATATAGTATCTCTCTGTATAGTATATAGTATTTCTCTCTGTATAACAAGTAATAGTATCTCTTCATATAGTATTTAGTATATTTGTATAGACTCATGAATGAACTGACTCTTGTGTAATTCCTTGTACTAGAAATAATATTTTGTATCTCCTAAACTATACCTATAATAGTTTACTGGAATGTAGATTAAATGTCCAAGTAGGTTTATACACCCTTGCCACACAAGAGTGTTGGAACTGAAGAAAGAATGAAAGCTCTCATATCAATACATATATGTATGAAACATAAGTGTATAGATATGGTTTTTAACAATAAGTTGAAAGAGGTTTTGTAATACATTTAAGAGTTTTGAACAATAAGTAATAATGACTTGATGTCAGTTTATAAAACGATTCAAAAGTAGTTCATTTGATAACAAAGAATAAAATAACTGAAAACCATTGTATTTAACACATTTTGAAGTATGTGAAATCAGTTGGTTGAAAACACAGTTATAAATCACATATGATTGATTCTATAACTTCATGTTTTCTACTTGTATTCCCCCCTCCCCATGAACGCATTTAAAATCATTTAAAAGGATTGATTAAGGGTTATGAACTCACCTGTAGTGAGTGGTTTGGATGAACGGATGATGTAGGATGCTAAGTGTCAAGTGAAGACTTATACACACACAATGATCCTAGTTAACATATAATAACACATATATGTATCCAATTAGTCATAAAACAACTAATTAACCAAATTTAAGACATCCTAAGACATGTAAAACACTTGATTTAAGTGCTATAAGTCCTAAGGATTACATCTAAGGGTGGTAGGACCTTGTAATTGAGTTTAGGGTTCAAGGGTAAACTCCTTTGATGTTTACGGTTTTGTGACCAACTCTTATTGAGTTTACGGTCGTAAACCCATGAGTTTACGGCCGTAAACTCATGGTACTTTTACCATGTTGAGTTTTGAAGCCTAAAAGGTCATAAGAAGCATTCCTACTTCATATCTAAGCCTTTGGAAGTGATTAGGGCACCATTTCACTCCTTTGTGGAGTTTACGGTCCTTGGACCACTTCTGCTTGGGTTTACGGCCGTAAACCCAAATGGTTTATGGTCTTTTTGATGTTTCGAGTCCTAACCACTTTAAGGATACGATCTAGACTAGTATCCAAGGCTTGGTAAGGGACTAGGGCACATTTTGGCCCCTTTATTAGGGTTTACGGTCCAAGAACATCTTGGACCGTAAACACCTTTGATCTTGTGTTTCTTGGGTGTTTTATTGATGATTAGAAGTGTAACAAGTCTTATAATACACTAGGGTAATAGTACTTACTAGGTAGAAGCTTGAAAAGGTGCTAAAAGTCCAAGAACACTAGTGTGTGTTCTTGGTGTTCTTGGTGAAACTTGAAGATCTACACTTTTGGAATGATTTCAAGGATGGAATCATGTAAGATCACTAGATTAAGTAAGATATCAACTTTTTAGGGATAGAAACACTTACAAAGTTGAAGATCAAGAAGAAAAGTTGGATGATACTTGAGAGGATTTGAGTTTGGATCTTGAAAATGTGAAAAAGTGGTAAATAATGACTAAGTGTCATATTTATACCCCCTTTTAGGGTTTACGGCCGTAAACACCTTTGTTTAGGCCGTAAACTCCAAACTCTTGGAGTTTTGGGACATTATTGTTGCACAATAAACCCTAGGGCATCCTCTCTCCTGTTATCTCCTGAAGTACTAACTTCTAAACACTCAAACTTACTCCAGAAAGCTTGAAAGTTAGCAGAAACTGTTCTGACTTCTATTGAAGTGAATGGTTGTACAGAATAGAAATTTCGGGTTGTCACACTGGAGATCGTGGCAAGGCGAAGGCGTGATCATACTGCTCCTCATGTTTTATGATTTATGTGATATGGTTCTGGGGGATACTCTGATGTTTAAACTATTTTGAAAACAAGGTGTATGAACTTAATGGTTTTTGAATGAATTAAAATGTTTTAATTTGGCGCAAATTTTATGGGTGTTACATTGTGCACACAAAACTTGCATTTGGAGAATTGATCCACATCCTAATCCTTATATGAAGCCTCAAGAATCCCTTGAGGATGCTCAAATAATATCTCCGATAAACCCAACATATCTATAGAACTCTCCTACCCAAAACTGGAAGATCTCTATGCCTCCTTAGATAAACCTGGTCTTCTCAAATTTTCATCACATATTCGACTTATGACATGGTCTTCACCTCAACTATCGAACAAAAAGTACAATTGAGTCCTAAACATTCCTTTGTTGTGAGACATAAATGATTTACTATGAACCATACTTTACCGTCTTACGGCAGAAACCGATACGAAGAACACCATCCATTTGCTTAAATACAGACTAACATATATTTAATTTCTTTTCCCTCGAGCATGGGAGGCAGGAAAAACCTAACTTCGTCGTAGAAAACGAAATTCCAGGCCATCGGACGACCACCCAGCCTCAGGCTGCAATCCTCAAGGAGATCAACACAATCGCTTCCTACCTAAGTCATGCGACTCAAACTGGCGCTACTTCGAATAAGGCCTTCGACACCTTAGGATCAACTAACTCGTACATGTCTGCACCATTTAGGACCAAACTACCATGGCCACTTAGGCCCGAACAAGCATCAAATTCATCATCTTCAAGAGAAACAATAACTGAAAGACCTACACACGAGGATGGGCTACAACTAACCCTAGTTTGATACCATACTTCTGTCGATAACCAAATCCCTAGTAGCCTTGTAATTTTTTCTTGATCCTTATATGGATCTTGTGCTTCCAATAGTACGAGCACATACTACCTTCCACACCTATCCATGTTTGTTTCAGGAATCATCCCAAAGTTCTATGTCACTACACTCGACCACAACAAGATGTACTAACACACACCTATACACTCAAAAAGAGCCACAAACTACACTTCCTAGATTCTCACCCTAGGATTCTTCTCACACATATACATGAACTAGCATACCTTAACACTTTTTTTAGACCACTAGGAACTCCACCACACCTTGCTATCACTTGTGGAAGAAACTTCTACTAATGCCAATTAACTATTTTACAAATACAATTACATGCAACAAAGATTAAACAGTCCTTCAACTGAAATATCCTATAGTATAACGATTGGACTCAAACAAGAGTTGTGCAATAGGGCCAAATCAAGCATTCTAAAGCTATTTAATCTTTGTGACATGAAACCTAACATATTCGCTCAATATTTAAATAACATCAATATAGGTTTCACATAGCACAATGCAAGCAGCATTCGAGCAGCAAATCCAACAGGCAACAAGGCATCATAAAGATCATGCAATTCTAACATATCGAGGTCCTACACTTCCTCGGCCAGATCCAAACGATATGTAACCCTGCCCACCCAGGCTAAAACCATGAAAGGACCAATATACTTGGGGCCCAGCTTGCCCCGCTTCTTGAATCGGCTGACACCTTTCCAAGGTGAAACCTTCAGGAGTACCATGTCTCCAACCTGAAACTCATCGTCTGACTAGCGTTTGTCTGCGTAACTCTTCTATCGACTCTATTCTGTCTAAAGTCTACCAAGAACCTATTGGATCGATTCCTTCATTTTGAGTACCACCTCCGTACTGCCCATGACCCACTGACCAACCTCACCCTAACATATCGGGGTCCTACACTTCCTCCCGTAGAGCATCTCAAAAGGAGGTCGATCAATGTTGGCGTGATAACTGTTGTTATATGAGAATTGCGCCAAAGGAAGATACGTATCCCAACTCCCGCCAAAATCCAATACACATGCCCGCAACATGTCTTCCAATGTCTGGATAGTCCGTTCACTTTGACCATCATTCTATGGATGGAAAGTCCTGTTGAAGTGCAAACGAATACCCAACTCCTCATGGAATCTCCTCCAGAACCTGGAAGTAAACTGAACATCCCTATCAGAGACCACGGAAACTGGCACCCCATGTCGTAACATCACTTCCCGAATGTAGATATCGGCCAGCTTCTCCGCCAAAATACTCTCCTGGATCAGAATAAAATGCACTTTCTTGGTTAATCGATCCACGATGACCCATATCGAATTCATTATGTGCGTTGTCCAAGGAAATTTGGTGATAAAATCCATCGTAATCTCTTCCCATTTCAAAAAGACAACTTCTAACAACTCCATTTTTCTATGAGTTCGTTGGTGATCGGCCTTGACTTTCCTGCAAGTCAAGCACCTCTCCACATACCAGACCACATATCGCTTCATACATGGCCACCAATAGTCAAGCCAGAGATCTCTATACATCTTTCTCGCTCCGGGATGAATAGAGAGTCTTGACTTGTGCGCCTCCTCCATCAAAATCTGGTGCGCACCACCCAAATAGGGAACCCACACCCTCCGATGCAGGGTACATAATCCCCGACTATCATAATCAAAGGAAGCCACCTGACCCACTATGCGCTTAGTCTCCTGGTGCTCTTCCTTTATAGCCTCAACCCGACACTCTCGAATCTGCTCTAAGAGTAGGGTAATCACTATTATCCTCAAACACAAATCCTTGGTCGGAGCAGCAACCGCCTTGCGGCTGAGAGCATCGACCACCACGTTGGTCTTCCTCGGATGATAAAGGATCTCACAATCATAATCCTTCACCGCGTCTAACCATCTACGTTGCCTCATGTTCAGATTCGGCTGATCCATCAGATACCTCAGGCTCGTGTGATCCGTCTAAATAGTACAATGGACCCCATAAAAGTAATGTCACCAAATCTTGAGGGCGAAAACCACATCCCCCAACTCCAAATCATGTGTGGGATAATTCGCCTCATGAGGCTTCAGCTGCCTCGAAGCGTAAGCGATCACATGACCCTGCTGCATCAGCACCGCACCCAAACCCGTGATTGATGCATCACAATACACCACAAAATCCTCAACACCCTCCGGTAGGGTTAGAATCGGCGCTTCACACAATCTCTGTCCCAGAGTCTCAAAAGTTGTCGACTGCCCAGGCCCCCAACGAAAAGTGATAGTCTTCTTCGTCAATCGGGTCAACAGAATCGCTATGTTGGAGAAATCCTGAATGAATCTTTGATAGTAACATGCTAATCCCAGGAAACTCCGAATCTCAAATGGAGACCACAGAACTTCCCACCTCATTACCGCCTCAACCTTGGCCGGATCGACCAGAATACCGTTTTAGTTAACAAGGTGTCCCAAAAACTGCACCTCGTGCAACCAAAACTCACACTTTGAGAACTTGGCATACACCCTCTCCTTCCTCAAAGTCTCTAATACCGCTCTCAGGTGCTCCTTATGCTGCTCCTGGGTCTTGGAATAGACCAAGATGTCATCAATAAAGACAATCACATACCGATCCATCATAGGTCTGCATACACGATTCATGAGGTCCATGAATATGTTGGAGCATTGGTGAGCCCGAAGGGCATCACCACAAACTCGTAATGACCATAACGAGTCCAGAAGGCCATATTCTGCATATCCTCCTCTCTGACCCTCATCTAATGATAACCTGAATGCAGATCAATCTTGGAGAACCAAGATGCACCCTGAAGCTGGTCAAATAAATCGTCAATCCTATGGAGCGGATAATGGTTCTTCACCCTTAGCTTATTCAGCTCCTGGTAGTTGATACACATCCGATGCGACTCGTCCTTATTCTTCACAAACATGATCGACGATCCCCATGGTGAACTACTTGGCCGAATGAATCCTTTGTCTAACAGCTCCTGCAACTGTGTAAACAACTCCTATATCTCTGGAGGTGCTAACCGATATGGTTCTTTGGCTATCAAAGCCGCATCAGGAACCAAGTCAATCCAAAACTCCACCTGCCTCTCCAGAGGCACATCCGACAAATCCTTAGGGAACACATCCGGGTATTCCCGGACAATCAGTACATCGCCCACAGTTGACTTACCATTCTCATGGGTATCCATCACATAAGCAAAAAATCCAGAACAACCCTGCTAAAGGTAGCGCCTGGACCTAGCTGCTGAACAGAGAGTCGGCCCATGTTGAACATCCTCTCCCTGAATCACTAAATCTCCCCCACTTGGGGTCCGAATGAGCACTAGCTGATGCTAGAAATCAATCATTGCCCCATTGGGGTTCAACCAATCTATCCCCAAAATAACATTGCTCTTGCGCAGGGGAATGGAAACCAAGTCAATCGGATATCCCTCACTAAACAACTCCAGTATACATCCTCGATGAACCCTAGATACTCACACAGGATAGTCATCATCAATCTCAACCTCTAATGGGTACTCCAGCTCCCCCAGAGCATCTACAAATCTCTTGCTGAGCGCAAGAGATACAAAGGATCGCGTAGCCCCCAAATCAAACAAAACTAGAGCTGAGATACCATTCACAAGGAACGAACCTATAAGAAAATCACATATATAAGCAAGAAAAATCAAAACAAATAAATAAAGAGATCAGGAGAAGATACAAACCCGTCACCACATCTGGTGTTGCACGAGCCTCCTAGGATGTCAGCTGGAATGCCCTGCTCCTCACAACAAGTGCCTCCACCTTTCCCTGACGGTAATCTGTAATTTGCAAGGTCGTTGGAGCAGGTGCTGCAACTAGTCCTCCCGCTGCTAAACTCGGGTAGTTGGACTTCTTATGGCCCCTCTGATTGCAATGGAAGCAAATCAGATCAGATACCTGGTGGTGGTGGTGGTGGCAGTGCAATCCCTGCTAAAGTGACCTGTCATGCCGCACTTGAAGCAGCCACGACCACCCACCCTGCACACCCCATCGTACGTCTTGCCGCACTTTCCGTAGCCCCTTGATCTCAAATAAAAAACCTTGGGCCTCTTTCCCGAACCCTTAGAAATCTGAACTTGGTCTGTCTTCTTCTCCATCACCAGGTCAATCTCCCTCTCTCTGGCTCTCGCCACCATATCATCCAGTGTCTTACAACTAGATCTGCTCACAAACTGTCTGATATCGCTCCTCAACATCTCGTGATATCTCGATTTCTTCATCTCCTCGTTCGACATATATTGCGGAACTAGTAACGCCCTCTCTCGGAACATAGTAGTGATCTCTGTCACTGTCTTAGTAGTCTAGCGAAGGTCCTGAAACTCCCTTGCCAACTGTTGTACCTCAATCAGCGGTGAAAATCAACCCAAAACCTCGTCACGAAATCCTCCCAAGTCACCGACTCAACCGCCTTTCCTCCCAATGTGTGCCCAACATCCTCCCATCAGTATCAAGCTTTGTCTTTTAGAAGACAGGATGCAAGTCTGACCTTTTCTCCCTTGAGACAACAGCTGGTGCGGAAGACGTTCGTGACATCCGCTAACCAACGCCTGCTCGCAATCGGGTCCTTCTTCCCGAAGAACTCTGGAGCCCCACAAGCCTGAAACTCACGGAAAGTCAAAGTGTGAGCTCCCATCATCGCCACCATCTCAGAACAAAAAGCGCCCAAACGCTCATCTAGAATCTCCATGATACCCTCCTTGATCGTACCAAAGATCACAGGAGTCTGCTCAAGAATGTTGTGGGTAATCTCTAATGAAAATGAACTCTTGCATCTGATCATCCATAATCCCGGCCCTAGATCCCGAACCCAAACCATCACCGAAACTATAATCACTACCAGAACCTCCTTGACTGACCACCATACTGAAAATAAACCATATAAACCATCAAAATATAATCGAAGAATCCCACACCCAATAAGCTTCCTGGTTTCATCGTGACTTTCCTTGACTCGAGTACCGATCCTTTGCTTCCAGTAGTACAGGCCCATACTACCTTCCACATCTACCCGTACTTTCCTCAAGGATCACCCCGAATTCCCCCAAGTTACTTTCCTATCAAACCAACAAACCCTAATAGAGCAAAACAAGTTTCTCGGCACCGAATCACCTCCTAGGTTTTCCTAGAGCTACCACCCTCTAACTAGCTTAAGAATACAATTACATAACACCGACACCAGATAATTCTTCGAATGGAAGGTCTCATACTACAACGGTTGGAATCAGACAAGAGCTGCGCAATAGGGTTAAACCTAACCTTCTAAAATTATCTAATCTCAATAATATGTAACTTAGAGTAATCACTTACTAGTTAGCTGATGTTAATGGGACTCCTAAAAGCACAAACCAAGCAGCATTCGAGCATAGAGTAATCAGAAGCAAGGCATAACCCTAACATGCCATCCTATCACTGACTGGTCGGTACTATCATGCAAGTCTATAAGCTCATACAATAGGCATATAAAGGCATCTCTCCTAACATTATATCATGCAAGTCTGAGCAGATCCTTATCCCTAATCTAGCATTCGATTCACATATTCACAATTCAAAGCATATCACAAATACATGTATGGGTATTTGGGAAAACTTACTTGAGCTCGGTCGATTGCATGCACCACACCCTTTCTTTTATTATAAAATCCTTTAATTAAAACATTTCTTTTTATGAAAAATCTATCAAACCCTCAGTTTGAGTTCAGACACACCCGAGAGCATGCCTGAATCCTTCAAACCAAGGATCTGATACCAACTTGTAACATCCTAAAACTCAGAGCCAAATTTTTTTGTTTTTATAGTAAATAAACCATCAACCAAACATTTTTGTCAAAACCATAAAGTATTCAGAGTAAATCAAATAACATCCCAAAAGTACATCAGAGTCAAAAAGCGGAAAATCATAATGTGTGCAATGCAATCATCCTGAGCTCTTCCCCTTCGAACCGGAAGTACCTGAAACATAAACTGAAAAACGTAAGCACAAAGCTTAGTGAGTTCCCTAAAATACCCCATACCATACATATATGTCGGCTCAAGGCTATACCGGGTCTATTTTACCCCACATACATATATCAAGCAGGCATATAGGCATACAACACATAAAATAGGAGTCACAAAGACTACAAGAACATACCATACATACAATGGGACTCGCCCTACATCAGGCTCCGCCCAGAACATATCTGTCACTAACATGCAATGGGCCCTGCCCAACACACTCATCAGGCCCCGCCTGGTATACATACAAACACATACAATACTGGACTCCTCTTCAACCAATTAAACATCAGACTCATAATACGACTCAAATCTTCTAATCTTCTCGTCTAGACTCGACCCCTCACTTTGTTTCCTCACGCTTTAAGAAATCGCTCTAATCTCACCCTAACTTCTGCAAAGATCTAAGACAAAAAAAACTACATAATAACAGGATAAACAAAAATCAAACTAGCATTCCTATATTACCCTAATAGACTAGAAGTTTAGAAACAAACCAAACTAAACACAATAAATAAAAAGGAAAAGAAAAAGAAAAGCGAACTCTAACGACGGGTTGACTCCCGCAAGAGCTTCTTTTTGTGCGAGTCTTGAGCTGGATTCCCAACTTAATAAACTTTCAATAAACTCAATGTCAATCCATCCATTGCATTAAATATCTTTTTTGGACCCATTCGTAAAATTTGGCTCTTTGCTTCAAAATTTTAGTGTGATTAGGTTCACGTTCGCTATTACTAATCCTTAGAAAACAAATTAATTCAAGCAGTGATCAAGTGATTAAACTAATAAATTTCCTAGTTTATTAATTCGGGTTAAGTAAGACTTGTAGTTAGCTAATCAAATTACTAATTCAATTAACTTCTAGTCGATGGTTCGTCACACAAGCTCACACATTAACTTACCTATTTTCTAGTTAACCCTAGTTTCACGTTCGCTATTCCTAGGCATATAACAATGTTTTCACATAAATCATATGAGATAAGCAATTAATAGATGTTCATGCAGCTTAATATACTTGTAATTAACAGAAAATAGTTGTTGTTAACACATAAGGATCTTTAACAAGCTTAACAAAACAAAATTCACCAAATTAAGTTAATCCAACCATAAAATCAAGCCATATTCATAAAGTCATCTACCCTAAACAGAAGATATGAGTTTTTAGCTCATATCTACAGCAAATAACAAAATACATTCAAATTATAATGATTTAAACATGGTTTAAAACAAAGATTAAGAAAAGAAGAATAATTATTTGCCTTTGATCTCTTCTAAATTGCTTCTTAGGTTGAATTCTCGAAAACTAGAGCTCCAACAACCATTCTGGCCTCCAAAAATCGTCCAAGGCTTCCCCCCCCCCCCATTAGTTAGGGTTCGAATGAGAAGCGTTTCTATATATAAATTCTGAAAACAGGGCCAACTCGACGAGTTTATTGTTGGATTAGTGTCTAAGTCCATAACTATTTTGGTATGTACTTGACCCGATTGTGAGCATGGTCCTTTTGGGTTGCCTTCACCATAGCAATATGTAGGATGAATTAAGGAGAGAAAGGTTTAATTATGATTTATTAATATATTATAAGAATAATATATTAAAGGAGAAATCATATTGTTTAATTAATATTAGTCAAGAATTAATTAAGAATTAATTTAGTGGCTAAAAGAGATTAATTAAACTTAGGGGCCTGGATTTGTAATTATAAGATAATTACAATTGGGCTATGGATCACCTAATAATATATAGGTTGGACGAATTCTATGGGAAGCCCATTAGAAATCGTCCAAGGGATATGTTAAAGGAGTCCATGGGCTGCTTAGGGCCTAAGCAGCCAGATTAGGGTTTCCTAGTTGTAAACCCTAATAGCCTACATGTATATAAAGGACCCTTAAGCCCCAAAAACGTGGACAAGTGTTCCTTTAGGGTTTCCAGCCGTTTTTGGTGCCTCCCCTCTCTTCTCTCCTTCATCCAATTGCTTAGTGGTGTTTGTGACTCCATTAGAGGTGCAACACTTGAGGCACTAAGCTTTCTAAAGCCAATCAAAGCAAGGAATTGATTGTTGTTACTATATAACAATCAAAGGTAATTACTAAACCCTTATTTCAGTTCTTATATGATAGATCTAGGGTTTATAGCTTTGGATATTCGATTGCATGTTCATTAGATAAACTAGATCCAAAAGCTATTAGGGTTTGCATGTACACCATAGGAATGATGTTTTGCTCGAAACCCATCAGTGGTATCAGAGCCTTGGGCTGTTTGTTAGTGAATTTGATGCTTGCTTGATCGAAAATTGGCTGAAAAACGATTTTTTTTTAATTTTGGGGCTGGACTCGCCGAGCCCATGACTGAACTCGCCGAGTCCACTGGGTACTCGACGAGTCCAGTGCTGACTCTACGAGTCAGCGAGTCTGGCAGCGTTTTTTTGGCGATTTTCTTGCTGTTTTTGCTTGGGATACTTACCATAAACGTTTTTAATTCATAAGATCTGATTTTTATTGATATTGGGTGATTATCCTTGCCAAAATAGAAGATAATTGTCAAAATTTAGATAATCTTTTGTTTTATTAGATAAAGATTGATTATTTGTAATTTAGATTTGAATTATCTTGTGAAAAAGTTTCAATTTTCCCCTTTAGGTTTTATAGTTTAAATTTGAACTTAAATGTTTTGTTTTTGAAATTTAAATAGTTAAACCCTAATGTTTTGAAAAGTTTCAAAATTTGCCCTCGAGTTTTGGAATTTAAATTTTTTGATTAAAAGTTAATTTTGAAATATTTAAATTCTAATCCCAAATGTTTTGAAAAGTTTCAAAACTTGCCCTCAAGTTTTGGAATTTAAAAGTTGATTAAAAGTTTGATTTTGAAATGTTAAATTCTAAAAACCCTCGCATTTTGAAAAGTTCAAATTACACCCTTATGGTTTTGTTAATTAGTTAAAGTGTATAATTAAAAGAGAGTTAATAAATCCATAATGTTTTGGTTTACATTTGATTAAATTAAAGGTATACTTTATTAAATTGAACCACCTAGTATTTTAAAAGTGTAAAATACACCCTATACTATATATATGTAACATTAAAAGTCTAATATTATATATATGAGTAAAGAGTCAGTCTTACCGTTACTAGGCCTCATTCACGAAGCTGGTCTATAAGGGGTGTTTAAGGAAATTGCCTATAAAATGGCGATTGAATGGATATCCACTCTTACCCACCGCACTCTTGACTAGTGGAGGGTCGTTAGCCGAACGGGTAGGATAGGACGAAACCTTCCATTATAAGTATAATGAAGTACAAAGTAACTACATGCTTTTACAAATTCCCAAATCATAGTTACTTTAGGAAAAATGTGGAATTGTATGCTAATCCATGGAATTACACTTTGTACCCTTGACGAAACGTTAGTGGAGCGTGAGTGGTTAACCAGCACACTAATTTGGGTTTGGCATTGGTGGCGAAGGGTAGCTCGATGTTTTTCATAGATCAATGGAGCGTGTATGGCTAACCGGCACATTGATTAGGTGATAGTATCATTGAGTGCATCACGTAGATTCGTATGGTTATTCACACCGTGTTTGTGATCCTCGGCATCCCAGTCGTAAACTTGAAGGGCATAATCGAGATTAAACATGCCATTGAAAAGTTCGATGAATCTCAAAAGATCTAGGAGTTTCAATTCATTTAAAACTTAAACTTTTTTTGTTTTTCATGGTGGAATTGGTAAATCGTCATTTGCCTACCTTCAAATATTCTGCAACTAGATTACGGCATCCCTCTTCTAGGTTGTAGAGTATTGTGTTGGATCCTAGCCTTGATATTTCATTTGGGTGTTACATCAAGGATTTTTTATCAACTAACTTGATTTTTCTCCCGTTTTGTAGATGTCTAAATCTTACAATGGTCTTCCCAAGTCCCTTGGAACAAGCTTTCCAAATGAAGATGACGTTCCACGATACGATCAAGGAAATGAGAGTCATGTTTCACTTCCTCCACCTCCTCCAATTATTCTCCCTAACCCACAAGTTCAAAGGCTTGAAAAGTTCAAGCTCACTCAAGCCCTTTTGGCAAGTAAACACGAAGATGGGAAACCTGTGTGTGCACACATCTTAGAGATGAAGTCAGACATTGATAGGTTAAGGATGATGGGTGTCGATATCTCAGAAATGTTGGATGTTGACTGGGTTCTTCAGTCACTTCCTGAATCATATAGTGAGTTCGTTAGAGAGTACTATATGATGGACCATGACGTGACCCTCATTGATTTGACCTATTTGCTTATAGCTGCTGAATCAGAAATGATTTGGCGTGCTGATCGAGCAAATTTGTCTGGCAAATCAAACTCCCAAACTTCAATGGACATTGAAAATGGTGACATTGGAAATCCAGAAAAGGTAAATTCTGAGATAGTTCCTTGTGCCATTCCAAAAGAGTCCATCTGCTTCTACTGCCAAGAGAAGGGGCATTAGAGACGAAGCTGCCCTGTTTACCTGAGAGATCTAAGAGATGGGAGACTCAAGACGTATGACTCTACTTCAGGTAAAATCTATTAAGTAACTCTATAAGTTCCTATTCTTTGATTCTTAATACATGATGTGATAAGATTACATTTTGATGTTTTTGTAGGATCGAAGAAAAGATAGGAACCTTAAGGAAGAAGCGTGTTGAATCTGATCATGAAGAAATGGATTTCGATCGCATGGACTCGAGGATCAGATTTTTGAGCTGCCACTCTAGAGTTAGGATAGAATGATAAGAAATATGAAATAGCATAGCTTTTCAGCTGAATTGCATTGTAAGGACAAAATTTTTCCGCAATAAAATAAATTTTGATTTTGTCTTATTTTTTTATCCTTGCAATGGTGTGTATGAAAAATTGATGTTTGATTGTTTCTATTGTTAGCAATAATGGATTCTTTATTATGTTATTTGTGGAAATGTCGAGAATTTGCCAAATAAAGGAATATTCTTATCGCCCAAGTTTCAGTTGGACAGAAACTTGGAGTCATGCAACTTGGTTGCGTGATGAATGAGAAACTTCATATTTGGAAATTAGACTAATTCTTTGACAAAGTGTCAAGCGAAGGACTAGGAGATCGAGTACACTAGGTTGTGCGTTGATCAAGTCCATCACAAGAGTGATAAATATATTCGTCATGATTTACTAAAGTTTAGTAAATATGGTTATACTTATAAGATTAAGTATAATTCTGAGTTGATCGAAAGAGTTTCAATCAATAGCAGAACGAATAAGAAGAATCAAATAGGCAGAAAGATAAAAGTTTCTCTATTCTAAGAAGAAGGAAGAGTACCTTTTATTATGTTTTATGATAAGTCTTAATGATTAAGAACTATTTCTCAATTGGTCCTCTAAGTGAGTTTTAGTGCATTTGTATGTCTAAGAAGAGGAATCGAGAATTATGGAAATAGTTAAATCAATAAGTCAATCATACTTCGTTCCAATATCAAGTCTTAAGAGTCATACTCCAAGATTGTGAATTGAGTGACAAGTATTTAGTAGGTTTATAACACTCAACAAATGTGGAATTGGAAAAAGTCTTCTTATTCCTGCACATTTGAGATTGGTAAGTTGTGATGTCTTGGATAAGACAAAGACCAACTAGAACCAATTATGTGAAGTGATAGTCTTGATAAAAACTACACTAACTCTTGAATATTTGTTTTGTCAAGGAATGTTTCTTGACAAGAGAATCTTATATGTCAAGGAGTCAGTGGGAGTCTTAATGGTCTTGAAAGGTTTCAAGAACAAATCAAGAGTTAAACCTAGTTGATCATCACTAGCACACGACTTGAGGTTTAAAGCCTATCGTGGATGACATACTCCTTTTCTGTGCCATTCCAATTAATATGCATGTGAGTTCTATGAGTTCTCATTTGAATACATAAAGACAAAGCAACTTGATCAATGGAAAGTACATTGATATGAAAGGGTGAGTTGCTTAGAAGACATGGTGGGCATTCATGTTACCATGAGGCAAGAAATCGAGATTGAGCACGTTCGGTCCATATGAGTTTGGATTTGTCACAAACTTTGGTTTGACAAATTCACATGGATAGGAACACATACACTTTAAAATCTAAGTGTCATGAGGTTTCCCTCCTTCATGAAAATGATTGTAAGGAAATGCTTTCACTAAGAGAGATATTAAGAAGATTGCAATTGTGAAAATTGTATTCTCAAATTCGATTATGATTACGGCATCCCTCTTCATAGTTCGAATTGTGAGATTTGGCAATTAGTCTGAACATTTGGGACTTAGTAACATAAGTTATGAATTTCTTTAGGCACACATGTGAGATATCTAAGGCAAAGGTGTATGAACTTACAAAGCTTAGATAAAGGCTTATCAAAGCATTAGGTATTAGAAATATGAACTTAAGGAATTCAATAAGCTTTGTTTTCTGGAAGTTCAATTGTTTTCTGAATACATGTCAAAGCTAGTGGGAGCATAAGTGTTATGCTGGTAAGAAAATAATCAACATGTTAGTGGGATCATGATTATTATGGTAAGTATTGCAAGTTAGCAATATTAATTATAGAAAATAAAGATTCACTTTGCAAAGTTACAAGGGTTGAAAAGTTGTTTTGCTATAATTAAGGGAGAGAATATTATACTTCATTTCAAAATTCTAAAGTTTAGATCGAGAAATGTTAATAAATTTAGTCAAGGATACATAATGCATTCTCAAAATTCGATTATGATTACGGCATCCCTCTTCATAGTTTGAATTGTGGGAACAGGGAACATAAAATATTATGGCAGAAGGCTGATAAAGTATCACGTCTTTATGTGAGTCATTATGCATCGTATCCAATACGCTTCGGGTATAAGGATCGATTGCATATGCTATAATATTTGACCATTCTGAAATTTTCCAAATGCCTAGGGCATTAAGAGGGAAAAAGGACTAGAATCGGTTTTGACTAAAATAATTAAACAACTATCAAAGGACGATTTGAGGTTCACTGAGGATTTGTCGCTTGTGAGTAGTTGGAAGTATAGTACTGGATGGACTATATTGACATCATTATGAATAGATAAGATTCTATTAAGAATGAGTTGTCATATGACAAATATGGAAATGTTTCCATTAATGGGAGTTGGATGTTAAGAAATATGTTTAGATTAGAAACTTTTATGCGAGAAGGATGTTCAAAGGAATGTACTTTGAATGTGAGACTTCACGTCTATGGAATTGTCTTGTAACAATTTCCGATAGAATACCTTGTAATTTCATTAGCCGGGTCTTGGTGACTTTTGTGCTATGACATTACGAAAGAATCATTGCATAAAATGTTAGAATCTGACATATTCTAAAAGTGGCAAGAATTTGGTATTCTTATACTAATAATAAGGATTGGGGATTGTGAAATGAGCTTCATTGGAAAAGTTTTTCAATTGATCTATTTCACAAAGTATGGACCATAGGAAACCAAAGTGTACATGCTTGGAGCATGGGACAATTGTGGTTATAATTCGAGTAATAAGTTGATTTTCTGAAACAGTAAGCAATGAATAATGAGTAATCAATATGGTGTTTAAATAAAAGTGTTTTTATTTACGCTCAAAAGTTTTGGGGCCATATAGGATTAATATTATTATTGTGTTTCACTTTGCATGTTTTGACTTCCAGAATAACTGGGTTATTCGAACCTCCACAGTCGGTCATACGTTGGAAGTAGGTATGAAGGAAGACTGTCATGAATTTGTCTGTAGATTGTCTAAAGTGTTTAGACATAGCACAAGTTTGCTGCAGAGTTCATGAGTGCTTTGATAAGATTAAAGTATTGGATTAAACCCACGCTCACTTGAATCACTTCATGGATTTATCACGGGTGATTAGTGAGACGATCACATTGTATATTCTTGAAACCGAGACGTGTGAGTTGTTATTTGTTGGTCGGTTGCACATTGATGATAAGTAAACGCACCAGTAACTTGGTGTTATAAAACTTATTGTTGTGTGTAATTCGATTAGTAGGTGCAAGCAAGCATTTGAGTCAAAGTTTATCCATTCCTTTTACCCAAAGTGTGATAAAAGCGATATCTGTGGGCCCCTCGATGATTTAGTGATGATACCTAAGCGCTTGGCCAAGCCGGGACTAAGTTGATGTGTTCAATTGTAGTCTATTGTCAGTCGACATGACTCGGAAGTCGGGAAACAATACATAGACAAAGAGAATGATTTAAATCCATGTCTTGTGTCTATACGATATCTTGTAGAATGGAGGAATATATGATCCCTTATCTAAAGGACACGCGTATCTGATAAGATCAGAGTTGACAGCGGCTTTTGAAAGCTACGAATGCTGATCAGGTTCTGAAGTTATGCAAAATAGTTATTAGACTTATCCAAGTGGGAGACTGTTGGATTAGTGTCTAAGTCTATAACTATTTTGGTATGTACTTGACCCGATTGTGAGCATGGTCCTTTTGGGTTGCCTTCACCATAGCAATATGTAGGATGAATTAAGGAGAGAAAGGTTTAATTATGATTTATTAATATATTATAAGAATAATATATTAAAGGATAAATCATATTGTTTAATTAATATTAGTCAAGAATTAATTAAGAATTAATTTAGTGGCTAAAAGAGATTAATTAAACTTAGGGGATTGGATTTGTAATTATAAGATAATTACAATTGGGCTATGGATCACCTAATAATATATAGGTTGGACGAATTCTATGGGAAGCCCATTAGAAATCGTCCCAGGGATATGTTAAAGGAGTCCATGGGATGCTTAGGGCCTAAGCAGCCAGATTAGGGTTTCCTAGTTGTAAACCCTAATAGCCTACATGTATATAAAGGACCCTTAAGCCCCAAAAATGTGGACAAGTGTTCCTTTAGGGTTTCCAGCCGTTTTTGGTGCCTCCCCTCTCTTCTCTCCTTCATCCAATTGCTTAGTGGTGTTTGTGACTCCATTAGAGGTGAAACACTTGAGGCACTAAGCTTTCTGAAGCCAATCAAAGCAAGGAATTGATTGTTGTTACTATATAACAATCAAGGGTAATTACTAAACCCTTATTTCAGTTCTTATATGATAGATCTAGGGTTTATAGCTTTGGATATTCGATTGCATGTTCATTAGATAAACTAGATCCAAAAGCTATTAGGGTTTGCATGTACACCATAGGAATGATGTTTTGCTCGAAACCCATCATTTATGACCCAACTCGTCGAGTTGGTCATTAAAATTTTGTGTACGGCAAGTGAGCATCGAGAATCGCGAACTTTCTGATCAACTCGTCGAGTTTATGGCCAACTCGTCGAGTCCGTTTGGAATCAGCATTTTCCCAAAACACGAAAGTCGTCCGAAATTATGCAAAATTTTTCAAGGAATAATCATACACAATACTAGCTTGAAATCCTAATTGATTTTACCATAATTTTCTAGAATTAATCCTAGCAATTTTTATGCAAAATTTTTAAAATTAAACCTAGGATTCTAATGTAACTAATGTAACTAACCCCTACCCCACACTTAATTCATGCAATGTCCCCATTGCATGTTATGCATGATAAAAAACATAAAAGTAAAGAGAGAATTGGAACAAACTCCCCTGGGATAGTAGTTGTGAGGTTGATCTTCTTCTTTTAAAGCTCCTACTTCAGCTGACTTTGGCATGGGAACAACTCATCCATGCCTTGGGTGTCAAATGTCTTGTGTGGTTCAGCTCCAAATATACCGGAAAAAGCTTATTGGAAATGCTCGGAAAATGATCTTCAAAAATATAGACAATGCCCGCGTCGAATGAAATCAAATCGTCGACTCAAAGATAAAAGAATGAGCAACTCACCGAGTTTTATGTGGAGACTCGTCGAGTTGAATCGTGATATGGGCAGAAATCGCGGATTTTCTGTTGGACTCGTCGAGTTGTAAGAGAGCACTCGACGAGTTTTTGTTAGGTGATCATGCAAATTCTTCTTTCTGCTTCAGGTCTGTTGTGAGGTTTAAGGAGGGTATTAAGGTAATACACCCCCTCATTTTTCTTCAGTAACTAGACTCCTCTTCAACCAATTAAACATCAGACTCATAATACGACTCAAATCTTCTAATCTTCTCGTCTAGACTCGACCCCACACTTTGTTTCCTCACGCTTTAAGAAATCGCTCTAATCTCACCCTAACTTCTACAAAGATCTAAGACAAAAAAAACTACATAATAACAGGAAAACAAAAATCAAATTAGCATTCCTATATTACCCTAATAGACTAGAAGTTTAGAAACAAACCATACTAAACACAATAAATAAAAAGGAAAAGAAAAAGAAAAGCGAACTCTAACGACGGGTTGCCTCCCGCAAGTGCTTCTTTTTGTGCGAGTCTTGAGCTGGATTCCCAACTTAATAAACTTCCAATAAACTCAATGTCAATCCATCCATTGCATTAAATATCTTTTTTGGACCCATTCGTAAAATTGGGCTCTTTGCTTCAAAAATTGGCCAAATGAGCTTTAATTCATGTAACCCAAGAATCTTGACAAGGGTTGGAACCAGTCGGGTACTAATCAGAAATGGGTCGTGCCTCAAAACTACCTCCAAAGTTGGAATCGTCACCCCATACTTCGAAACACAAACTGGAAAAATAAGGGGCCACGTCGTGGTAATGGTCAATCCACGGCTCGGTTCCTGCAACTCAACTTCTTCTTGTTCTTCGTCTGACCTTTCTGCTAACAACCTTTCCAGCTCCTCCAAATCTCTTTCTGGATTAAATTCTTCATCTTTTAACTCTAGCTCTTGTAACTCAGATTGCTCTTGTTCATTAGGCAAGATGTTATCTAACCATCTTCTAAATTTCTTCAAATCATCATCTGAGTCATACTCCTCATCTTCTTGCTCAATTTCCTGTACTACTTCCTCAAGAAAAGCATCAAGAGCATCGAGATTTGGAAAATACATAATAAATAAAAAGAAAAAGAAAAATTAAACTAAATATAAAAAAATTAATCAATAAATTAAAAACGATAACAATTAGCAAATAAAATTAACTATTTGAACCGTTCCCCGGCAACGGCGCCAAAAACTTGATGTGTGTGAAATGCACTAGTTTTAATCCTACTAACTTAAACACAAAGAAAAACACACAAAAGGCAGTGTACCTATCGATTAGCAGTTTAGTTCAGGTAAGTAGGGTATCGAACACTGGGAACGGTAAACAGTTAAAATAAATGCTAATATTATCTAAATAAAACAAGTAATGGAAGGGTGGTTTTCTCTAGTTTTGCAAGACTAGAAACTTAAGCAATCAAATAACACTTAAACGAAGGCGGAACCCTAACTAACTAACACGCAAACACAGAAAATTAATAACTAAAGAACTACAAGGTAACTAAATTCAATATTAAAAGAGACTTCTGTTTAGGTTCGACTCATGTGTTTCTATAGTTGATTTTATGGCAAGTACAATGGATTAATTGGCATTGGCTACCGATTAGTGTGATTAGGTTCACGTTCGCTATTACTAATCCTTAGAAAACAAATTAATTCAAACAGTGATCAAGTGATTAAACTAATAAATTTCCTAGTTTATTAATTCGGGTTAAGTAAGACTTGTAGTTAGCTAATCAAATTACTAATTCAATTAACTTCTTGTTGATGGTTCATCACACAAGCTCACACATTAACTTGCCTATTTTCTAGTTAACCCTAGTTTCACGTTCGCTATTCCTAGGCATATAACAATGTTTTCACATAAATCATATGAGATAAGTAATTAAGTGATGTTCATGCAGCTTAATATACTTGTAATTAACAGAAAATAGTTGTTGTTAACACATAAGGATCTTTAACAAGCTTAACAAAACAAAATTCACCAAATTAAGTTAATCCAACCATAAAATCAAGCCATATTCATATAGTCATCTACCCTAAACAGAAGATATGAGTTTTTAGCTCATATCTACAGCAAATAACAACATATATTCAAATTCTAATGATTCAAACATGGTTCAAAACAAAGATTAAGAAAAGAAGAATAATTATTTACCTTTGATCTCTTCTGAATTGTTTCTTAAGTTGAATTCTCAAAAACTATAGCTCCAAGAACCCTTCTGACCTCCAAAAATCGTCCAAGGCTTCCCCCCATTAGTTAGGGTTCGAATGAGAAGCGTTTCTATATATAAATTCTGAAAACAGGGCCAACTCGACGAGTTTGTGACCCAACTCGTCGAGTTCGTCATTAAAATCCCGTATACGGCAAGTCAGCGTCGAGAATCGTGAACTTTCTGATCAACTCGTCGATTTTATGGCCAACTCGTCGAGTCCGTTTGGAATCAGCATTTTCTCAAAACATGAAAGTCGTCTGAAACTGTGTCTAGTTTTCAGGACATTTTGAATCTCGTCAATAGGATTTACGGTTCATGAGATATGGCCAAAATACTGACGATGGGTCAAGCTGTCCAGCAACATCCTTCTTTCTTCAAAATCCAAGATCCAAGCTTCCAATTGCTAAATCCGGTTCCATAAATTGCAATAAATTAGCCAAAAATTATTAAAACTCTATACGAAATATATAGCTAAATATGCACATATGTCAGTAAGCACGAAGCTTAGTGAGTCTCCCCAACTACCACATACCATACAAATAATCATGCTACTAGGAGATACGGGCCACGCCCACACTCCTCTATCTAGGAGATACGGGCCCCGCCCACACTCTGATGACTACGAGATATGGGCCCCGCCTACCCTCGGCTAACTACGAGATACGGGCCCCGCCCACACTTGGCTAACTGTGAGATACGGGCCCCTCCCACACTCAACTGGTAAACATACATACAAGTATCACACAGAAAACAAGTATAATCAAATCTATCAATCAGTCCTATATCCATACTCAAATAATGCTATGAGATACGGATCCCGCCCACACTCACCTACAAATCAAAACATATACGGTTCGGCCTTGGTGCCTTTGACCTGTTCAAACTAGGAGGAAACTCACCTCGCAAAGCTGACAGTGAAATCTCACGGTGAGGAATCTCTAACGGTTGCTCCAACGACTCCCCGACTATCATTGTCACAATAACAATTAGTCAAAATCCAATAATCCTTCTTAAGGTAAAATGACCATTTTACCCCTGGTCAAAGTCAAAATTATGGTCAAAGTCAACATTCTGGGATGACTCAACTCGCCGAGCTAACCCATCAACTCGCCGAGTTCCATAAATCAAAAACCCTGAAATCCTGATCCAACTCATCGAGTTTTCCCTGTCATCAGAATCGAGACTTTCCAGTTCCACTCGTCGAGTCCGTCCTGAACCCGTCGAGTTTTTCCTTCTACGGGGTCAGGATATTTCGACCCAACTCATCGAGTTCCTCTATGGAATCGACGAGTTATTCAGTCTGTTAAGCCATCTTAATGGATTAAGATTCTATTCTTCAGATCTAAGCTTCATACTTCCCATATACACTGAAAATGTCCTTTTAAGGGTAAAGTTTCCAACTTTGCCCGTTAATACCCTCACTTAACGAGTTTAGCTCAAACCCTAACTCTTTAGGGACTAGATCTTGGTCCTAAAGCCATCAATACTCTAAACCAAGGCATATAAACTGAGATCTGGACCCTAGACACTACATAAATACGTAAAGCTTCCACCTTTCTCTCCATGCATGGCCTTTTGGAGCTTAAAAGACCAAAATGACATCCAATAGCTTGCATGGGGATTCAATGGCCATAAAGTTTGCAACTTTATGCCATGAAAGCCCTCCATAGTTCCAGATCTGGAAGTATACTCACTTAGGACGTCCATTTCCCAAGGATCAAGGTATTTGGACCAAAAACCCAATAAAAGTGATAGAGAAGAGATCCAAGAAATCATTAAGCAAGTTTGAGACTTGCTTACCATAAAATGCTGAGAATGAAATGAAGTTGCTAGATCTAATATCTCCTTCTTGAGTCTTCAAGCTTCTCCTTATTCTACAAGCTTCACACATACAAGATTTCTCTCAAAAATGACTCACAAGCTCACACAATGAATTAGGGTTTCGAGATCTAGGGTTTGGGACTTGGAGGCTGGAAATGAGGTGTGGGGATTAGGATACTTAAATAGGGTGCAAAACCCCGAAATTAGGGTTTCACCCCTGCCAGCCTACTCGTCGAGTTGAGGTTCTCAACTCGTCGAGTAGGTTATTTAAAAACCCGCGTCTCTTCTGATCTTTACTCGACGAGTTTGGGGCTCCCAACTCGTCGAGTTGCTCTACAAAAATGAAAAAAAATATAATTTAAATGCGTACCAGGAACCAGACGTTACAGTTCTCCCCCACTTGTCTTAGACTTCGTGCTCAAAGTCTGCTGTGTCGAGAAACAACTCTGGGTAGTGCTCCCTCATCTCCTCATCGGGCTCCCAAGTCCACTTCGAGCCCTTGCGGTGTTGCCACTGCACCTTCACCAGCTCCACCCTCTTGTTCCTCAACTCCTTTGTCTTCTTTTCGAGAATAGATACTGGTCTCTCGATGTAGTTCAGGTTGTCGTCGACCTGAATATCCTCTAAAGGCATAACTGCGGAGTCATCCACTAAGCACTTCCGCAGTTGGGAGACATGAAAAGTGTTGTGGATCTGGCTGAGCTCTGCTGGAAGATCCAAACGGTAAGTAACCCGGCCCACCCGAGCCAAAACCATGATCGAACCGATGTACCTGGAGCCCAGTTTGCTTCGCTTCCCGAACCGGATGACACCTTTCTAAGGTGACACCTTCAGGAGAACCATGTTACCCAACTGAAACTCCAAGTCTAAACGGCGCTTGTCGGCATAGCTTTTCTGCCGACTCTGAGCAGTCTGGAGCCTACTCCGGACCTGTTGGATCCTCTCAGTGGTCTTGAGTACTACCTCGGTACTCCTCACGACCCTCTGTTCGACCTCACCCCAGCAAATTGGGGTCCTACACTTCCTCCTGTAGAGCATCTCGAAGGGAGGCCGGTCTATGATGGCGTGGTAACTGTTGTTATATGAAAATTCCGCTAACGGAAGATATGTATCCCAAATGCCACCAAAATCCAAAACACATGCGCGCAGCATATCGTCAAGATTCTGAATCGTCCTCTCGCTCTGCCCATCCGTCTAAGGGTGGAAAGCGGTGTTGAAGTGGAGACAAGTACCCATCTCGTCGTGGAATTGCTTCCAAAATCTGGAAGTGAAACGAACATCTCGGTCTAACACCACCAAAACGGGCACTCCATGACGTGCCACCACCTCGCGAATGTAGATCTCAGCTATCTTCTCAGCCGATATGCTCTTCTGGATCAGGATGAAATGACCACTCTTGGTAAACCGATCCACAATGACCCATATCGAATCTACTCCACGTGCGGTCCTGGGAAGCTTGGTGATGAAATCCATAGTGATGTCTTCCCATTTCCACACAGGAATATCTGACGGTTGCATCTTGCCGTGAGGTCGCTGGTGCTCAGGCTTGACCTTCCTGCAGGTCAAGCACCGCTCTGCATACCATGCTACATCTCATTTCATGTAGGGCCACCAGTAATCATGGCGAAGATCCTGATACATCTTCGTCACCCTGGGATGGATGGAGAACCTCGACTTGTGGGCCTCATCCATCAGAACCTGTCATACTCCACCCCAGTACGGAACCCAGACCCTCCCATGCAAGGTCAACAACCCACAATTATCATAATCAAATGAGGCCACCTGGCCTATGATCCGCTCACACTTCCGGCACTCCTCCTTCATACCTTCGACCTGCGCCTCTCGGATATGCTCCAACAGCGGAGTAGTCACTGTCATCCTCAGACATATGTCTCGAATCAGAGCTGCCACTGCCTTGCGGCTAAGAGCATCAGCCACCACATTGCCCTTGCCCGGGTGGTAAAGGGTCTCACAGTCGTAATCCTTCACCACATCTAACCACCAACGCTGCCTCGTGTTCATATCCGGCTGATACATGAGGTACCTCAAACTCTTGTGGTCCGTGTAGATGGTACAATGGACCCCATACAGGTAATGCCGCCAAATCTTGAGGGAGAAAACTACAGCCCCCAGCTCCAAATCGTGTGTCGGGTAGTTCGCCTCGTGAGGCTTCAGCTGCCTTGAAGCGTATGCTATCACGTGACCCCACTGCACCCATGCCCGTGATCGAGGCGTCACAGTAAACTACGAAGTCATCGATGCCCTCTAGCAAGGTCAGACTCGGTGCCTCGCATAACCTTTGTTTGAGAGTCTCGAAGGCTGCCTACTGCACAAGCCCCAACGGAACGCCACCGACTTCTTGGTCAGTTGGGTTAGAGGAACAACGATCTTGGAGAAATCCTGTATGAATCTCCGGTAGTAACCCGCTAGACCAAGAAAACTTCGAATCTCAGATGGAGACCTCGAAACCTCCCACTGCATCACGGCCTCTATCTTGGCCGGATCGACCAGAATACCCTTCTGGTTGATAAGGTGCCCCAGAAACTGCACCTCGTGCAACCAAAACTCACACTTGGCGAACTTTGCGAAAAGTCTCTCCCTCCTCAATGTCTCCAGCACCTCCCTCAGGTGCTCCTCATGCTGCTCCTGAGTCTTGGAATAAACCAAGATGTCATCAATGAAGACTATCACAGACCGGTCCAGCATCGGTCTGCACACGCGGTTCATGAGGTCCATGAACATGGAAGGAGCATTGGTAAGCCCAAACGGCATCACCACGTACTCATAGTGACCATAGCGAGTCTAAAAGGCTGTCTTTGGCACGTCGTCGTCCCTGACTCGCATCTGGTGATAACCCGATCGCAGATCAATCTTGGAGAACCAAGATGCACCTTGTAGCTGGTCAAAAAAATCATCGATCATCGGGAGGGGATAACGGTTCTTCACCATTACCTTATTCAGCTCCCTGTAGTCTATGCACATCCGATATGACCCGTCCTTCTTCTTCACAAACAGGATTGGGGCTCCCCATGGTGAACTGCTCGGTCTGATAAGTCCCTTGTCTAACAGCTCCTGCAGCTGTGTAGATAACTCATGTATCTCAGGAGGAGCCAACCGATACGGTGCCTTGGCTATCGGAGCTGCACCAGGGACTAGGTCAATCCTGAACTCTACCTGTCTCTCCGAAGGTATCCCAGGAAAATCCTCCAAAAATATGTCCAGGTACTCTCACACAATATGTACATCATCCACTGTCGCCTTACCCTTATCTCGGGTATCCATAACATAGGCGACATAACCTGCGCAACCCTGTTGAAGGTAGTGCCTCGCCCTCACTGCCGAACACAAAGTCGTTCCACACCGCGGCCTCTCGCCCTGAATCACTAACCCTCCCCCACTAGGAGTCCGAACTCTCACTAGCTGATGCTCGCAGTTGATCACTGCCGTGTTGGGGCTCAGCCAGTCCATACCTACAATAACCTTATTCCCTCGTAGAGGAATGGGGACCAAATCCACGAAAAACTGCTTGTCGAACAACTGTAGTGTACATCCCCGATGAACCCTCGCAACCCGAACGGTCCTATCATCCGCTATCTCTACATCCAGTGGACAGTCTAGCTCCCCCGAAGCTCCAACAAATCGCTTGCTAAGTGCGAGCGACACAAAAGATCGGGTAGCCCCCGATTCGAACAATAACAGAGCTGATATGTCGTTCACAAGGAATGATCCTATAATGAAACACATAAACATAAGCAATAATAAATATAAATAAAGAGATAGGAGAAGATACATACCCGTCACAACTTCGGGTGCTGCGCGTGCCTCCTTTGCGGTCAACAGGAAGGCTCTACTCTTCGCCACTAGCGCCTCCACCCGGCCCTGGCGGCCGTCAGTAATCCTCAAGGTAGCAGGAGCGGGTGCCGCCACCTGCCCTGCTACTGCTAGACTCGGACACTGGGACCTCTTGTGGCCCCTCTGATTGCACTGAAAGCAAATCAGATCAGATACTGTTGGGGCGGTGGTGGTAGCAGTACAGTCCCAGCTAACATGACCAATTCGGCCACACTTGAAGCAGCATGAACTACCAGCCCTACACGTCCCCTCGTGCGACCTCCCACACTTTCCGCAGCGGCCTCGGCCCTGCTGGCCCTTCCATCGGGAATCTACCATAGGCTTCTTGCCCGAACCCTCCATACCAGATGTCGCATCTGGTTTCCTCTTCCTCTCCATCTCTAAATCAATCTCTCTCTCTCTAGCCCTGGCAATCATATCCGCCAGCGTCTTGCAGCTGGATCGGCTCACAAACTGTCGGATATCGCTCCTCAACATCTCATGATATCAGACCTTTTTCATCTCCTCGTCCACCATATATTGTGGAACGAGAAGGGCCCTCTCCCTGAACATAGCGGTGATCTCCGTCACCATCTCAGTCATTTGTCGGAGATCCTAGAACTCCCTAGCAAGCTGCTGCATCTCAACCTTCCTTGATTCGAGTACGGATCCTCTGCTTTCAGTAGTACGAGCTCATACTACCTTCCACATCTATCCGTACTTTCCTTAAGAACTGCCTTGACACCACCAAGTCTCTTCTACTGCTACTACTGTTCGCACGCTAATCTCATCCTAAGCTTGCCCTAGGGTAATCACCAACCCACTCTCCGCCATCAGCTGCATAAGAAGTCACTGCTATCTCCCCCTAACTAGCTCGCGAATACCATTACATATCACTAAGACTAGATGATTCTTCGAATGAGAGGTCCTACCCTACAACGGTTGAACTCAAACAAGAGCTGCGAAATAGAGCTAAACCTAACCTTCTGAAATTATTTAGCCCTCGCAATATGTAACTTAACATATTCATTTACTAGTTAGTTATAGATAACTAGGACTCCTAAAAGCACAAAGCAAGCAACATTCGAGCATTGAGTAAACATAATCAAGCATATCCTAATTAGGCCATCATATCACTGACTATTCAATACTAGCATGCAGTTCATAAAGCTCATACACATATAACAGGCACATAATGCATCCTTCCTAGATCCTTACCCCTAATCTAGCATGAAATTCTCATAATCATATCATAACATAAACTTTTATGGGTAATTTAGGAGTACTTACTTGAGCTCGGCTGATTGCATGCACCACACCCTCTTTCTCTTTTCAAAATCCTTTTTGAAAAAAAAAAGATTTTTCTTTTAAAAATTTTATACCAAGTCTTCAGTTTGAGTTCAGACACACCCGAGAGTGTGCCACGAATCCCTCAAACCAAGGCTCTGATACCAACTTGAAACATCCCAAAAATACGGTCCAAAAATTTCATTTTTAATTTATAAATAAACCATAGTAAACCAAATCATCTTATAAAAACATAGGTGATAGTATCTCAAAACATCATATCAAAAAACCGTATCAAAATCACATGTCAAAAAATAAGAGTAACTCATCCCAGGCTAAACACTATGGTGTGTGTAATGCAGTCATCCCGAGCTCTTCCCCTTACTAGCGGAAGTACCTGAAACCAAAACTGAAAACTGTAAGCATGAACCTTAGTAAGTCTCCCCAAACTACCACATACCATACAAATAATCATGCTACTAGGAGATACGGGCCCCACCCACACTCAAGGTGTAACGCCCTGATTCTTAGGTATTTATTTTATAAGAATTTTCTTGTTTTCAAGGTCTACTCGACGAGTTGGTTGCCCTACTCGTCGAGTAGCAGCGGGTTGGTCCGCGTGATTTAGTGACCTACTCGCCGAGTCCAAGAGGGGACTCGAAAAGTAGGAGCTGGCAGATGAAACCCTAAATTTCGGGGTATTGCACCCTATTTAAAGGATCATTGGCCTCCCCCAGCCTCCCCTTTACAGCTTCTTGGCACCCTTAAACCCTAAATCGTGTGTGTGTTTCTTTGGTGTGTTGAAGCTTAGAAGAGGAATCTTGGTGAAGAAACATTTGGGAAACAAGTAAATTGAAGCAAGGAAACTCGTGGGAAGCAGAGATCTACTCCAGTTGACACCCTTTTGAAGGTATTAGGCTATTACCTTGGCTCATTTCATTCTAGATCTCTTTTGGGTGGATTTTAGGGCTTTCCTAGTATGTTTGGAAGCTTTGCTTGTGTATAAGCTAAGATCTGAAGTTGTAACTTCAGATCTGAACTCTCTTGGGTCTTTAAGTCCATAAAGCTTCCAACTTTTGCAAAGATGAGACTCTCCTTAAGTGCAAAACCTCCATTGCAAGCTTAGTTTGTCATTTTAAGACTTTAGGGCCTTGCATGCACGTAAAGTTTGCAATTTTACGTGATAAACATGCCTTGGGGGACTGGATCTACAATATGGAGCCTTAGCATGGCCTAAAAAGCCTCTGTATGGATGAAGGACTGAATGGACTCGGCGAGTCGGATGAATGACTCGGCGAGTCCGATGAAGATTGCCTTGGGCTCGGCGGTCAGTCGATGACTCGGCGAGTCGGCTAGGGTTTTTCCCAACCTTTGGACACGTATGAACGCGACGAGTTGTAAGGGGAAAACTTGTCGAATTGGCCGAGGAGTTACGACCACTGACACTAGGAACTCGACGAGTCACTCAAGTGACTCAGCGAGTTAGTGAGCATGCAAGGAACTCGGCGAGTGGCTGGTTGTACTCGACGAGTTGAGGTCAACATGGACTGTTGACTTTGACAGTTGACTTGGACCTTGACCAAGGTTTGACTTTTGGAATTCTGGGACATTTTGGGAAATTGGAAATTTACAAGCATGGTTCTATGGTGCATTTAGGTGGTGGAGTTGTACCGGCAATCCAAGAGCTTGAGTTTATCTTCGAGACGACAGTACGAGGTGAGTTATCCTCACTATACCAATGGGTCTAAGGCACCAAGGTCGTCCCTTTATATATTTGTATCTGGATTATGGCATGATATGTTTATTGATTACATCCTGGTAGTTAGGATGGTGGTATGCTTATGCTTAGTGACCTGGTTAGGTCAGTGTCTTGGTTATATGATGATGTTATGTTAGTGACTGGTTAGGTCTGTATCCCGATTATTGGGATGTTGCTATGATTAGTGATCTGTTAGATCGGTTTGACTATTATATGATATGAGCTAACGTATGATATTTATGTGCACATGTTTGTTTGATTGGGGGTTGGGTTGAGACAGTCCTACTTTGTGTTGTAGGCCAACATACCCGGTGAGCGGTCCGGATAGGCTATAGGCCCTGCGAGGCGGTCCAGTCATGCCGAAGGCTCGGGAGCGGTCCAGATAGGCTGTAGGCCCTGCGAGGCGGTCCAGTCAGGCTGAAGGCTCATTATGCATGATGTTCTGTAATTGTTATATGATGTGGTTATATTTGTATGGCGTTGGTATTTTGGGGGAACTCACTAAGCTTTCGGGCTTACAGCTCCTCATGATTTATTTATGTTTCTGGGAAAACTCTGATATTAGATATTTTGAAAACAAACTTTGTAAAGATGAATGGTTTTAAATGTTTTGAAAAAGTTTTAATTTGGCATGAAATTTTTGGGTGTTACACAAGGAGATACGGGCCCCGCCCACACTCCGCTAACTAGGAGATACGGACCCCACCCACACTCCGCTAACTACGAGATACGGGCCCGCCCACCCTCGGCTAACTACGAGATACGGGCCCCGCCCACACTCGGCTAACCGTGAGATACGGGCCCCGCCTACACTCAGCTGCTAAACATACATACAAGTATCACACAGACAACAAGTATAATCAAATCTATCAATCAGTCCTATATCCATACTCAAATAATGCTATGAGATACGGGCCCCACCCACACTCGGCTACCTATGAGATATGAGCCTCGCCCACACTCAGCTACTAATCAAAACATATACGGGCCGGCCTTGGTGCCTTCGACCCGTTCAAACTAGGAGGAAACTCACCTCGCAAAGCTGACTGTGAAATCTCGCGGTGAGGAATCTCTAACGGCTGCTCTAACGACTCCCCGGCTATCATTGTCACAATAACACTTAGTCAAAATCAAATAATCCTTCTTAGGGTAAAATGACCATTTTACCCCTGGTCAAAGTCAACATTTTGGTCAAAGTCAACATTCTGGGTTGAGTCAACTCGCTGAGTTCCATAAATCAGAAACCCTGAAATCGCGATCCAACTCGTCGAGTTCCTCACGAACTCGTCGAGTTTTCCCTATCATCAGAATCGGGACTTTCTAGTTCCACTCGTCGAGTCCGTCTTGAACTTGTCGAGTTTTTCCTTCTACGGGGTCGGGACATTTCGACCCAACTCGTCGAGTTCCTCTATGGACTCGACGAATTCTTCAGTCTGTTAAGCCATCTTAATGGATTAAGCTCCTATTCTTCAGATCTATGCTTCATACTTCCCATATACACTGAAAATGTCCTTTTAAGGGTAAAGTTTCCAACTTTACCCGTTAATACCCTCACTTAACGAGTTCAACTCAAACCTTAACTCTTTAGAGACTAGATCTGGATCCTAAAGCCATCAATACTCTAAACCAAGGCATATAAATTGAGATCTAGACCCTAGACACTACATAAATACATAAAGCTTCCACCTTTCTCTCCATGCATGGCCTTTTGGAGCTTAAAAGGCCAAAATGACATCCAATAGCTTGCATGGGGCTTCAATGGCCATAAAGTTTGCACCTTTATGCCATGAAAACCCTCCATAGTTCCAGATCTGGAAGTATACTCACTTGGGACGTCTATTTCCCAAGGATCAAGGTATTTGGACCAAAAACCCAATAAAAGTGATAGAGAAGAGATCCAAGAAATCATTAAGAAAGTTTGAGACTTGCTTACCATAAAATGTTGAGAATGAAATGAAGTTGCTGGATCTAATATCTCCTTCTTGATTCTTAAAGCTTTTCCTTCTTCCACAAGATTCACACACACAAGATTTCTCTCAAAATGACTCACAAGCTCATACAATGCATTAGGGTTTCAAGATCTAGGTTTTGGGACTTAGAGGTTGGAAATGAGGCTAGCATGTGGGGATTAGGATGCTTAAATAGGGTGCAAAACCCCGAAATTAGGGTTTCACCCCTGCCAGCCTACTCGTCGAGTTAAGGTTCTCAACTCGTCGAGTAGGTTACTTAAAAACCCGCGTCTCTTATGATCTCTAATCGACGAGTTTGGGGCTCCCAACTCGTCGAGTTGCTCTACAAAAAAGAAAAAAAATACAATTTAAATGCGTACAAGCATTCAGGCGTTATAGTGCTAAGGTGAAGAATGGAGACTTGCTTGTTTGATCTATGTTTCCTTCTTCCTCCTTCTTCCTGCTTTAGCTTCAAGGAATACCAAAACTAGCTCAATAATGGAGGAAACTGTTTAGGGTTTTCTGTAGGGATTGAGGGGGATAGTGGAGGCTGAGGATAAGCAAACCCTAGCCTCCTCATTCCTTTAAATAGGGAGCAAACCTAGAAAATTAGGGTTTTTCATTAAACAGTTGCCACTTCGTGGCGGTCATTTAAAACGCGCGATACATCGACCATTACCACATCTTAGGGTGCCTCTGCATGACGTGGCGCCACCCAAAATCCAAAAAACATTAAATTTAAATACCTCCAAGGATCCAGATGTTACAAAAAGGCATAGAAATATAACAATATATACTTGTTGGGGTTATGAATGTGGTATCCCCCTGGTCAGATGGTTCCATTTGAATTTGTTGGAACCATGCTGATGCATCCATGAACGTTAGCAGTTCGTGGCTATCTATAGAATCTATCATGGAATCTATGTGTGGTAGGGGGAAAGGATCCTTATGGAAAGCCTTGTTAAGATCCGTGTAATCCACATATACTCGTCATTTGCAATTCTTCTTTTGTACTATGGCGACATTGGCTAGCCACCTTGGGAACTTCACTTCCTTGATCATCCATGCCTTGAGAAGTTTTTCTACTTCTTCTTGGATGATCTGATTTCTCTCAAGCGCAAACTTCCTTCTTTTTTGGTGTATTGGTCTGAAAGAATGATCAATGTTAAGTTTATGAGTTATAATACTTTTGTCTATACCTGTTATATCCTTATGCTTACATGTGAATGTTTTGCTTCTATATTTAGGAACTTTATTAGTTCTTGCTCGATCTGTTCTGGTATTGAGGATCCTATGAGGACTTTGGCTTCAGGATCCTCGAGGTTCAGGGGCATTTCCTTTACATCATATTCTCTTGTTTCTAGCACACCTCTTACCCCCTGCTTTAATTGCTATGCTTGTCGTGGTATTGTTGAAGATTTCATCGAGGTCTTGTAACACTCCTTGGATTCTTGTTAATCAACTTTGATCTTTACTGTCCCCCATGGAGCGGACATCTTGACACATTGATGGTATATTGAGGGGACAACCTTCATATCATGGATCCATGGTCTACCTAATATAACATTATAGGAGGATAATGTATCAATTACACAAAAGTGTTGCATAGACTTTACCCCCTCTATGTAGATAGGTAGCTTTATCTGGCCGACTGTATGCTTTGTTTCGCCACTGAATCCTATTAGCAATGAGGATCTTTTGACTATTTCGGATTTGGGGATGTTCATCCTTTTCAAAGCATTCAGGAGTATAATGTTGACTGAGGAACCTACATCAATAGGGATCCTTTTGACGAAATGGTTGGAAATATAAAGAGTGATCACCAGTCCATCGTAGTGGGGATCATGGACGTCCGTTCTATCTGTTTCGTCAAAGGTAATTTCCTTCTCGTTCGTGATTGACGTATTCTTATGAGGCCTTTCTTCTTTCTTTGTTTTCGACACTTTGGCATGTCTTTTTGCTGCAGAATAAAAGGTGCCGAAAATGTCAGATCCTCCAGAGATCACATTGATTACCTTGGCGTTTGCAATAGGGGATCCTGGTTTTTCTAGGATCTTATGGGGATGTTGATCCTTTTCTTTGGATCTTTCTTTTCTTCTTCCAAGGATCTCCTTGATGTATCCCTTGCTAAGTTGGTAACTGATCTCCTTTCTGAGAGCTATGAAATCGTTCGTAATATGGCCAAAGTCCTCGTGATATGCGCACCATTTGGACTTATCTTTCCAAGTGGTGGACTTTTCTACCTTTCTTGTCCATCTTGCTTTGTCGCCAAGATCCTGCATAGCAAATATTAAACCTGAAATATCTACAGAAAAAAAATAGTCAGTGATTTTAGGAAACTCTTCTTCATCCCCTTCATTCTCGAGGGTGTTGACGATATGATGATCAGGTTTGGATTTATAGGATCTTTGGACCGAGGAACCAACTTTCCTATTGGAATGGTCATATAAGTTTGGCGGGTTACTCCTCTTTTGGATCTCCTTGTCTTCTTCGAACCTTGTGAACCTTAGTGCTCTGCTCCTTACTTCATCCATTCTTTTGCATGGAGTCATTACAAATATTTATTTAGTGTAGTAAATACAAAAACACTAATGTATGAAAAGGGCGGTTTTTTTTACTAATGATTGTTTGGATTTTGAGCTTGATGATGCCATACAAACAGTGGTGGTGCAAATAAGAACACTTTCTATCACAACATTCTACTTCTAGTTTTTTTCCCTATTAAGGCATTTTACTTTAGAAAAGTTATATAATGAGATAAAATTTCATTTTCTTATTAGGACATTGTAGTTTGAAAACTCTACCAAGATTATAGGAAGTAGAATGTTGTGATATGAAGACATGAAAGTAGAATGCTTTATCCCAAATTTTTATCTTTATTATGATATAGTAATTATGTGTTTGCCTAACACATTTATGAAATCAAATAAACTATCTATTGTTGATCATAAATCTTTAATGTTATTTTTAGGTATATTGTAGTGAAGACCTCAATATGTTGGAAGTATCAACATTATACGGCAAATGTGAAGTTAGAAGGAAGAAATACCTTTCTTCACAAGACACTACTTACATCTTTGACTATGTCTTCTTTTGTGATCACCTTTATGACAAGGAAAAAGATAACTTGAAGTGGTTTAGCTATAGAGGACACCTATTATGTTGATATAAATTTTTTTGTAGTTTGATGTAACTTGTTATGGGCTGTAATGTAATGTATAAAGTAAATATATTGGTATTATGATGAATGATATGAAATTTAACAAGCCTTTTTTAGCAACATACTTTGCTTTTAACCTTTTTTTAGCAACATACTTTTCTTACAAGGCTTTTTAGCAACATACTTTGCTTTCAACCCTTTTTTTAGCAACATACTTTTCTTACAACCCTTTTTTAGCAACATGATTTATGAATTATGACTTAATGGGACAATTTATGTAAAAACATACTTAGAATGATAATGTACTTTGATAACAATGAGTTTGTAATATATTCCAACATGCAAACTACACAAGCAAAAAACAAAAAAGTAATAACAAAAAGTGAGTTAAATGAGTTAACTATCATTAAAGGTTACCAAAAAATGTGTTTCAACTATACTACACATTACATAGTTACTCATTCTTTCAAATGATATATTTTTCACTCCAATAAACTATCAGTGGCATTCTTTAGCTCTTTGTCCTAAAGTATAATGGTATAATTATAATCCCAATCATGGCGTTTCCAGGCTCCAATCCTTTGCTTTTATGTGAAGTCTTGACATATGTAAACTAGGCTCGAATGATTTATGTTAGATATCCCTGTTACAAAAACACCAATGTTGACAATGTACTTTATCCATTATGCACTTTTGATGAAACTTGGTTAAGAGTGTCCATCATCTAATTCAGTAACATTTGATTGTAAACCATAATATGGACGATAGAGGCGTCATCATTGAATTCTCCCCTTCCCTTTCCCCTGCCGTGTGCCAATACCTACACATTGCTAACATACCATAAGTAAATGTACTTTTGCTCTAAAGGTCAACGATGAAATTGCTTACTATTCTTGTTCTTGTTCTTTAGTGATGAACTTCTTCTTTCCGTCTTTACTGACTTCCACATCTTCTCCTCTTGTAAAATTACCAAAAGCCCATCTCCACAACAACAAAAAGACTCGAAAGAAGATCGAATTTGAAGAAAAGATTGTAACTTGATGATGAAAAAGGACAGAAACCTAATCTTGCATGAACTTTTAATCAACAAATAGGTTTAATTTGGAATATTGAAATAATAAAGTTGGTAATGATGTATAACATACAATGTGATACTGCTTTTGTCAAAAATAGAGTCTATCTACAAGAAAACAATACTCATTTATTTGTTAAAGTCCCAACAGTCTTGATATTGTTGATTTTGAAACAAAAAAATGTTTCTATGTTGAAGGAAACTATTTACTCCATGAAGCACAGTGGATCCAAGCTTATTTATTTGACTTAAGATAAAAAATATTTACAACAACAATCCAATTAAGTGATATGAAATTTTGTTGTGGAAGGTAAAACACTAAAATGATGATAAGAAAATAGAAGAACTCAACTCACTTAGGCATTTCATCGAATACTTGGTGACAAGACATTATCCCAAACATTGAATCACTATATGAGTCACTTCTCATATAGAGGCAAATGTTATTGAGAACATGACCAAATTTTCATATTCCGGAACCAAAATTAAGCCTGTGGTTAAGCCGTGACCTAAAAAAAGAGCATATATGGAAAAGGAATTGTGAAATTGATATATGGACTTCAACAATTCGAGATTCCAGATATGTAGGTGACCTATTCATCAGTTGTAATCCCAAATTGAATGTTCAATTGACAACGAAAACAATAAAATTACCTTATTTGTGATGCATGAGTGTGTGCGACACCGGGGAAAGCAGCGATCGGAAGTACTAACAGGGACCAGGCTCGATCATGATTTGTGATGGACTGGCAATCGTGATATAAGGTAGTAAGTACCAAGGGCAATATTGTCCATTCAAAATGTTTTTTTTAATTATAATGATTCAAGATTATAAAAAATAATTACAAATCAATAAAAATTATAACAAATAAATTTAGGTATATATGATATTAAAAAACATTGAGAAGGGCAAATGCGATATTTAGAGTTTAGGTCGGACATATATGATATTTAGATGTTTAATAATGACATATACAAAATTCTGCCTATATAATATGTCACATGTCATTTTGTGATAAATTTAGATTAAATTATATTCATGTGTCATTTTGTGCTTTTTTCCATTTTATTAAATTTCATATAATACTTAAATGTAATAAATGTAATAATAAATATATATCCGATTCATTAATGCAACCTTTATTATAATTTTTAAATTTCTAAATTGAATCAAGTTATTTTAGTTGTTTATTTATTTAAATTATGAGAAATTAAACATCCTCCTACTTTTTGTTTCTATAAATTCTCCTACCCAATTAAATAGTGACATATGTAACATTTAATGTCCATTTAATGAAATTTTAGTATACTAATATGACACATGTCTTGATTTAATTGGGTAGGAGGATTTGTAGAAACAAAAATAGGAGAATATTTAATTTTTCATAAATTATTAATATAAATTTAAAAGATAAATAAACACTTCAATTTTAATAATTAAATATATATATATATATATATATATATATATATATATTTTATAAGTTTAAATTTTCTAAATTGTTAAATTTTTATATATTTTTTTAATAAACTCATATGATATATAAATAAAATGTCAATTATGGTTGTTTTTTACGAACAAAAGAAAGAATTTATTTATTTATAGTAAATACTGGACCTCGCAAAGTCAGGTAACTTAATTTTTTGGTGGCGTCGGGCGCCAAATTAACGTTATCTTCTCCGCCTGTGTTCTGCTTGACTGCTTCCATCCAAATTCTTTGCGCAACAGAAAAATGGCCTCGGCCACTTTAACCCGTACGTTCTACAATCTCAGCAGTCTAGGCTCCTCTAAACCTCAGGTTCAGAGAAGTCTGGACTCTCGCCGTACCGTTGGAACTGGAGGAAGGAAGAGTGAAGTTCGATGTGAGGCGGTTGGAGTCGCAGCCGCAAATCGGAAGCCGCTGGTGACCACCGTTAAGAACGGGAATGATTCGCTGGAGATATGCAGAGTACTTAACGGAATGTGGCAAACAAGTGGCGGTTGGGGCAGAATCGACCGTGATGGTGCCGTTGACGCTATGCTCAAGTACGCCGATGCTGGTCTTTCCACCTTCGACATGGCTGATCACTGTAAAATCCATGAATTCCATCTCACTTTACAGTGAAACCCTAGTTTTTATTTTTATTACCTTGTATACGATAAATTTAATTGCTATTTAGTTTCATTATCACATTGATTTCTACAATGGAATTGAATTTCTAATCTGTTCGAGTGAAATTTCTTCTCCTCTCGGTGTCCAAAAAGTTTGATTTACTGTACTTTCCCTAGTGAAAGAGCAGATAGGCGAGTGTTTTGGAAGTAGCCACGTGGCACCATCTCGATCAACAATTCTCATCCCCAAGATTTATCTTTTTGTTAGAATTTATCCCAACTTCTTTCTCACATCGCACATACGAGTTGTTATTATTTATCCCAATTTATCCCAACTTCTTTCAGTTCTTCGAAATGACAGAGCTGTTAAACTACTCGTTTACTCACTTCACCTTGAATTCAATCAAACCAAAGTTCAATAGTGGATTTGAAACTCGAAAATTGATCTCAAGAACAGTCCATTGTGTGTTAACAGAAGATACGAAAGTGTCTGTGGTTAAGAATGGGAAAGATTCTTTAGAAATTTGCCGTGTAGTTAATGGAATGTGGCAAACTAGTGGTGGATGGGGCAAAATTGACAGGGACAATGCCATTGATGCCATGCTCAAGTATGCTGATGCTGGCTTTTCCACCTTTGATATGGCTGATATATGTAACAATTTATTGGTCATTATAATCTTGTTATGCTCTATTTTTGCCTACTTTCTATTAGTTTTGCATAACTATAATTTTCTGGATTACAACTATCTTTTATATGGCAGATGGGCCTGCAGAAGATCTTTATGGCATCTTCATTAATCGTGTCCGCAGAGAACGCCCACCTGAGTTTTTAGAAAATGTCAAAGGGTTTGTTATCCACTTATACTTGCTAACTATTGTTGGACATGGTGTTTAATGACTTAATCCTTCCCTAACGATCTTATATTTCTACACTGATATGCAGTTTAACCAAGTGGGTCCCACCCCCAGTTAAAATGACAAGCAGTTATGTCCGGAAAAACATTGATATCTCACGAAAAAGAATGGATGTTGCTTCCTTGGACATGCTTCAGTTTCATTGGTATCAATTGCATCCTCTCTTGATTCTTTCAAATTCATTAAAAATGTGTTCTTTACTTAAAATTTGAAATGTGTCTACCAGGTGGGATTACTCTAATAATGGCTATCTTGATGCCCTTAAACACCTTACAGATTTGAAAGACGAAGGTTTAGCTTGTAACTTGTTCATTATTAATTGTCTTATTCTTTTGATTAAGTTCTTGATACAAGACTGGATAACTTCATCTTCTGGTTTACAGGTAAAATCAAGACTGTAGCTTTGACTAACTTTGATACAGAGAGGTTACAAATTATTCTGGAAAATGGTATTCCAATTGTTAGCAATCAGGTAATATAATTTGAATATATGTATGCATGTACACCTTTTTTTTTGAATTCCATCATATATTTACTACTTATTAGTATTACTATCCATTTGTTACTATTATCAGGTTCAACATTCACTTGTGGACATGCGACCTCAACAAAAAATGGCAGAACTCTGCCAGCTCACCGGAGTAAAACTTATAACGTCTCTCTCTCTCTCTCTCTCTCTCTCTCTCTCTCTCTCTCTCACACACACACAATGGTGTATAGACTAATGTTGTATTTGTGTTGCAGATATGGAACAGTGATGGGAGGATTATTATCTGAGAAGTTTCTAGATACTAATTTGTCAATCCCATTTGCTGGACCTCCACTCAATACTCCTTCCCTTCAAAAGTACAAAAGGGTATGTTACAAATATAAACACCAAATTATATATATATATAAAAAAAAAGGATAATCTTTTTTTTTTTTTTTTTTTTTTATGGCTAATGGTGTTTCAATACAATATGCATATACCAGATGGTTGATGCATGGGGTGGATGGAGTCTGTTTCAAGCTCTGCTCAAGACACTAAATAAGGTGGCATTGAAACATGGAGTCACAATTCCAACTGTTGCTGTGAAGTTTGTATTAGATCAGGTAAACTCACTTTTCTTTTTTTATTTAATTTCATCAGATAAAGATTATTGCATTTTTTTTATTGGTTTATTTACTGAAAGTGCATGGGATTACATTTACAGCCGAGTGTAGCAGGGTCAATGGTTGGTGTTAGACTTGGGTTATCTGAACATATTAAGGACTGTAGTGCTGTGTTTTCACTTAAACTTGATGAAGAAGATGTCAGCAGCATTAGGGAAGTGATAAGCAAGGGAAAAGATTTAATGAGAGTGATTGGTGACTGTGGAGATGAATATAGACGTGCATAAATGAAGCACAAGGAACATATAGTATTTTTTGTATTATGCAAATGAACAATTATGGACACATGGAGATAAGAAATTTGTTTTTGGAGAAGTTTCTTTTCAAGCTATGTTTTAGTATGGACTGGGGAAAATTCTAACTTTGTGATTACAATGACTCAATTTTATATACACCAGTCTATTGCTATTGCCCAAAGTTCATGGCCCGATCCAAGGTGGCTAGGCCCACACATCACTTAAGAGTTATCTAGAGTCTATACATGTCTTTAGTTTCCTAATATATTCTAGAATGGGTCCCTTTTATCTTCTAGAATGTGTCCCTCGATATTTTATCTATTCATATCGCATGTAAGGTCAAGTTTAAATAAGGCTATCCCGCTTCATTTTTACTCACTTAGCCCATTTGAGATCTATAACTATAGTGTTACATTGTCTAAGTGTTAGAATTGCTTTCTTGTATATTTATCCTCAAGTTTGCCACCAAAGTGCACGGATTAGAAATTTAGCCTCGTGACTAATGGTGACTTTAAACGTTTGGAGGAAGGTTTGCATGATGGAAGGAGGTGGAATTGTTACCAAGGTACAATGGGGAAGTATGTGATCATGATCGAATCCCCCTAAAGAACCATTCATAAATCTAAAAGTGATTTAAGACCTCTTTTGAGCTCGACCTATACCACACAATGTTCCCTTGATGCCATTGTTGCATCAGAGTCCTTTGTTAGCCACTTGTCAAAGTTTAAGGGTTATATCCAAGAAATATAGTAGAGAGAAAAAGAAGCTCACAAAAGGGGAGATAAGCAGTAATAAAACAAAGTCATCAATATCGTCCTTCAGAACATACACACACACAAAATTTCCATTTTCATGTTTACATGTCAATAGGGTTTGAGTAATTTAATATCTTTCAACTTGAGGAAAACATGACGTTGGGAGAGTCACATGAGGAGGAGGTGTAAGAGCTGAAGATGGAAGATGTTCAGTTCCACCATTACCTAATGAAGGGAAGACAATTTCAGCTTGACTCGAATGTGGAAGGTCATCTCCAGAAGAGTAGGGAAAACAATTTCCATAAGAACGAAGAAAACAATTTTTATCTTCATAAGACATCTAAAAGTGGAAAAAAAAAAGAATTCAAGTTAGTTGATTTTAATCATTAATTATTAACTCAAAAATTAAATTAATGTTAGGATCTATATTTTCATTTCTGAAGAGGGATGTTGTAATCATATTATGAAACAATTTTAGGTAGGTAGAAACATTTCACCAATTTCAATCACATGAAACTCCTATATCTTTTGAAATTTTCATTGAAACATCAATGACATGTTTAATCTCAGATTATGCTCTTACCAATTGTGACTGGGATGCCGATGATCACAATTAAGATGCGAATAACTATGCAAACCCGCTCAACTACCCCCAATCGATTTATAATCTCTCATTGATGTGTCAGTTAACCACATACGCTCCATCAACGATTATAAACACGAGTTGTTTCATCATTTTATCTTTATAGTCCCACATTAGTGTGTCGGTTAACCACACACGCTCCACTAACGACATCATAAAGAAATGATGTGTGTTTTCATGAATTAGTATCTCCAAGTTAGTAGAATTCATCAATGCCCAGATTAGAACCCGAGATCTCTAATCTAAGATGTAAAACCTCTACCGAGTGGATTAGTCCCACGTTGGCCAACACTTGCTAGTTTTGACACAAATCTAGTGTATGAATGGTGTTTTCTACTCCAAACACTTATGTTGTGTAGTCATGGTGCTTGATTTATTTTTTATGTTAATAATCTTTTATTTAAAATTTCCAAGATTGATTGTTAAATTAGATGAAGTTGGGGTGGTAGGATATTTTTTGAAATTAAATTCAAGTGTATTGTAATATTGTAAACTTTATACTTCACTAGATTTCAAGGTGCAAAAAATGTTTCAGTTTAGGACTGTTTTTTTTTAATCTCTTTTTGGTGTATATGACGATATGGATTAAGTTGGGCTTTTAATTATTTTTCATAAGAAAATTACAAATTTAGCCTTAATAATGACTTTTTAAAAAATAGCAAAAAAATCCAATTTTCATAAAATAACCATTGAAATGGTAGGTGGCTAGGCTTACCTACGATTTCGTACCTTCCAACTGTGATTTCAACTGGGTTGTGATTAGCCCCGTTTTTAGCCCATGACCCGAAAATAAGGTGTGGGTATAAAAGTTTTTTTTTTTAATATTTTATAATGAAACCCCAATTGACAAGGTCTATTTGCGATTTCCTTTGAGCTATTTATGATTTCCACATGAATATTCGTTTTTTATGTTCCCAATAAAGTATGTAAGTTTGACTACGATTTTGTTGAAATTGTCTACGATTTCTAGCATGTTTGACTATGAATTTGTACATTTACATGCGATTGTACAAGTCTCTGATGCACAATTTATGCATCAAATTATACATCTCCTACACATGCGATTTCCTCTCAAATACCAACATACAGATGCGATTTTCTACCCTATACATGTGATTGCCTCTTATTCATCTCTTGCACCTATGATGTCCTCTCTAGATTTCATACAATTTCGGTTTTTATTGATAAATAATACACAAACGTATCATGGATGCAAAAAAAACCTACTAAAACACGATTAAAACACTAAATAAGTAGATAACTTACCAAATTTTCAGGAGAGTACATATCTTTCAACCATTACAAACGGTTAGAGAATCATTGATGGGTTTTACAAGTTACAAAAACTTTGTATTTGCATAAATTCTCTTAACACTTAAGGGAACATGCAACCTAAGGATCTATGTCTTTACAATTTTTTGGAAAGGGAACTTCCCTAACGAGGGTTTCCGGGCCAGCTTTCGCGTACCGACTAATCCCCCGCTGCAAACATGAGGCTTTGCCTCATGCCCTGGAGTCACTGCAGGCGAACCTCCATGGCCACAAGGGCTGAGTGGTGCCAGGATTTGAACATGGGTCAATAGGTTATCCACCATATCTTCCACATGTCTTACCAAGTCACCACAACCCAAGTGGTTATGTCTTTACAATTAAGAGCAATATACTATGAACTACTATTACCCTAGCTATAATCGAAATTCATAGATAGAGTTATACAACTTTGATTGTTATTGTAAGCAATTCTTTGAATCCTTCTTGATCTTGGAAAGCTAGCACCAATAGTATGATGCCTCTAATGGTTCACACATAAAACTAGAAACTCTAGAATGAAGAGGAGAGGGAGGAAGGGAAAGAATTATCATTCCTATGATACTTGGGAATGTCATGAACAAAATTAGGGATCCAATGTGTCCTATTTATAGTTTAGGTAACGTGCAGACAAAGCTAAATTTGAATAATTAAATAATAGATTTAATTTCTAATTCAAATCTTTTCCTTATCTGCCACCAGGATTCTGGAAACTCTAAAGAGCTCCATAAAACCATCCATGTCATGGACCTTTCTAGAATTACCTCTTTTGTTCAACTACTAAACAATTACAATTCACCCCTTGCACCTTTAATCAATTCCAATTAATCCCAAATTAATTCTAGATTAATTCCGATTAATAGTTAATTAATTCTTATTAATTTCATATTAATTTATTAATCATATAAATTAACAAATCAATTATTTAACTATTGATCTCATATTAGTTTATTAACCACAAAATAAATTAACAAATCAGTTATCTATTTTTAATTAATATATTAATCATATAATATAACAACAAATCATTTCCTCTCTCCTAATATCATTTCTAGCTATTTCTGGTTATAAGAGAAACCCAAAAAGGATTTTCATTTTAATTACAAGAATATATCAATTTAGTTATAAGCTTAAACACATTAATCCAACAATCATATCATCATATCATATCGTACTATACTATAAAAGAAACATTTTTCCTTTCATTTCATTCATTTGAATCTCTAATAACTTTTCAATTCTTTCTAACAATGTTATAAATTAGTTAAATAATGTTATATAAATACAAAAAAAGCATCTACCTAAACATAAAGTTATAAAATCCCTTTGATTCATAAGCAAAAAATGTATACTCGATTATATTTTATAAATGAATTCATTTTATTATGAATTTTTGAATCATGAATACACTATAAACAAACTTTCTATATTACGTAACTTTACTGTATTTATGATTTTGGGGTTTAACAAAAAAATTCAATAAAAACTTACATTTTTGGATAACAACTTACGAGATTATTGAAAAAATGAATTACTGAACAATAATTTGTTTGGTTACGTTTATTTATTTATTTTATTTACCTAATATGTTATTTAACAAAATGAAATTATTGACAAATAAAGAAAAGAGTTTGATTAAAATGTATTCATCTCCTATCGATTGTGAGAGCAAACAAGAGAATGTCTTCTCCTCTATAAATTTGAAAGGTTGTGAAATATTTCAAAGGGACCGAGCCATGAGAAAATTCCTTACGCCTACCTTTGTATGACATTGTCTTTGCTGGCAAATGCCTAGTTAAGCTTTAGAACTACGAAAATGGTTTTGGACCAGTTTTTTTGGTTCAACCCGGGTTTTCAATTAAAACAAAGTTATGTTGTTTGGTATATTAAGTCGAATCAGTCCGAGTTTGATCGATTTGAACCGAGTTTGATTAATATTTGAGTCTTTTGGCCGAGTTGGTAAAACTCGCCTCGGTTGGACGTCTAGTATAAGTAACTTGTCGGGTATTTAGTTGAATCGACTGAATTTTACAACCTTGTAACTAATACAATTTTAAGTATCAAACTTATAAAAGATGTCTCTATTATCATATGTTCTACATAGTTATAATATTTAAGATAAACTTTTTGATTTATTTTGAAGTTATTACTTAATTAATAACAAAAACATCTACCTAAGCATAAAAATATAACTGTTTGAAAAAAAACCATTTGATTTATAAGCACAAAATGTATACTCGATTATATTTTATAAAGAAATTTATTTTATAATGAATTTTTGAATCATGAAAATCCATTTAAACGAACTTTATATATTACGTAGTTTTACTATATTTATGATTTTGAAATTTAACAAAAAAATTATTCAATAAAAACTCACTATTTTGGATACCAACTTACATGATTATTGAAAAATAAAATTATTGAACAATAAAGTTTTTGGACAACATTTATTTATTTATTTTATTTACCTAACATGTTATTTAACAAAATACAATTATTTATAAAAAAATAAATGAGTTTAATTAAAATGTCTTCATCCCACCTCGATTAACAAGAGAATCCATCATTTATAAATAAAAAAAGTTGTGAAATGTTTTACATTTTAACTATATATAAAATATATTTGTACATGCATAACACAGAGGAGATTCACCTAGTTTCTATAATCTGAAAACGTAAAAATGAGGGTTATCTTGAAAAATTATGGTATATATGGTTTCAGCCGTGAACGAAAATTGGCCCAAATCACAACCTCCCTTGTGATAGAAATCGCAACTAGGCGGTATAAAATCTCAAGTGCGTCTAATCATATACTATTTTAGTGACTATTTTCGAAAAAAACGCAAACTTTATTTGCTATTTTTTAAAAGTTATTAACGTTTTAACTAAATTTGTAAATTTTTCCTTTTTATTATTAACATTAAAAATATTAATTTGTATTTTACGTTATGTGTTTATAAGTTATTTGTTTGTTAATTTCCACACCCAAAAGGACTAGAACCATATCAACGTTATAAGTATTACAACATATAATACAAGATGTAAAAAAAATCTTTTTGAAAATAAGGATATTGACTCTAGTCATAGCAAATTCTTATATTTATATTTTTTTTTTCGAATTTTTTTTTGATATAATATCTTTCATCATTCATAATTTTATAGTTAAATTAATGGTATATTTTAAATTGTGATTTTTCTCCCTTAGTATATTTTAAAGTTACGTTTTTGGTTCATTGCATAATTTTTTTTAAACAACAAATATACTAAACTACTTATAAATTATTCCACATATGTCCACTGCGGGACTTGAACCCATCGACCTCAAGGAGAGACAACAATACCGAATATCGCTAGGTTAGAAGCTCTTTTGGTGCATAATCTTTTTATAGTTTCATTTATATATATATATATATATATATATATATATATATATATATATATATATATATATATATATATATATATATATATATATATATATAATAGATTTTCAAACCTTATTTTCGTACATCTACTTCATGCACAATTGTTTTGGTTTGAACTTTTATTTTGATACTTTTGTAGTCCATTTGATATGGTATAATCAAACATCATGGTATATATCTATAAAATTAAATAAAGATAACTTAATTATTTTATATGTACTTAACCCTTATCTTTTAAAGGAGGATGAAGTTATTCCCTCATAACCCACTGAACCCACTGTCACATTAAATTTTGTCTTTTATTTTTTCTTGATCTTTTCCAACTCACAACAACACGAAAATCTTATCTTTCTCAACCCACTCAATTAAAATAAATACAAAACAAGTAAGATACAAGTTTTAAAACACATGGTATAAGAGAAAATGAGAGAGAGAAAGTAGAGGCTGATGATGAAGTGAGTTAATGAAACCAATTAAACAACTCGTTGAAGCGGGGGTGGTATCGACAGTAACTCTATTGCTAATTAATATTTTACCTTTATTGTTTTGTATTTTTTTTAATTGAATGGGTTGAGTGAGTTCAAAAAATAGGGTTTCCGTGTGTTGTGGGTTGGGAAAGATGAAGAAAAATAAAAAAGAAAAAATGATGTGACAGTGAGTTGAGTTGAGTGGGTTGGGAGGGAATGACTCCCTCCTACCTACCCCTAAGAGAGTTACCAAAAATAATCAACCATGGTTAATTTAAAAACGATAATGACCAATTATATACTATTAAGCAACATTATTCTTAACTTGTTATTTTCTAAAACCATATGGACTATTCATGAAAAATTGTTTAAAAAACAAAATAAATAAGAATGAGGGCCATATTTATGCCTTACTCTGATGTACACTGTCTCCTGTTTCTTTAAACCCTAGACCCTAATTCTCTGCCTCTTTCACCACCTCCTCCATAAGCGGCTGCAACTCCTTGGAGGTAAATCGGTTTCTAGGGTTCGTTAATTTCCCGTAGCAGCCTCTGTCTGCAGGCTTTGTAGCTACTTGAAGATTAAACCTTCTGTTTGAAGGAAAAAAAATAGAAGAAGAAATAATTGATTTATGTTTTGTTTTTCAGGATAATCTGAAAGAATCAAGAGAATGTTAGTGCTTTTTGAAACCCCTGCGGGTTTTGCCCTTTTTAAAGTATTGGATGAAGGAAAGCTCTCCAAAGTTGATGTGAGTACATTTATATGGTTCAAGGGTAGATATAGCTATATATCTGTGTTTATATGTTTCTGATTGTTTTCAACGTCTGTTTATAGGATCTGTGGAAGGACTTCTCATCTGCGGATGCAGCCAGACAGGTCGAGCTCTAACATTGTTATTATTCGTTCTGTTTTTTTCATGATTACTCAATGTAATCAACGTTTTTGTATACGGTCGAAAACGAAGTGACAGGATCTGTGTTTTGCTTTTAGTAATTAGTCATACGTTGATCTACCATATATATCAAAAAACATATACTTATGAGCTCATTCATCAACAGGTGGTAAAGCTAAAAGCCTTTTCCAAGTTTGAAAACACATCAGAAGCACTCTCAGCAGCTACCCTGTTAATTGACAGCAAGCCCAGCAAAGGTCTGCGCAAGTTCTTGCGTTCTCATTGTGATGGCGAGACATTGGCTGTTGCAGACTCCAAACTTGGAAACGCCATCAAGGAAAAACTAGTAAGTTGTATTTTCCATTCGAAAAAATGTAATCATTATGTTTCTTGTCTTCATTTCTGTTTATTCGAATTTGATCTCAAACAATCCACTTTTGTAGCAAATCGAATGTGTTCACAACCACACTGTCATGGAACTTATGAGAGGAGTCAGAAGTCAATTGACAGAACTCATAACCGGTTTAGGCGCACAAGATTTAGCCCCAATGAGCTTGGGTTTATCTCACAGTTTGTCTAGATACAAACTTAAGTTCAGCCCAGACAAAGTAAGTTTCTTCTTCTTCATAACTTCATATTATGATTTTATCTGAACATGTTTCTGAACATCTTGTTTTTCTAAAAAATGATCCAGGTGGACACCATGATCATTCAAGCTATTGGCTTGTTAGATGATCTTGATAAAGAGCTCAACACCTATGCAATGAGGGTGCGTGAATGGTATGGATGGCATTTTCCAGAACTTGCTAAAATCGTACAAGACAATATCTTATATGCCAAGGCAGTTAAACTCATGGGTTATCGCACAAATGCTGCAAAACTTGATTTCTCTGGGGTAAATTACATTTATACCCTTTTTGTCCTTTCTTGTTCCCATATTAGCAACTTACTTATAACACCTTTTTTTGCAGATACTACAAGAAGAGGTGGAGACAGAACTAAAAGAGGCAGCTGTGGTTTCCATGGGAACTGAAGTGAGTGACCTTGACTTGGTCAACATCAAGGACTTATGTGACCAAGTGTTGTCTCTTTCAGAATACAGAGCTCAACTTTATGATTATTTGAAGAGCAGGATGAATACAATTGCACCTAATTTAACTGCCATTGTTGGAGAGCTTGTTGGAGCTCGATTGATTGCTCATGGTGGTAGTTTGTTGAATCTTGCAAAACAGCCTGGAAGTACAGTTCAGATTCTTGGAGCTGAAAAGGCTCTTTTTAGGGCTTTGAAGACAAAACATGCAACACCTAAATATGGTCTTATTTATCATGCAAGTTTAATAGGTCAAGCTGCACCAAAACATAAGGGAAAAATTTCCCGTTCTCTTGCTGCTAAAACAGCTTTAGCAATTCGATATGATGCTCTTGGAGATAGTCAAGATAATTCTATGGGAATGGAGAATCGTCTCAAGGTATTGTTATGGGATGTTTGACTTTTTTTTTGTGGAATGTTTGTTGACTTTTTTGTTGATTGATTTTAGCTTGAAGCTAGATTAAGGAGTCTTGAAGGGCGAGAACTTGGGAAGTCTGCTGGATCAACGAAAGGGAAGCCTAAGATTGAGGTTTATAATAAGGATCTCAAGAAAGGAGATGGAGCTATGATCACTCCTGCAAAGGTGCTCTTTTGCTTTTATTATATTTTTGTTATATTTCAAAATGTTAATGTTATGCTAATTAGATGTTGCTATGTATTGCAGACTTATAATGTGGCAGCAGATTCTGTTCTTGGGAGGATAGAAGCAGAGGCTGAGGAAGATGAAGAGATGGTGGCAGCCATTGATGAGGGAAAGAAAGATAAAAAGAAGAAGAAAAAGAAGGAGGGTGTTGAAGATGAAGTGGAGGGCAGTGATGGAAAGAAAGACAAAAAGAAGAAGAAAAAGAAGGGTGGTGATGATGCTGATGAAGTGGTGGTGGTGGTGAATGAGGAAGATGGTGATAAAAAGAAAGATAAAAAGAAAAAGAAAAAGAAAGATGGTGATGATGAAGTGGAGAAGGAAGAGGAGAATGTTGAGGTTGAAGGGAAGAAGAAAAAGAAGAGAAAACATGGTGAAACTGAAGGTGAAACTGAAAAGGGAAGTAAGAAGAAAGATAAGAAAAAGAAGAAGGTAGAAGAGTAGTAGTAAGAGTCTATGGTTTAAATAGAAGAGTTTGGAAAATTTTGAGCTATTTTGAGAAAAAAACAAAACAGGTTTAATGTGGATGTGGATGTGGATGTTTGTAGAACGTTGTTATTTGCCCTTATTGTGGTAATGTTGGTTTTGCCTTTCCTGCAAAGTGGCAGCAGATGGATGCATTTTTAACATGTGTTGTTATAGTCTTTGTAGGAAATGTTTTTGTCTCTTTATTTATCATCATATTCACTTGGTTTTATATGTTACTTAGTAGGAGGGGTTGATATATAAAGTTAGGGCAATGAAATACTAATGTTCTTGGATTTTTATTATCCTTTTGTGGTTTCAGCTCCAATTTTCTCAGTTATCATCATCATCGTTGATGATATTGCTCTAGACACGTGACACATGTTTTATTTCTTTTGTTTTATTGGAGAATTATATAGTAAAACTTAACGTCATGATGATTAATCATCGTTGATGATATTGGCCTAAACACACATGACACATGCCTTATTTTTGTTTTATCCGAAGTGTTTTACATATTCATAAATCTCTCTCGCAATGTAAGTCTAACACTTAAAAGAGTGAAATATAAAATCAAGATCTCGGGTTCCAAAACGCACACTTTCTTAACCGTTTGTGTTCTGAGATTTAGGGGTGTTTGGGATTGCTTTTTAAACTAAAAAGTCATTTTTAGAAAAACGACTTTTTTATTTGTCTTTTTTCAAAAGAAATTTTTAAAATGTGTTTGTATGAATTTTGAGGGTGTAAAAGGAAAAAAAAAAGTCAAAAGTTTAAAAGTCACAAATCCGTGACTTCTTAAAGAACTTTTTTTTATTCTCAAAAAGTTAATTTAAAAAAACTTTTTAACTTACCAAACAACTTTTTAAACTTTTGACTTTTTACAAAAACCACAAGTCTAAAAAATCATTTGAAAAGGAATGACAAACACCCTCTTACTTCTTACAAGATTATCTTTTGATGGGTGCAATGTGATACCTTAGATACGATTTGCTTTATTTATTTATTTGTAGGCTCGAGCAATTTTTAGAAAATTACTAGAGTTGCAAGAGTCTTAAAAGAACATTATAATTAAATACTTATATATTTATAACAATTTTTTTATTTATTTGACATTATTTATCATGACAGTTAAAACGAAGCAAAAAGGTCTTCAAGTTATGTTCTATACTTTCAACATTTTATTATTATTTTTTAGAATTTTTTTTAGAGAGACAAACTATGTCACAGTCAAGGCCCACACAAGGTGACATGGACGGAACTTTTGGACGAAGCCCACGAACGAATGCACAGATTACAGAAGACGACTATTGAACTATTATAAATACGGTTAGGGTTTTACGCCGGCCACTGTACCCTAACGCAAAAACCATCGAAACGTAACAGAGCTCTGTCTGTCGCACACTTCACTGGTACCTTCTTCTTTCCTATCTGCATATCAGAATCATGTAATTGATTGATTTAGAGGAAAACGTGTCAATGTCGTAACAAATGAGAAAACTAATTTTAGTGATCCGGCCTTTTTATTTTGTCCTTTATCAATTCCTTCCCGAAATCCTATGATTTGCTATTTATTGAGATTCTAAGCTGTTTTTTTCTGGATTGAAATTATGTTTGTGTAGGTGTTTAAGATGAACTGTTAGACGTCGTAAATGATTCTAGTAGGAATTTGCAATTTTTTTTTTTTTTTAATTCTTTTTACGGTGTCTTTTCAGCAATATGAAGGTTATCGCTGCATATTTGTTGGCCTTGTTGGGAGGTAACACATCTCCATCCGCTGAAGATTTGAAGAAAATCCTCGGTTCAGGTATATCTTTTTTCTTCCTAATTTACTTTCATGATTACGCATATTGATTGTATTCGATAACTGAATTATACTTTTTAATAATCAATGAGATACTTCTGATTCAAGTTACTTGTTCTGATGCTCCTTGCAATACGAATTATCAGATTTCTAATTAAGGTGCCATGTTGCACCCATGTAAACCCTGAACTTCATAAACTGTATGATTTGCTTAATGACAATTATAATGATCATATTCACTAATGCAGTTGGAGCTGATGCTGATGAAGATAGAATTGAATTACTCTTGTCGGAGGTTAAGGGTAAAGATATCACCGAATTGATTGCTTCTGGAAGGGAGAAGTTGGCTTCAGTTCCTTCAGGTGGTGGTGGTGGTGTTGCAGTTGCCGCCACAGGTGGTGGTGGTGCTGCACCCGCTGCAGCTGAGCCAAAGAAAGAGGAGAAAGTTGTAGAGAAAGAAGAGTCCGATGATGTAAGCTCTTTTATACCCATTGATCTTCATTGTTTGTTTTTAAACTGTTTTGTATGGTTGCATGTTGTTGACTTATCTTTTTTTCATATCTTTTGCAGGATATGGGATTCAGTTTGTTTGACTGAGGATCATCGTATGAAGCATGTTCTTTTGTCGTTTTTGGATATGATTTTTTTGGTAGTAATTTGTTAGTTTCATCTTCAAATGAAGAATTTTGTAAGACCTTGCAAAAGTTTCTTTTTTGTTTTTATACATCAAATGTTTTTTAACATAGTTTTATATGATCTTTACTTTTGTTAATTTGGATGATAATCTTTAATTAAGTCTACAAACATTTATGTAAGCGGAAAAAGGATAAACCTTTTTCACACCACATTGGCACATTGTATAAAATAAGGAGAATTTAGTCTATATCCTTATAAACTTTCGTAATTACATTTATATCCTTGTAAAACTTGGAATTACATGTTTATCCTTTTAACACCTATAAACTCACATAAGGATAATCTTGAATTAAGTCTACAAACATTTATGTAAGCAGCAAAAGGATAAACCTTTTTCACACCACATTGTATAAAATAAGGAGAATTTAGTCTATATCCTTATAAACTTTTGTAATTATGTTTATATCCTTTTGAAACTTGAAATTACATGTTTATCCTTATAACACCTATAAACTCACATAAGGATAATCCTTAATTAAGTCTACAAACATTTATGTAAGCAGTAAAAGGATAAACCTTTTTCACACGGTATTGTATAAAAAGAGGAGAATTTAGTCAACATCCTTATAAACTTTTGTGATTATGTTTATAGGGAAAATGACATAAATGCCCTACAAACTTTCTAGAATTACTCATTTAGTCCATAAAGATTTTGTCGGGTTTTATGGGTCCCTAAACTAGGATATGACATGCTCTTTTAGTCTCTGTCACACTGTAATAGCCGGTTCAATGAGCTTTTAGACAAAAAAAAAAAACTCATATTATGCCTCTATAAAGTCAAAAAAATAACTTTGTGGATGAATTCGTAACAAAAATGATTCAAGCCATGCAACACTAGGTCAGAGAGATTCGGCTGTCCCACAAGCTCAACGATATTTGAAGAAATCCTCTGCAACTCTGCTCCAAAATGGCTACCTATTTGCATTTGGATTTGAAGTGTTTTCCCAAACCATGCTTGTAAGGACGTTAGCCTCTATTGAGAAAGCAATCTCGCTGATGTCTATTGTGGACCCGATTTTACTATAAATATTTTTTATAGTTTTCCTAACTTCATCCCTTCGAAAATACCTGCATGCTTCAAGATTCTTGTTGCTTAGAACCTCATGGACAAATATCTTACGAAGGTTACATCAATTTGAATTGTTGTTAGAAAATACTACATCTAGGCCTCCATAGGAGATCGCTAAGGCGGCTTTTGATGGATTGCGGTTAGCAAATATGTCATCTTGCTCACACACCACTACCTTTACTAGGTCAGGTGTATTTATGATGCCATGAAGTTTGCTTCCCAAGTGAAACTTGGAAATGGGTCCGTAAATGTAAGCCATGTTACGAAACTCTATGTAAGTCACAACTAAGAAATGGAAGGTAGCCTACAATCGGCAAGGAAAGGGGACCTCGTGGCAATGATGGTGTACTTGAAGAGTTGGAAGAGTTCCATCTCCGCCATAAAATAGCAAAGATCATTGCTGAAATGGTGGCAAGTGCAAGAGTAAGGTGATCATTGTTGCTGCCCGACAGTTCCCACCACCATGATGAACCCTGGTTGTTGAGTTCTTCCATTTTTTGAAAATGGTGAATGTGAATACCATCAAACAAAATCATCTGCAGAATTTAAACCCCAAGCGACGACTTAAATTTTGCTGAATTGATCCCCAAACTTATTTTTTTGGCTTTATAGGGGAACAATGTAAGTTTTTTTGGTCTAAAAGGTCACTGAACCGACTATTACAGGTCGACAGGGACTAAAAGAACAAGTTATATCCTAGTTTAGGGACCCATAAAGCCCGAAAAAATCTTTAGGGACTAAATAGGTAAACCTTAGAAAGTTTGTAGGGCATTTATGTCATGTTCCATATGTTTATATCCTTATAAAACTTCAAAATACATGTTTATACTTATAGCATCTATAAACTTACATATATATCAAAATATTTAATTTAATCGTATTTAATATATTTAAAAATTAAAAGCAATATCTTTAAATTAGATTATAACTAAATTACTAAAAATACCCATTTGGAATCCTTTCTATATTTGATCTCTTCATTTGTAATATGATTCTTTGTCACTTCATATTCTACATAATTGATTAACAAAACCCGATGATTGCATATTACTAACTGACTGGTAAACAATATATTTTATCTTCCACTATGGATTTAGGAGACATGCGATTATTCTTTTCTAAACAATTTTGTTTGTTTCTTTGGTTTTTTAGTTACAAGTAAATAATGAAAAAATTAATTTCAATGTGTGTGTTAATATTTTATATAGATTCATGAAATAAAATGTGTCGAGAATAACAATGTGGGAGAAGAGTAATATTGTAATGTTACAAGTTAATTATTTTCTTAATAACAAAAAATCAATGTAAAGATCGTGTTTTATTTGCGAGAACTCGTAGACTTCTAATCCGCTCATTATTTTTCAAAACCAAAACCACCATTGGACTTATAGATAGATCATGGATCTCTCTTAGATGCAACTTTAGGGGTCCAATGGTGGTCTTGATTTTGAAAAATGATAAATGGATTAGAAGTTCTTGAGTTCTCGCGAATCTTTAAGTTCTCGCAATAACTTAACTACATTATTTTTTAGTTATAAACTTTTATTAGGGATGAGCTTTAGAACCGGACAGGTTCGGAACCGAAACCAGTTTTCCTATATTATAAGAATTGGGAACCGGACTGCCGGTTCTAGCGTCGGTTCCGGTTCCGGTCCCGGTTTTTTGGTTATTTTTCAAACTAGAACATGTTGAAATATTATAGATGATATGTTATCTTACGGAGCTTGTAAATGATTCAATATTTAACCAAATTATGACTTTTTTACATTCTAAATTGAAGTACAAACACTAAATTACATGATGAAAAATAATCAAGTAATTCCGACTTCATATGAGTGAGTTATGCACATTTTAAAAGCGGGACAAATTCCAAAAAAAAAAATGCTGAAACAGAAAATACGCAACATTGATATGCTGTCTTCCGGGGTCTATAACTGATTCAACATCTAATCAAAATATGTGTTTTTATAGTCTAAAATGAACTACAAACACTAAATTACATGCTGGAAAAAAATAAGTAATTCCGACATCATATGAATGAGTTATGCACATTTAAAAAAATAGGACAAATTCAAAAAAACAAAAAACAAAATGCTGAAATAAAAAAAAAACGCAACATCGATATTCTTTCTTTCGGGGCATGTGTGTGATTCAATATCTAACCAAAACATATGTTTGTACAGTCAAAAATGAATTACAAACTCCAAATTACATGTTGGAAAAAAAATCAAATAATTCCGATTTCATATTAGTGAGTTATGCGCATAATAAAAAACGAGAAAAATGTCAAACCGGTTCCGGTTTTTAGAACCGGGACCGATTTTCATAAAAATGGAGAACCGGTATCCGGACCTTATTACCAATTCCGGTTCGGTTCTAATGCTCATCCCTACTTTTTGTCAATGTTGCAGAAAACGTTAGACGTTAGCTAGTCGGTGGACTGGGGTCTAGGGATTAATCGGCTAGGCAGTGATTAATCGGAGACCATTAATTATTAAGAAAATTATTCAAAAATTTATAAATCTAACTTTAATCGTAAGAATATAAATAAATAAGCATAAAAGTTTAATAATAAGTTTAACAAGCACAACAATTTATCATCCAATTAATACGAAAAGTTATTCAAATTTTAATATATCTTAAGAAAAGAAGTAAATTTGTGTATTTGTATATTTGAAAACATAGAAATTTTGAAAAATTTGGAGAAAAACTTTAAAATTTATTAATTTTTAAAAATTTTTGTATATATTAGTTGAACATTGAAATACTATGAACTTTTGAAATTTTGAAAATTTTGGTTTAATATTTAAAAATTTGAAAATTTGGCCGATTAGGCCGCGTAGGACCGATTAGAACCGTCTAGAACCGACTTTGACCCCCTTTGACCAAAACCGATTAAGCCGACCGATTAGCCTTAATCCTATTCGGTTGAAGACCTCCTAACGATTAATCACCGATTAATCGGCCGCCTAGACCGATTTTTACAACACTGTTTTTTATCATTATTATTGTTAATGAAGCTGTTTAGTCAAATTTTCGATAATAACTTTTACTACACAAATGTATTGTGGTTGTCTGATTTTTATCTGTATACTTCATTGGGATCGTTTAGTTTTTATCTATATAATGATATAACTTTGTTTAAATCCAAAATATTTAAAGTATGTTTTACTTGAATGTGTATATAAATTACCAATGCTCTTTTTTGTATACTTAAGTTTAAGATTACGATAAATTATCTTTTGTCTGAAAAACTTACCGCAGAAACGCACGGGGTCATCCCCTAGTTGCAAAACGTTTATGATAGATTAAAATAAACTATTTGTCGTTCAAATAATGTTAACTTATATAGAAAGTTTGTTGATGATAGATTTTTGTTGAATAAAAATTAGTAAAACTGAAACATAATTATAGTTTAACGAGGGTCACCATTAGACATTAAGGACATAGAAAAACAAGGTCAACCGTTTTACATGTCCCCACATCCAACAAAGAAAAGGAAAAGACTAATTTAGGCACCCAAGTTCCGGTAGCCTGTAGGTGTTCCGAGTGTGTTTGTGTTCCAACCCAAGGTACGGCGACTGCAAATCACTATATCTTGTTCTCTAGAAAGAAGCAGATAAAATAATATATATGTCAACTAGTTGACCTAGGGTGATCATGATAGTATGGGAAATGAACAAGTATCAATGGCAAAGTCAAAATACAAACCTGAAAAGGGCGAGATACAATATCTGAATCTTGTAGATGATTGACATTTGACAGATATACAAATGCAAACTTCCACTGATAGAGAAAAGGTGGCGAAAGTTAGATGTCATTATGATGACTTTATATAAATAAACCTAACTAACATTTAGGAAAAGAGTACGTACCTTGGAAAATTCCTCATTAGGGACCTGTAACTTGTGCTGAATGCATACTTTAACGACAACTAAAGTTTCATTTACAACAATTATGAGAAAGAAAGGTTCCCCAAAGTTTCGCACCTCCCGCTGCAAATCCAAGATCCAAGATAAACCATAAATTCACAGTGCGACGGATGGATACACTATGGATTTGAATAATTAATAAGAAACTGTAGATTACGTACCATCCGGTTCTGTTCAGCCTCTCTAGTGAAATGGCATATATGAATGTGCCGATCCCCGGTTCCCATGTCCATCTCTTCTTCTGGAATCTAATTAAGGTAACAAAACAAAAGTAAATTTTCCAATTCTCCAGCCCAACACTTGATAAACTACACTGCAAGACTGTATCTGTATGTATTAAAGAGAAAGCAAAGTAGAAAATAAAAAGGGAAAATGACTTGTAAGACCAACGAAATTTCGAAACCGTTTAAAAAACCCCAATCATGCTTCGTATGTTCAAAAAAACCCAACGAACTTAACCTTTTGTTTAAAAACCCAACGAACTTACACTTTTGTCAATTTTCATTAGAGGCAACCATATTCATTAGGTATACAATTAGTTGGCAAATGACATGACATTATATTTAATGACATGGAATAAACAGATTACAATTGCCCTTTATATATCGATTTAGGGCTTGGAGAAGAGAAAAACGTACGACGTTTGTGTTCGATCTCTTGTGATGGCTTCTTCTTCATCCTCTCAATCATTGATGTCCAACTCAAGTTCTACAAAGAAGATATTTGATGATGCAAGCCCTTGTGGATATGGACGCCCTTCTCGAATTTTGACATCTAGAACGGAGGATCGTCCAGAGAAAAAGTTCAGGGCTTGTTCGAACAGATAGGTAAGTGTAATTGAAAGCTTTATCATGTCCATCTTCTATCTGTCTGTTTGGTTCCTTGAAAAACAAGAAGTTATTAAGATGGATGTAATGTACCAAAAATACCGAGTAAAAAAATTTCATTTTAAATAAGTTAAAGCCATTCATTCATTATCCCAAAAGACGACCAAAGTAAAAGTATTCTCAAAACATCATAGTAATTTGTAAACATCCAGTGTGAAATAAAACTCCAGTGGATGCAATATGATCAAGCCGGGCCCTTCCTTTTGAAAACGGAAGTACCTGAAACCATAAACATAATTGTAAGCACAAAGCTTAGTGAGTTCCCCAAAGTATCACATACAATATATATATATATATATATATATATATATATATATATATATAACAACACGTGGCTGTGTCGAGTTCGTATCAACCCCTAGGTCCATATCAATCTTGAGTCCATAATGACTCCATGTAACAACATGTAGCTGTGTCGGGTCCGTATCAATCCTGAGTCCATAATGACTCTGAGCCTAAATTGGCTCAATACATATAACATACAATCATACTAGTAATAGTCACAAAGACAACAAGCACATACAATCATATCAGTAAGTTTCACAAAGACCACTAATATGCTACAACATAATCCAATGGGCTGGAATTGGTGCCTTTGACCCACAAGTACAGTGAGGAGACTCACCCCACAGTCTGAAAGAATAGCTACACTGATCAATGCTCCAAAAGCTATCTCTACCAGTCACCTATACAGTTATCAGGGACCCAAATCTCAAACTTGTTGGGTTATGAGCATTCTAACACTCCTAAGTGTACATGCAACCCTAAATACCTTGGATCTATGTTTTCTCTATTATACATACAATTATGAACATCCAAGGTATTATCCTAATCTAGCATACAAAATAATAAATATAACAAGATAGAATACATACCTCTTTGATGTAGAATGTCTTCATGAAGCTTGAGTGCCTAGTGCCCCAAGTGTGACACCTCAAATGGTTCACACAACACCAAATACACTTGGAATAACTTGAGAGAAACTTGAACACTCCTTGAAATCGTCTAGCCCTCACACTCACACATTAGTGCACGATTTCTTGAGCCATGGGATTCTTTTATATGGTGGCTATTAGGGTTACACCATGTAACTCATAACTTTACCCATTCCTTATGCTCCATGGATTTTAACCTCCATGGAGTATCCATGGGTCACCCCATGGACTTAGTCCAACATAAGGAATCTTGGATCACAAGCCCACATATATAAGAATGAATGATTTACACAATCAACCCATATATTTAATTAGTCTCCTTTTGATCACTTAATTAATTCCAAATTAATTCTTGATCAATACTAATTAAATAACCTTATTAATATATTAGAACTTATAATATATTAACCAACCTTAAGTGTTATTTCTCTCATTATAGTCTATCCAAATGCATGATACCATGCAGCCCAAATGGACCATGCCGGGTCGGGTCAAGTCTTACCAATTATAGTTATGGACTTAGACATTAATCCAACAGTCTCCCACTTGGATAAGTCTAAAACTATTATTGCGTATAACTTCAGGAACCGATCAGCAATCGTAGCTCTCAAAAGCTTCTGTCGAACTCTGACCTTGTCGATGAACTCTGACCTTTGTCAATGACTTGTCCATTAGATAAGGGATCATATATTCCTCCATTCTAGATATCATATGGACTGAGACATGGATTATCAATCATTCTCTCTGTCCATTTGTTGTTTCCCGATTTCCGATTCATGATGACTGACTGATTGAACAAATCAAATCAGTCCTGGCTTGGCCAAGCACTCACATGTATCATCTTTAAATCATCGAGGGGCCCACAGATATCGCTTTTATCCCAAAGGTAAAAGGAATGGATAAACTTCGACTCATATGGCTTGTTCTACTACTTGTTGAATCATACACAAAGGCACGTTTTATAACATCGAGTTACCAATGCGTTTTCGTGCAATCAATGTATAACCAACTCATAGTAACAACTCATATCTCTAGGTTTGAAGAATATAAGATATTATCGTCTCATGATCACTCGTGATAAAATCCATGAAGTGATTCAAATGAGCGCGTGTTGAATCCAATACTCAGAACTTATGAGCACTCATGAGTGTTGTAGCACCACTTTGTCCACCAACTTGGACCTCTACAAACCAACCCATGACAGTCTTGATTCATATCTACTTCCAACATATGACCGACTGTGGATGGTTTGAATAACTTAATCATTCAGGAAGAGCGACTTAGTTATTCTGGAAGTCAAAACATGCAAAGTGAAACACAAGAATAAATGAATCAAATATAGTATCAAACCCTATGAATATAAATAAACACTTCTATTTATCACCATACTGATTACTCATTATTCATTGTTTCGGTTTTATCAACTTTATACTTGAATTTAAAACAATAGTTGTCCCATGCTCCAAGCATGTACACTATGTTTTCTAAACACTAGTCATGCCATACACCACACACGCTCCACTAACGACTTTGAGAATGCAAATATCACAATTGCTATCTAGCTAAAATCTACTTAGTGAAAGTGTTTCCTCACCATCATTTTCATGAATCGGAGAGAAACCTTATGACACTTAGATTTAATAGTGTATGTGTTCTTATCCATGTGAATTTGTCAAAACCATAATCACAAGACAAGGTTAGTGACAAATCCAAACTCATATTGATTAAACTTGTGCAATCTTAAATTCTTGCCATTTGGCAGCTCAGGTGCCTGCCATTGCTTCCAAGTAGTTGTGCAACCAATTGAGAACTCTCAGAACTCCTATGCAAAGCCAACTTGAATAGGCACAAAAATTTCAACACGATAGGTTATAAACCTCAAGTCGTGTGCTAGTGAAGGACTTTAGGTTTTATTCTGTATTAAGTCTTGAAACTTTCAAGAGCTTTAAGACTCCCACTGTCCTCTTGACATATAAGACTCCCTTGTCAAATATTCAAGAGATAGTGCGGATTCTTTATCAAGACTAACACTTTACACAATTGGCCTAAGTTGGTCTCTGTTTTATCCAAAACATCACAACTTACCAATTTCAAATGTACAAGAGTATATAACCTTTTACTCTTACATTTGACTAATGTTAACAAATCCTCTTTAAGATATGTCACTCAAGTTACAATCTTGGAGTATGACTCTAAGAATTGTTTTGGAACGAAGTATGACTCAGCTTTTTGATTTAACCATTTCAACAATTCATGACTCCTCTTCTTAGTCATAAGAATGCACTAAGATGACTTTAGAGGACCAATTGTGATATGGTATCTTAATCATTAAGATGATCATAAACATGATACTAAAGTACTCTCCCATCTTTTCAGATTTGAGAAACTTTTATCTTTCTGCCATACTTTGATTCTTCTTATTCGTTCTGTCTGACATTGAAACTTCTCCAATGCTACAGACTTATACTTAAACTTATAAGTATAACCATATTTACTGAACTTAAGTAAATCATGACGAATAGTCTTCTTGATCTTTTGTGGTGGACTTGACCAGTGCACAAGAATGTGTACTCGATCCCTTAGTCCTTTCCTTATTCACATAAGGAATTAGTCTTAATTTTCCAAGCTGAAAGTTCTCATTCATCATACTATACAACTTGCATGATTCCAAGTTTCGGTCCAATTGAACCTTGGGTGATGAGAATCTTTCCTTATTTGGTAATATTAGACACTACCACAACCGAAAGAATCAAATCCATTTTTCAAATATTGCTATCAATGGAATCTTATAAGCAACAACTTTTCACAAATGCCATTGTAAGGATACTTAAAATAAATAAAATCAAAACCTTTTTCTTTTATTTTAAAACTTTGCGGAAAAACTTATCCTTACAATCCATATGAAAACCTTGTTGTTATCTATTCCTAAGCAATATAAATATCATAACTCTTAAGTAATAGCCCAAAATTCTGATCACCGAACCATGCGATTGAAATCCATCTTCGCGATCAGAATCAGCATGTACTTAATAGAGTTAGACAATGGACTTTACCTGAAGTAGAGCCAAACTTATTGACTTTAACATCCTTAGGTAAATTTGGCAGCTTCGTAACCAATGCCCCTTCCTTTGGCAATAGTTACCTATGGACCCTTGATAATGAGACTATCTCAGACTTCGCCTCTCTCTTTACCATTGGGTCAACCGAGTTGACTATGGCCGATCCCTTTCCATTGGGAAGAGAGAGTTTTACTGGATATCCAATGTCATCATTATCAATGTCCATAGCGTTTTAGGAAGTTGATCTTAGCAAATAGATAAGATCATTAAGGGTCTTGTCTTAGTCTGTTTCATAGGATTCCCAAAAGAACTCACTATGTGACTTAGAAAGTAGTTGAGCCACCAACTTTCTCAAGACTTTGACACCCAACTCTCCCGGCTTGTCAATATGTGACTACATCTCCAAGATGTGATCACACCTAGACCTTGCCTTGCCAATAGGGCTTGAGTGACCTTAAACTTTTTAGGAACTTGTGGGTTAGGGAGAATAATTGGAGGAGGTGAAAGAAGTATGATATCCATGGGACATCATCTTCATTTAGGAAAGCTTGTTTCAAGAGATTTGGGAAGATCATAAATGTCTAGACCAGACATCTTTTTGGGAGATATTCAAGATAGTTGATTTAAAGTCCTTAATATGACACTCAATATGAAATATTAAGGCTAGGACCCAACAAACTATTTTATAACTTAGAAGAGGGATGCCGTAATCCAAGCTATAAAATATTTGAAGGTAGGTGAATGACGATTCACCAATTTCCACCATGAAAAACGAAATAATTTATTAGGTTTTAATTGGATTTGAAAGTCCTAGATCTTTGAGATTCATTGAACTGTTCAAAGGCATGTTTCAATCTCGAGTGTGCCCTTCAGGTTTTGTGACTGGGATGCCGAGGATCACAAAACAAGGTGTGAATAACCATGCAAATATACTTGGTACCCTTAATATTTACCCCTTAATCAGTGTGCCGGTTAACCACACACGCTCCACCGATACTATGATAAATATTAAGTTACCCTTTGCCTACCTTGTTAAGTCCAGGTTAGTGTGCCGGTTAACCACACACGCTCCACTAACGACTTAAGCAAAGTGCAAAGTGTAATTTCATGGGTTAGCACCAAATTCACATTTTCCTAAGTAACTAAGATTGGGTATTAATAAGAGTTTAGTTGCTTAGTATTTATCATTAATACTTTTAATGAAAGGAGAATTATAGTCCTTGTCCTACCCGTTCGGCTAACGACCCTCCACCAGTCAAGGAAGCGGTGGGTGAGAGTGGACACCCATTAAACTGCCATTTTATAGGCAGTAACCTTATACCCCCCTTATAGACCGGCTTCGTGAATGAGGCCTACTAACGGTAAGACTGACTTTACTCTTATACATATATATATATATAAATATTATTAACTTATAATATTATAAAGTATAAGGGTTGAATTTTAACTTTTAAAATTCTAAGGGCTAACTTGGAATTAAAGTATTCATAAGTGAAAACTTTTCAAATTCCAAAACTTGAGGGAAAGTTTTGAAACTATTCAAAACTAATTAATTCCATAACTTATGAGTTTAAAGTAGTTTTAATTAAAAAAAAAAAAAAAAAAAAAAACTCTTCAAGTTCCATAACTTGAGGACAAGTTATGGAAGACTTTAAACTAATTAATAAAAAAAAAACTTTTTTTTATTGTAACTTATGGAACTAATTAAGGTTACACTTTTTTTTTAATTTAATGAAGAGACTCTTGAACCTCCATAACTTGAGGACAAGTTATGGAGTCATAAAACCATTTAATTAGAACTAGACTCTTCATTTTGTAACCTTTGCCAACTTTTATGAGTTTTATGATTCTTAAATGTGACTTTTCATATAACTTGAGGACAAGTTACAAAAACACACTTTGGAATCAACTCTTAGATTAAAATGGATTGAAAACAACTATTTCACACAACTTTTCTATTAATCTAAGAACCTCATAAGAACAAGATAATTCAAATCATCAATCTTCAAGAAATTAGCATGAACATACAAACTAATACAAATCTTGAAATTATGACAATTATCTTAGAAATTGGATTAGCATGAACATTACCACATCAAAAACAAGTTTATAAGTCCAAAAACATCTTAGGGTAATGTTCCTAGTCCAATTCCAGCCAAAACAATCGAATATATGCATCCAACTCGATTTTTCAGCTACTTTTGCAAGTATAACAAGAAAACAAGCCTAGGCTCTGACACCACTGTTGGGTTATGAGCATTCTAACACTCCTAAGTGTACATGCAACCCTAAATACCTTGGATCTATGTTTTCTCTATTATACATACAATTATGAACATCCAAGGTATTATCCTAATCTAGCATACAAAATAATAAATATAACAAGATAGAATACATACCTCTTTGATGTAGAATGTCTTCATGAAGCTTGAGTGCCTAGTGCCCCAAGTGTGACACCTCAAATGGTTCACACAACACCAAATACACTTGGAATAACTTGAGAGAAACTTGAACACTCCTTGAAATCATCTAGCCCTCACACTCACACATTAGTGCACGATTTCTTGAGCCATGGGATTCTTTTATATGGTGGCTATTAGGGTTACACCATGTAACTCATAACTTTACCCATTCCTTATGCTCCATGGATTTTAACCTCCATGGAGTATCCATGGGTCACCCCATGGACTTAGTCCAACATAAGGAATCTTGGATCACAAGCCCACATATATAAGAATGAATGATTTACACAATCAACCCATATATTTAATTAGTCTCCTTTTGATCACTTAATTAATTCCAAATTAATTCTTGATCAATACTAATTAAATAACCTTATTAATATATTAGAACTTATAATATATTAACCAACCTTAAGTGTTATTTCTCTCATTATAGTCTATCCAAATGCATGATGCCATGCAGCCCAAATGGACCATGCCGGGTCGGGTCAAGTCTTACCAATTATAGTTATGGACTTAGACATTAATCCAACAAAACTATGATTCAAATTACCCAAAATGACCTTAGGTCAAATGTGGTCAAAATCGTGGTAAAAATCCTGGTCAAAGTCAAAAAGTTAAAAAATCAAAGGAGGTCAACACAGACTGAGTATGCACAACGTACTCAGTCACTATGCTTAGCATATTAGATCCCTTCCTGATTATGGGGCTCCATCCTGATACGCTCAACGTACTACCATGTACGCCTAAAGTACTCAACTAATCCCATTTACCTTCATTAAGTGCTTATTTTATTAAAATCTCATGTCCAAATCTCAAATCTAGTCCCAAATAACATTCTAAGTCATAAAATTTCCAACTTTATAACTTTCCATGGCTAGAAGGAGTCCATACACCAAAATGCTAACTTAATACACAAACCAAAGCATCATGACTCTTGCATGGAGTGATGAAAGGGACCAAGATTACATTTTTATGACTCCTAATAGATCCATAATGGATACAGTTTCCAACTTTATCCATTAGGATGGTCCAAATAACCAATATCTAGTCTTTAAGTCTCAAAGGGATCAAAAATACATCTTTCTCAACTTAATTCATTAAGTCCAAGTCTCCAACCTTCAGATCTGAATCAATATGATGTTTAGATGGATAAAGTTTCCAATTTTATCAATAACAAGGTCACAAAACTTCAAGATCAAAACTTTATGCACTAAAGTGACCAAAGAGCTCATAAAAACCAAAACTAGCTAGATCTAACAAATGCATCATCAATATTCAAGCTTTATACCTCCTTGAGTTGAGAAAAGCAATGTAGGCTCTAGATCCACAAGCTTTAGCTTCAACAATCAACAAGCTTGAATTTCTCTTTCATCCAAAATGCACTCAAAACACATAGAAAGGCTCAAGATTTGATCTAGGGGGCTAGGGTTTTGAGTTGGAGGCTCAAGAGGGTGGAGGCTGATGTTAGGAAGGACCCCAAGGGGTTAGAGACCTTAATTAGGCCTCAAAACCACGAAAATACGGTTTTTGAACTGCGACGGTACGCCCAACGTAACACCCTAAAAACGGGATTTCCTTCAGCCTAATACGCCCAACGTACTAGCTGGTGTACGCCCAACGTACTGCCAGACTCCCTTTTTCAAGCTTAACTTCAAACAACCATAACTTCTTCGTTTCAACTTCGTTTTCGATAATATTTATATCCACGGAAAGGTATCGACGAGCTCTAAAATTCTATCTTAATACTTATGACTAAAAACATCTCGAACTAAAATCATTAATTTATGCAAGAAGCCTGAAACATAACCTTTCCTATTGTACCCCTCAGCTTCCATCGAACAATCCAAGGTATAAATCATTTGTCCAACATCATACACCTCCAATAGAGTTTAGACTTCATTCCATTGAAGCCCAAGGCCTCCATTTGATCCATTTATTGTCCATAATCCTGAAATAAGAACTTCTCGAAACAGGATGTTACAACTCTCCCCCACTTAAACTAGATTTCGTCCTCAGAATCATTCCTTACTACTTCCACTGTCATAATAGTCAAACCTCTTCAATGCTGCTATCAGAGCCCATTCTTAGTTGAAATTACACCTATTGGAGAAGAAATGAACCTTATCACTTTGTCTTCGGCAATCGAAAGAAAACCCAATGGCTCTGCCCGAAAATTGGGAACCCTAAACAATGTCTGTCTTCTCAACAGACAAATTTTCACATCCTACATCCATAAAAACTCCAATTCACAATCCAAACTGAACGAAACTCTTTAAACTCTGAATTATTTTGCTGACCACTGGAAAGACAAAATCCCTATCTTTTCATGCTACTGAAACATTTCATTTGAAACCAAGGCGACTCCCAATGCAAGTTACATCCCTAGGTGTCAGACCAATACATAACACACATTCTGATAACCACATATTTTCATATTTGATCTACCCGAGATCTCTTGATTCCATGCTGACCTTCTACTAAACTGGGATGCAGAATCCCTAACCGTCCGTTGAGACTAACAACCTCATGCATGGTCGTGCATTGAGACTCCACCCGAGAGTCTAACTGACAAAAGTTACCTTATCCTGTTCGCCAACATGGCTCCAAAAGTCATCAAGGGACGACGTAACCGACCTACATACGAACAAAAGCTAGTCTACTGCATTCTAGGTGAATGCTACTGACCCGACCATAGTCTTACATCGCACCCGGCCCCAAATCGGCCTACAACCTTCCTCAACCCCATGAATACTGTGGCCTTCCCATAGTCTCACCACCCTTCCTGCAATGGTCAAACTCAATCTGGTGAAGGCTACGAGCCAAATCATAGACTCACAACATTCCCACAATTACCCATCTACTTAATGAATGCTACCAGCCACCCTATAGTCTTACAACACTTACACAACTGCCTACCATCCTTGTGAATGCTATGGGCCACCCCGCAGTCTTACAAAACTTCCACCATGCCAAAGACTAACGATCCAAGACCTAAGAGTCTCAATCTAATGACTACCGGATCCCACCCATATGAATTATACAACATACTGGTTCACGATACATCGTGACACCTTCTAACCACTAAGGCGATAAGCTCACGATACTACGTCGATCTTACCATCATTCCATCACGACCTTGAAGATTCAGGACAAACACCACAGGGGCCTAAAGACACTCAACCATCAATTCACCGACTTGTAGGGACCTAATAAACATCCCTCTCAATTCTAACCAAACACAACACATGTCATACCCTTCTATCACACACAATTCCTTTCACAATACAGTATGTTATTAATGCAAAATGAAATCAGACGAAAACATGGCCACACACAACCAGAGGATGGAATAGGCGGCCGTACTCTTGTACCAAATTAAAAGCTATAACCCAAATAAGAACCATGCCAATAACTCGATCGAAGTGTCCTCATGCTATCGTACTTAGTCCACTTACACTCCTCCCGACAATATGTAATGAACTTACTATAATACGCACCCTTAAGAGAACCCAAAACCAACCCTGGATTTGCTGCATTCCTTTTACTAATGACCTTACCCAAAGAGTGAAGTACCAGAAGGTCTAACGAAATGACGAATCTCAATCGTTAACAAAAACATCCACATGAACGACCGAAACAAGATCCCACATCTTGATTGAAACTGAACAGATCCGACCAACACATAACTAGCTCGATAAAGCTTCCAAGGTTATCCAAAAATGCTGTTAAAAACCTGGTCGGATTAATCCAAAATACCAACCCTTCCGTCGCGACATGCCAAAATTGGATTCTACGCATATCCAAAGCCACACCTGAAAAACTAAACAACTCTAACTCAACATCCGAACTTCCAATAACCAATGACATCCGCCAAACCAGAGCCCACTATGAACAATACTTACATAGCAAACAATTGGGGGTTGGTGGTTGTCGAGGCCAACAAAATTAATAACCCTAAATCTTTTACACTAAAATAGTGTATAGTGGTAAAGGGGTCGAATCCACGGAGATTGGTTCAATTTTATAACTCTATGAAAAATCTCTTTGTAAAAATACTTGTAAAATGACAATAAATTAAAAATAGGGGTTTTGGTCTTTTAAAATACTTGAAATAAACTAGAATTAACTAAGATTTAAATGGACAATTGAACAAAAATAAGAGTTTGATGTAAAATCAATAAGGGAAGGATGGTTGACTTAAGGTCTCTTCACTTTGACTTTTGATGAACATATCATTAGAATCCAATGGTGCAACACTTGATTTAAATCCTTAATTTGGCTATAGTAATCCAAGAAGCTTGAGATTACTTAGACTTTTCTTAGTTGTTAAAATGGTTAGAAAAGCTCATAACAATTTCCTTAGTCAAAGTCACAATTTCCATTAAGCATGTAATTAGTGAAAGTCAACTAGCATTAAGAACCAAAAAGTCACCAAATCCAAGAGGAGTCAAATGCTTTCACTACCATGTTGGAGGAAATGTTTTTATGATTGTATTAAGCAAAACTAACACAAAAATCACTTGTTGCTTGCTAATTTGAAGATCTTTTACTTAATCAAGAAATTAGCCAACTAATCACCACAAACACATTTAAACTCATGAATAAAAACATACAAGTAGTGATAAGATGTTAAAACCCAAAACATTCCCATACAGATTTAAGAACAAGTTCATGGATTCTTCAACATTCAACAAAAGTTCAAAGAATTCAACAAAAGTCAACCAAGATTAGTTTAGCCAAGCATGGCTAAACTCAAAGAAACAAAGTTAGAGAAGATTGTACCAAACATTTAACAAGAATCAAGAGGTAAAAAGATGATGTTCTTGAGGTGTTCTTGGCCTTCAAAAGTCTTCAAAACTCCAGAGAGAATGCTCCAAAATCGGATGTCCAAGAGTCTATTAAAGTGGCACACCAACCTTCCCCATATAGCTCAAAACAAGAAATCCCGGAATTGCCCCTGCAAAGGGTTGCGCGACCCGCGTGCTGTTGCGCGGGTGGTTCCTGAATGTGGCCTCTTTGAGGTTTAGGCCTCCATAGCTTAGCCCACTTGGCCTAGTTCGAGTCCAATCAGCTCTTAGCCCATTTTTCTTCAAGTTTTATTCAATTTAATCCCAATTTGGCTTCTCTAAATGATCCATAGCTCGAAAACTCCACCGATTAATAATCTACGCACGCTTGAATATTCTCCCGCATCTTGCAAATTTAAAGTTTATTTCTCTCCAAGCCTTCAAATAATCATCAAGCTCGCTCCATGCATCATCTCCATTACCCATCAAGCCCAAAATCCTCGACGTCCTCTAAGTCCAATCGCCTCCCAAAGATTCCGCACCGCTAGTCTCCTTAAAATCTGCAATTATGCTCACGAAACTAGAAACTACCCGAAATGGTCATAAAATAACAAAAAGGAAAATATGCATGGAAATTAACTAAATTATGGATGAAATATGCTAAAATAAAATATAAAAAGAAGTAAATAAAATGAAACTATCAGGGGTACCCAAACCCAAAAATTAAAATGTACAATGTACAAAATATGACGATGAACGAAATGGCCAACGATCGAGAATGCATTGACAACTAATCAAATGATTAAATTCAATGCTGAACAAAACTCGTGTGGAACTAAACATACCAAACTCTGAAGCTGATTTATCGATCAATAACTGTCCAACCTAGACTATATATATATATATATATATATATATATATATATATATATATATATGTATATATATATATATATATATATATATATATAGAGAGAGAGAGAGAGAGAGCTAGGTTCAGATATTTAAAGTAATTATTATGTTATTGTATGCATAAATGTGGGCCAATCAAAATTTAAAATAAAAATAAATAATTAAATAAATAAATAAGGGTAAATAGGTAATTTGATAATTAGTTTACATAAATAATATCCTATAATTATGGTAATTTGATATTAATCATGTATATTTATAGATGATAATTTTAGGGTTTCAATTTTCCAATTGACTTCTCCCAAGAGCCAAGACCAAAATCCCGATTTCTCGACATCAACACATCACTCATCAGCTTCGTGACATTCGTCGTCCGTCGATACTCGATTACCTGTCCGTCTTCACCGAATCACCGTCTCTGGTCGTCTTCACCGTCTCCGGTCGTCTTCCTCGTCTCCGTCTGCCGAGTGCCGACTGCCGACCTGCTTTCCCGGTTAATTAAAACCCCATTTTCCCTCTCTGAAGTTTCAATCATCTCAATCTTCATCGATTTTGTGGTACAACTGAGTAACTAAGACTACATTTTGCCTTTGTCGATTACAGTTGTTGATTATATTCCACTGAGTTTGGGTTTGATTACATTTTGTCTTTATCATATGAATGTTTGGGGCAGCTATTTCCGCTCCAGTTTCACCCCTAGGAGGGAATGAAAAAGGGGTTTTGGGACTAGGGACTGGGCCTGGGGGGTGTTTTGATTTTCAACCCTTTTGGATTCCTCATTCTGGAAGCCTATTTGATTCAATTCTCTTTACACGATCGGATTCGAAATGATTTGAATATCAGGCACACTTTCATATTTCGGATTTAGTGTTTGATTTAAGATGAACGTTAACGATCTTCACAAGGTTTGGGAGATCAGAAGGTTGAAGAGGAAGGTTGGAGGAGATGAGGCTAGGAGATTCCTTGAGAAAATCGCCAAACAGGTCCGAATTAAAAACCTTATAATTCGTAAAATCAGATTTTTAAAATTAATAGAATCTATGATCCCTTAAAATATGAAAACTTCCTTTATTAAATCTATGTTAATTGACTAAAATACCCTTCTAGTTAAATTAGATGGTATTTTTCGATTATTTTTAATTCAATAATATGTATTAATCACTTTCTTAAAATAAGTAAAATGACTGACCCATATTTATGCATACAATAACACAATAATTACTTTGAATAGAATAACCTAAGCATATATATATATATATATATATATATATATATATATATATATATATATATATATATATATATATATATATATATATATATACAAAAGTGGAAGTTATTTGGGTCTTACAAGTCATTTTCCTAATATTTAATTAAATGCCATAATCCATGTCATTCGTTGACTTTTCATTAGCTGGTTGACCCTAATGAGAATGGAACAAAAGTGGAAGTTATTTGGGATTTTTTAGACAAAATGTTAAGTTCGTTGGGTTTTCTTGAACAGAAAAAACATAACTGGGATACGGTTTGGAAACTTCACTGGAATTATAATCCCAAATAAAAATTGCTCAGAGCTTACTTTCTCTATATGTAATGTCGAGTAATTGTAGTCATCTATACCCTCAATTGTCATAGCCGGTGTCAACACCTGTGTGTGACAACAAGAAAAGAAAAATAAAAAATATATAAGGAGAATAAGAACATCAACACAGAACAATTGAATGGAAATATATCTCAACTTGGTGTTGGCTATTAATTCAAATCTCAAGTAATTGAGCATTCTGCTAGAAAATGGATAAATCCTATGTCTGTGTAATTGAAGCAATCTAAGTTCAACATCTGTCTTGACCTATTTAAACATGCAATTTACAAGCTCGTGAATAATATAAACACAACATACGATCAATACTCTCATCAATAGATCCCCTAATCAAAGTACCTATACAGAAATCATGTCCTTTGCTCATGCCAACCACATTATAAATCAGAACATATATATTGAAATGGGAAAATTAGATTTTTTTTTATTAAGAATAGAAATGCAAGGTTCATATAAAGAATTCAAAATGTGGTTTCTGATTAATGTAAATGAAAGTTGAGTTTAATCAAAATCGAAAGAATACCGTTTTCTTATTTTCAGTGAGAACATCTCCCACAGTGCTCTGCATAGGCAACATAATACTGTGAATTGCAGGCTGCAACCACAACAGAACTCAGAATCCAAGCAATACAGAGACAGTTGTAACCCTTCCTTGCACTTGCAGATTTTAAATTTTAACATACCTCTTCCTTGATCGTGGTTGCAACGTAAAATGCAACCTTCAAGGTTTTCATATTTTGTAATTCCTACAGACTGATGTCTAACACTTCGTAATACATAATACCATAAGTCTGTTACCCAAATAATATATATAAAAAAAGAGAGAGGGATTCAATAACCAAATTCTCTTAGTGAAAAAATTGACAAAGTCAGATAGATATATAGAAACCTAAATGTAGTGACCTTGAACTAGCATATCTGGTAAATGTCCTTCAACACGATACTCGATTGGGTCGGACTCTGGCTCTTTAAAATAGTAGTCGTGACGAGTAAACCTGTTTTTTGATGGATCGGCCACAACAAGTTCCTGGGCAACTCTGTAAGCCACATCATCGTATGTATGCAACTTTGACCTATTCATTCACTTTGGTCAAGATTAACAATGACATGTGATGGGTACAGGTAAACAAATAAGAAAGTCAAACTCACAATTTAAGACCGAAAGCATCCTCATTAGTCCTATCCAAAGATCGAAAACGAACCACCTGATAAGGGAATAAAAAATGGATACTTTAATACACAAACTACCAACTTAACAGTGCTCTTGATTAAGCATAGTAGACCTGGCGATTTTTGACATGTTCCAGAAATGAAGGAAAGTCAACATATTTGTATTCACTTCTGAAAGAAAATAATGTCTCCGTCCCTGATCTGTAAAGAAAAAAGATTTTGTTCATATGTAAACACCTCTTCACATACAGGTAACCAACTTTTTGATGATAGGAAGGTTGAGACTTATAATACTTGGCTAGATCTAAACGAGCTTCTCTTTTCAATACTTTCACACGTCACACATGAATCAAATTCTAGTTCATGATACTGGTCAAATTTAATTTCCTGATGAATCATGACATGAAGAGTGCACATAAATACAAACTCACAAATAGCAATTAGCAAACAAGTAAGAGCATGAATGATAATATTTTATTATACCTCTTACAATTTGATTTCTTCATCTAGACTAAATGCAACCATCTCATTTAATTTTGGTATAATTTCAGTTGGTGTTCCAGAACTCCTAACAAAAAGCCTACCAACATATCTAGAAAAAAGTACAAAATGTGAAGATCATAACACACGATTACCAGATCAAAATAAGACAATTAACATGTTGAAAGAAGGGAAAATGACTTATAAGTCTAAAAAAGTTTTCAAACCGTTCAAAAAACCCAAATTATGTTTTGTCTGTTCAAAAAAACCCAACAAACTTAACCTTTTGTCTAAAAAATCCCAACTAACTTACATTTTTTTCAATTTCATTAGGGTCAACTGGCTAATGAAAGTCAACGAATGACGTGACTTATGACTTGTAAGACCAACAAAGTTTCGAAACCATTCAAAAAACCCCAATCATCTTTTTGTGAGTTCAAAAAAACACAAAGAACTTAACCTTTTGTCTAAAAAATCCCAACGAAATTACGCTTTTGTTCAATTCTCATTAAAGCCAACCAGATTCATTAGATATGCAATTAGTTGGCAAATGACATGGCATTATATTTAGTGACATGGAATAAACAGATTAGAATTTCCCTTTATATATCGATGTAGGGCTTGTGGAAGGGAAAAATGAATGGTGTATGTGTTCTATATCTTGTAATGGCTAATTCGTTTTCTTCCTCTCAATCGTTGATGTCCAACTGAAGATCAACAAATAAGATATTTGATGATGCAAACCCTTGTGGATGTGGACGCGCTTCTTAGATTTGGATATCTGGAACGGAGGATCATCCAGAGAAAAAGTTCAGGGTTGTTCGAACAGATGAGTAAGTGTAATTAAAAGCTTTATCATGCCCATCTTCTATCTATTTGTTTGGTTCCTTCAAAAACAAGAACTTATTAAGATGGACATGATAAAGCTTTCGGTTACACTTATCCATTTGGTCGAATAAGCCTTGAACTTTTTCTCTGGATGATCCTCCGTTTTAGATGTCCAAATCTGAGAAGGGCATCCACATCCACAAGGGTTTGCATCATCAAATATCTTTTTTTTGTAGATCTTGAGTTGGAAATCAATGATTGAGAGGAAGAAGAAGAAGTAGTCATTACAAGAGATCGAACACATACAACTTTTCTCTTCTCCAAGCCCTAAATCAATATATAAAGGGCAATTGTAATCTATTTATTCCATGTCATTAAATATAATGCCATGTAATTTGCCAACTAATTGTATACCTAATGAATCTAGTTGTCTCTAATGAGAATTGAATAAAAGCGTAAGTTCGTTGGGTTTTTTTGAATAGACAAAACATGATTGATGTTTTTTTAATGGTTTCGAAACTTCGTTTGTCTTACAAGTCATTTTCCCGATATTTAATTATACTTCATAAGCCATGTCATTCGTTGACTTTAATTAGCCAGTTGACCCTAATGGAAATTGAACAAAAGTGTAAGTTAGTTGGGCTTTTTTAGACAAAAGGTTAAGTTCATCGGGTTTTCTTGAACATACAAAACATAATTGGGGTTCGTTGAACAGTTTGGAAACTTCGTTGAGCTTATAAGTCATTTTCCTGTTGTAAGAAAGCACCAGAGTTGTAACTTGTCAGGATCATAAAGCTTGAAGAAAACAAGTATATCTTCTTTTCTTACGTGAGGCGGAGGAAGAGGAAGCGAGTCCTAAAAACCAGGCAGACATTACTTTTTTAAAACTACTGAATAAAAAGGGCAGACACAAGCACCAAGACATTATTACAGGGCCAATCTTTGTTGTCTCCAAGAACAAATTCAGTTCGGCTTCAGCATTGTTATTCTTATTGTAAGCCACCCTAAACTCCCCAACCTATTGTTGTCGGTGTTAAAGGCCTATAAGGATGGTATGTGTGGTGTAAGCCACCCTATTCTTATTGTAGATACAGAAACTTGAAGGACGATAGTTGGAGACCATGTTTTTAATAAAATGACCAAGAAATACCGATTTTGTTTCCTCTAGGCGTGTTAAAGGCCTATAAGGATGGTATGTGTGGTTCTGTCTCTTTGCCCATGTCCAGAACCGTTGACATTCAAGAGGCACACCTAATTCTCTAGCAACCTCCTCCTGCAGTCCAATAAGATTAATCCATGATTCCATAACACATTTATTAAAAAAATAAAAAAAATAGATAAGAAACACCTTGAGACTGTTAAATGGATTTTGCTTCTCTACACAAACGCTCCAAACTTTGGCATGGTCGACAAGATCAAAATATATATCCTTCCCTATCTATTCAACTAGGTCTCGATCACAAGCAACCGCAACCTACACATGCATTTCATTTAAATGAATGATGATTATTAATATGAAATTCATGAAAGAAATAGATGATATCTCCACCACTAATCATCTACCACCTTGATAGTAGTGTCCTGTGCCTTATATCTTCTTTTGTCCTTTGCGCGAACACAATTTCTATCAGTATGGTCAAACCCCTTGCAAAAAGAACACCTACTTGGGTACTCATTACTCAATTCGAAGATCAGACAACAAATATCCATCACCATTAGGGAATGAAATAGAAATCCCACCAACCAGATCTCCAGTTGTGTCAACATCAACCAAAACTCTAGCATATTCAGCTGTATGCGACACATTCCCACAAATATGTCATGTATAAACATCGAGGCCTATAGGAATACCAAACATGCTAGACATGATCTTCACCACGTCCAACTTCCACAACCCGTGAGGCATGTCATACATTCGAATCCAAACAGGGTTCTTTTTATCTTCTTTATGCTTCTCAAGAAAGGAACCAGGACCCCACCTCATGAGAACAAGTTGGACATCACCGATGGTCCATGGTCCTTTTTCTAGAGCATCTAACATACCTTCATCAATGTTGAATATGAAAATATAAAAACCTTTAAGCTTCTTCGTGATATATTCAATTTCAATGTCACGTGCTTTCCACAGATTACGAATTCTGTCATTAAACAAGGAAAAGTCCGGCTCTTGCTCTTCCATAGTAAAAGAACCACAAAGGAATCGAGACCATAGAAGATCCCCCCAATTGTTAATAAAAGGCTTCACATGTTCAAGCTGTAAATCAATGGAACTTGGGTTTTCATCTACTACTTCAACAATTCTTTGCTTTTTCGCGGTAGATGAGCCATTGCCCTCCGCCCACATCTAAATCTGCCATATCACGAGTTTTTCGGCTATCAAGAATATCACCCTTACCTCCACCACCATCCTCAACTAATTATGAATTCAAATTATAAAAATGAAACATAAATAACCAAATAAGAACACAACAGGCCACAGACTACAACACAGGCTAGTTAAGAAGTTCTTAGTTCAATAAACCAAGAATATCACCCTTACCTCGTTCATACCATGAACATGCACACAAACACTTCCCAGCCTCAACTGAAATTTGTTTTTTTCTTTCATTCTTAAAACAAGGTTTAAAAAAGAACGATTCATGATGGATAAAGGAAGCAAAATAGACTTGAAAACAAAAAACGAGTCATGATGGATAAAGGAAGCAACAACCTTGACTACCATCGAGCACCGCATCAACTTGCACCGGTTCCCGTGGCTCCGTGTGCTGATCAGCAAGCATCTCCGCGTCTTCTTGCTGTCAAATAAATAGAAAATAGTAATTATCCGGATGGTGGATCCACCATCCAATATTCCTTCCAAAAACACTACAAACTTTGACCAATTTACTTTGACCAGGACGAGTCGTTGCGACAAGTCTGGCGGGAACGACAAAAATGTTTTGATAATGATGGTTGATGTTTTTTTAGTATTTTGAAGGATATGATTATGATAATGATGGTCGATGTTTATTTAGTATTTTGAACAATGTTAGCTAACTACTTATTGTAATATTAAACTTGAATTTGATGTTTTGGATTTGAACAATGGTACCTAGTTAATGTATTTCAATTGATATATGTTGCAATGTTTTTTAAATTTGTTAAAAATGCAGGAATTGTAATGTATTAAATCTGTAAAACTAAAAAAAACAACCAGTAGCTATCCCGACGACATGTCGTCGCTATAGGTATATAATCGACTCATGTGAAAAACCTATAGCGACGACTAGTCATCATAATAGATTAAACCTATAGCGACGACGTGTCGTCGCTATAGGTTTGCCGACGACATGTAGTCGCTATAGGTAATTAATAAAAATTTATTTTTTTCCCCGAAAATACAATTGACGAAAGCTGTACCGACGCCAAATCGTCGCAATAGGGGTAGCTATGGCGACGACATCTATGCCGACGACAATATTGACCTATGCCGACACACCTATGCCAAAGACATGTCGTCGACATAGCCTATACCGACGACATGTTGTCTGGATACGGTCCGAATTTGTCGTCGCCATAGGGTGTTAATGTTGTAGTGAAAGAAAACCGCTGAAAATTAAAAAAAATAAAACCCTAATTTCATGCATAACCCTAGCACGATTGCAAAACCATGCGGAGAATCAATAATAACACAGTCACTATGCCGATCATAACAACAACACTTTACAGTAATTCAGATTCACATAACAACAATTGTAGGAAATTAGACTTGCACTTGACTAAAAACACACCCAAAAGTGATGTGTGAAATGAAGAACAGATAGGTGGAATTTGGATCAATTTTCTGTGACTTTATTCTCTTCTTACAAAAAAGAATATTTGAAAACCTACATCTTCCTATATTCTAAACAAAAACAAAGTACATCTACTTATACTAAAAAAGAGCTGAATAATAGCTACCATCTAGCCCACGTATCCATGCTTAAGTGAAGCCACTATCCTTTTTATTTTCCACAAAACCCGGTCAAAGATAGAACCAAATCTTTTGCTGCAAGTTTGGATTGCAACAAACCCGATTAATCCAACAATCACCCTCTTAATCGGTTTGTTCTTGCCGATTACGTGCAACAGTGTTTCTTCGCCGTTAACCACTGACGAACACCACCACATTCACAACCTTTATTTACCGTCGACCTACCTGATGCTTCACCTATAGAACCCGTCGACAATTTTTTTTAACCAACACCATTTGGCTGTACCTTCTTACAGCCACCTGCTTTACCAAGATAACAACCACCATGATTCCTGACCTTTCCTGGACACCTGACCTCCACCTCGGTCACATCTGAATTCTTCTCTCGACTTTTGCCGGACCCTGACCTCTTCTTCGGTCGCATCCAAAGCCAACTATATCACAGTCCCCTTTAACCGCCACTCCAGTCACTGCCTAGACCACCCTTTGACAACTTCAACCCTTTACTTGTTCCAAGAGTCTTCTTCTACCGCTACTAGTCAAGAAAACCATGCTTCTTTTTTCTCTGTTTTATTTTACCTGAAAACAAGCCAAACCAAAAACCACATGTTCTCATTTCTCCTAGTTAGACTCATCGTACTGAACTACATTATCCATCTGTTACACCAAGACCATTCTTCCCTCTGTTATACTGATAGCCAATTGATATCATCATTGTTCCATTGCTACCATAATACCCGTCGACCATCTTCTCCGGGAAACCGCAGTAAACCGTAACCATCTGCTGCACCATCTTGTGCACTTCCGAACACCAACAACCCATTAGAAACCGCCATCCGTTTCCTATCACAACAACTCCCGATAACTACATGGTTAGCTCTGATACCAATTGTAGGAAATTAGACCTGCACTTGAAACACACCCAAAAGTGTTGTGTGAAATGAACAGATAGGTGGAATTGGGATAAATTTTATGTGACTTTATTCTCTTCCAAAACTGATTACAAATGAGAATATTTGAAAGTCTACATCTTCCTATATTCTAAAGAAAAAAAAATTACATCTACTTATACTAAAAAAGAGCTAAATAATAGATATCATCTAGCCCATGTATCGATGCTAAAGTGAAGCCGCTATCCTTTTTATTTTCCATAAAACCCGGTCAAAGATAAGACCAAATCTTTTGCTGCAAGTTTGGATTACAACAAACCCGATTAATCCAACAACAATAATTGAAACTTTCAAACACGGAAAGAAAGAAAGACGTGCATCTAATGGTTATGGATTGACCATAGTCAGAGTGTGGGTGAGGCGAATACAGTCCGATCATTTGACTGTGTTTCTCCTCCCTCTCAAGTCAACTAAAAATATTCAAAACCAAATAAACCCTAGATACATCTTCAATCCAAGTTCAATTCCCAACCTCTTTAACCCATCAACACATTTGCAACATCCAAATTAGATATTTCTACCTCCCATAAACTATCATCAATACTATACATATCTTCTTCTTTAAAAAAACTAGAAATACTTAAAGCACATTATTCGTCAATCTCAACCCAAGACATACTTTGATATCTGAAATTGTTGAAAATACTAAAACTGATGTTGAAAATAAGACAAAGTTAGAAACCTAAAATTGATGATATTATAGATAAACCATAGAGTTTGGATCCTTCCATCATTTCCAACATAAACAAAATCCCATTCAGAGTTTGGTACTTGAAACTGATGTTTTATTTAATCGAATATACTTCAGAAGTCGAAGTAATCGGAGGCGGCAGTACTACTAGAAAAACTGTTTTTTATGACACACATTGCATGTCATAAAAGGGAACATATGACACAAAAATGCATGTCGTTAAAGCCCACGCCATAAAGGAATATGACATGAATTTATGTGTCATAAGCTTATGACACACATTGCGTATTATCAAATCTCTTGTCATAAAGGAAGACAACACACATTTTGGTCTGTCATAATTTTAAATGTTTTATTTTTTTTTTCATGAATTTACTAAATTTTAAATTACCACACAACTAATGTCTCATAATATAAAATAAAATATCATACACAAAAAAATAAAATATATTGCCCAAATTATAATGTCATACAAATAATCATTCAAATGATAAGCAAAAATAATACATTGCTAATATGGGTTACATCTTCATATAAAACTAACAACCCTTGGTGACCCTGATCTGGATCGAATTTGACTTGGATCGGTGGTAGCGATCGGATTTTAGATACACTCTCAAAAGATTTGATGATTATTGTGACATCCCCAATTTCACGGTTAGAAAAGACCGATTTGTTTATGCTTATTTAAAATCAAAGTATCCTCTTTGAGGAATAATATTGCGGAATTTGTTCCCAAGAACATGATAATGTTATTATCAAATCATTTCTGAGGAAATGTATTTTATTTATATTAAAACGTTGGGATGTCATCGTTAATACAAAAATATAAGCATAACGAAATATTACAAGCCTTACGGTAATTAAACTAATGGCCTAATACTCCTTAAATCTCTCAGCAGAATGTATCTTTTATATCGCTACCTGTGATACAATAAATTGAGTGGGTCAGGTTGGGAAACCTGGTGAGTACATAGGGATTTCAATCTCATAATGTTATAACACACACACACACACACACACACACACACACACATATATATATATATATATATATATATATATATATATATATATATATATATATATATATATATATATATATATATATATATATATATATATATATATATATATATATATATATATATATATATATATATATATATATATATATATGGGAGCGTTCAATCGAGATCATTTCTTATTGCGAGAACATTTGAGAACAATGGACCTGACAATTTTTTTAAATTAAAATCATCAAATAATATTAATATAAATCAAAAAATAAGTAAAAAAAGTAAAAAACCCACTAACCAACACCAATCACCACCCAAACAACACCATCCACCACTATTACCTATCACCACCATCCCCACCCACCACCCACAAAAACGACCACCCAACACCATCACCACCACCCGTCACCGCCAACCACGACCACCATCCACCACTACTACCAACGCCACCCATCACCACCACCAGTCACCATGAACTTCATCCACCACCATCACCACCACCCGCCACCACCACCCACCACAACCACCACCACCACCACCAGCGCCACCCATCACCACCACCAACCACCATCACTACCATCATCACCACCACCCATCACTACCACCCACCCACCACCCACTACCAACAACACCATCCACCACGACCACCCATCACCACCACCCACCTCCACCGTCCATCACCCCACCACCCACCATCACCACCGACCACCACCACCCATCAACACTACCCGCCACCATCACGCCTAACCACCAACCACCACCCACCAAAACCATCACCCACCACCACCACCCCACCCACCACCACCACCACAACTACCGCCCACCCACCTCCACCACCCACTCACCACAAACCGTTATGCCCACCACCCGCCACTACCACCAACCACCACCTACCGCCCATCACCACCACCCGCCTCCACCACCTACCATCATCACCCTCACCCACCCACCCAACACCACCATCCATCACCACCACCAGCCATAACCACCCCTACCCACCACCCACCAAGACCACCACCTATCGACCACTGACCACCACTGACCACCGACCATCATCCATCACCACTACCCACCTCCACCACTCATCACCACCACCCGCCACCACCACCCGCCACCACCACTCCACCCATCACCCACAAAAACCACCATACACCACCACCACCCGACCACCAACCACCACCCACCACCACCACCCGTCTTCACCACCCATCACCACCAACGGTCACCACCACCCTACCCATCACCCACCGAAACCACCATACACCACCACTACCCGTCAACACCACCATCACCTATTACCACCTCCCGTCTCCACCATCCATCACCACCACCCGCCACCCTCACCCACCACCCATTATAATCATCACCCCTACAACCACCCACCATCCTACATGTCACCCCCACCACCCTTCACCACCACCACCACCACCACCTACCACCTACCACCACCATGATGGGTTTTATGTACTCTAACATTCCTATGGTACACATACAACCCTAATGCTTTGGATCTAAGTTTTCTCTAATTATACATGCAACATTGTTTTTCCAAAGCATAAAGCCTAAACTAGCATGCAAGGCAACATTTGAATCATAAAAACAGTTAGAAGATTACCTTGTGTAGTAGCTTGCTTGTCTTTGACCTTTAGGAGCCTAGAACCTCAAGTGTGATGCCGCAAATGTCTTATAACAAACCAAGAACAAGAGAATGAACTTGAGAGAGAGGTTAGGGAGATCAAAATCGGCTAGCTTCTACTTTAGCATGCATGGGGGTCGATTTTAGGGTGTTAGGGACTTCTTTTATAGCTTAGGATTACAACCATGCAAACCCTAATGACTATTCATATTTCTTAGGCCTTTTGGGCTAAACCTTTCATGGACTTTCATGTAGGTTTAGTCCAACCCTAGTCAACATGAGTCATGAGTCCAACTAGAAGTATTACTGATTTCCAGAGTGTTACAACCCAAATGGACCATGCTATTATCGGGTCAAGTACATACCGATTATAGTTATGAGCTTAGACACCTAATCCAACAGTCTCCCACTTGGATAAGTCTAATAACTATAATTGCCAATGTAGCTTCAAAATCCGAGTAGCAATCGTAGCTCTCTAAAAGCCAATGACGAATCCTGACGCGACATTTAGATAAGGGATCATATAATCCTCTGTTATTCAAGATATCATGCGGAAAAATACATGGAACATAGTCATACTTATTTTCCAACAGTTTGTTTCCCGATTTCTGATTTATTTGACATAGAACTGAATTGAACACATCAATTTAGTCCTGACCGGGTCCAACACATAAGTCAAAACAAAATCATCGAGGGGACCAAGATATCGCTTTTAATACTCTTAGGATAAAAGGAACAGATAAACTTCGACTTATATACTTATACTAACTACTTGTTAAATCATACACAACAACACGTTTTATAACATCAAGTTACTGATGCGGTTTCGCATTGTCAATGTACAACCAACTCATAATCAATAACTCATATATCTCGGTTTGAAAATTATACGATATTATCATCTCACAATCACTCGTGATAAATTTCATGAAGTGATTCATGTGAGTGTGGGTTTAGTCCAATGCTCAAATCTTATTTCAAGAGCACTCATGAATGTTTGCAGTAAACCTTTGCAATGTCTAACACCTTAGACAATCTTACAAAACCCATTCATGACAGTCTACTTACATAACCTACTCCCAAAGTATGATCGAATGTGGATAGTTTGAATAATCTTATTATTCTGGAAGTCAAAACATGCAAAATGAAACAATAGTAAATAATTGACACAAGATAGTAACTTTACTTATAAATAAAACTCCTTTTATTCAATCATCAAATGTCAATTACATTTTAGCTATTACAAGTTTCTAAATATCTATCTAATCATTAAAACTAATATCGTCCTTCAGCCCAATACTCCTTGCATGCAGCAAGTGCTTATCCCCGATGAGTCCCTTTGTAAGGGGATCTGCTGCGTTCTTCTCTGACGATATCCTCTTTACTACGAGTAGTCCTTCTTCTACTTGATGTCTTATAAAGTGATATTTTCTGTCGATGTGCCTAGATCTACCATGATCCCTTGGTTCCTTGGCTAAGGCAACTGCACTTTCATTGTTACATAAAATATCCATAGGCTCCTTTACAGCTGGTACAACTCCAAGGTCTCCAATGAAGTTCTTCAGCCATATTGCCTCCTTTGCTGCTTCGCTTGCTGCTATGTACTCTGATTCGCACGTTGAATCAACCATAATTTCCTGTTTGGAACTTTTCCATGTTATTGCTCCTCCATTAAGGGTGAATACCCAGCCCGACTGAGAGCGGAAATTATCTCTGTCGGTCTGAAAACTGGCGTCACTATACCCCGTCACTCTCAAGTCATCACTCCCACTGAGGGTAAGGACCCACTCCTTAGTCCTTCGCAGGTACTTAAGAATGTTCTTTACAACATTCCAGTGAGCTCTACCGGGGTTCCCTTGATACCTGCTGACCATGCTCAAAGCAAAGGCCACATCGGGACGAGTACATGTCATAGCATACATGATCGAGCCAACTGCAGAAGCATATGGTATTCGACTCATTTCTGGTATCTCAGCCTCGGTACTCGGACTCTAAGTCTTACTTAGTTTGGTATTGCTCTGGATAGGTAAGTCTCCTTTCTTGGAATTCTCCATGCTGAAACGTTTCAACACTTATCCAAGTAGGTTCTTTGACTAAGTCCAAGTAGTCTTTTACTCCTGTTTCTCAATATCCTTATCTCTAGAATGTAAGCAGCTTCCCCAAGGTCCTACATAGCAAAAAACTTCCTAAGCCAGGACTTAAACTCCTGCAAGGTTGGAATGTCATTTCCTATGAGAAGTATGTCATCCACATACAACACCAGAAAGCTAACTATACTCCCACTAGCTTTGACATATATGCATGACTCATCCTCGCTTCTCGAAAATCCAAACTCTTTGACTTTCTCATCGAAACAAAGATTCCATCTGCGAGATGCTTGTTTCAATCCATAAATGGATTTCTCAAGCTTACACACTCTATTAGGGTGCTTTGCATTGGCAAAACCCTCTGGCTGACTCATGTAAACATCTTCAGCCAACTTCCCATTAAGGAAAGCGGTTTTGACATCCATTTTCCATATTTCATAATCATGAAATGCAACTATGGCTAGCATAACCCTTATAGATTTAATTTTAGCCACTGGTGAGAAGGACTCATCATAGTCAACTCCAGGAGTTTGAGTAAAGCCCTTCGCAACCAATCGCGCCTTATAAGTGTGTACTTTCCCATCCATGTTGGTCTTCTTCTTGAAGATCCATTTGCACCCGACTGTCTTACGGCATGGTACATTGTCAACCAAGTTCCAAACTTGATTGTCATACATGGATTGTATCTCGCTGTCCATTGCCTCTTTCCATTTCGCAGACTCGGGGCCTGCCATGGCTTCCTTGTAGTTGTTAGGTTCATCCAAGTTTACCAGTGTACTATCATTGATAAATGTGTCACCTTCAGTAGTAATATGGAAACCATAAAACTCAGGTGCCTGTCTAACTCTAATGGAACGCCTCAGAGGTAAGGAATCGTCAATCGGTTCAACAAGAGTTTCCTTCTCGGGTTGAGCACTAGTGTTTGAGGTTCCTTTATCGCTTAACTCTTGAAGCTCTTCAAGGTCAATTTGTCTCCCACTGTCCTCTTGGCATATGAGTTCTCTCTCGCGAAAGACTCATCTCCTTGCAACGAAGACAACATTGTCACTCGGTCTATAGAAGATATATCCAAAGGATTTCTATGGATAACCGATGAAAATACAACGCTCACTTCGAGGTTCGAGCTTGTCGTGAGTTTCTTTTCTCACAAAAGCCTCGCAACCCCAAACCTTGATGTGTGCTAACGAGGGAACCTTCCCTTTCCACATATCGTGAGGTGTTTTGGAAACCTTTTTAGTTGGGACTAGATTAAGGATATGGACGGTAGTCTCTAAGGCATACCCCCATAATGAGATAGGTAACGAAGCTCGACTCATCATAGAACGAACCATGTCCAGCAAGGTTCGATTGCGCCTCTCAGCCACACCATTAAGCTGTGGTGTCCTAGGTGGCGTCAATTGTGAAACAATTCCACATTCCTTAAGATAGTCGTGGAACTCGATACTAAGATACTCTCCCCCTTGATCGGATCAGAGCATCTTTATCTTCCTGCCCAGCTGATTCTCTACTTCTTGTTTAAACTCTTTGAGCTTTTCAAAAGTTTCTGACTTATGCTTGATTAAGTAAATATACCCATACCTACTATAATCATCAGTAAAAGTCACATAGAAGCGGTTGACATCCCTTGTGGTGGATCTGAAGGGTCCACACACATCGGTGTGTATGAGATGCAACAAACCCTCACCCCTTTCACAAGTACCAGTGAAGGGTGACTTGGTCATCTTTCCAAGCAAACAAGATTCACAAGTGTCATCCGACTTTAAGTCAAATGACTCCAACACTCCATCCTTTTGGAGTTGGGCAATGCACTTCTTGTTAACATGTCCAAGACGATAATGGCATAAGCATGTTTTATCCAAACCATTGGACGAATCGATATGAAATACATTATTTCCTAAGTTATCTACAACCATCACAATTTCATATATACCACTACAAGGTAATGCTTCAAAATAAAATGTACCATTATAATAAGCATTAATACTACCAATTTCATTATTAAAAGAAAAGGTAAAACCTTGTTTATACAAACTATGAAAGGAAATAATATTTCTTGTCATATCTGACGAGTAGCAACAATTATTCAAATAAAAATTTAACCCACTACTAAGCAATAAAGTATAAACTCTAATCTTGGTGACATGTGACTTTTTCCTATTCCCCATGATCAAGTTCATCTTCCATGCTCCACATCCCTACTTCCTTTTAGTCCCTGCAAATTAGAACAAATATGAAAACCACATCCTGTATCAAGGACCCAAGAATTAGCATGTGATGAGTTATTAGACAGAATAGTATAAATACATGCGAAGGAGGGTTTGATCTTCCCATCCTTTATGTCCTACAAGTATTTGTGGCAGCTTCGCTTCTAGTGTCCTTTTTCATGACAATGGAAACACTCTGCTTCCTTTGGATTTGAGGAGGGTGTAGCAGGACCACCTTTGGACCCACTAGAAGAGGATCCAACATGGGACTTTCCCTTGTGGCTCTTTGAGGAAGCTTTCCTCTTCTTCACCTTCCCATGTCCAATTGCCAAGACAGGGGCAGCAACAGTAGGAGTAGAAACACCAGATTTTCCTATAAGACTACTTTCAGCAGTCCTTAAAAGACCTTGAAGCTTTCTTAGAGTCACCTCCTCCTTGTTCATATGATAGGTCATACGAAACTGATCATAACAAGGAGGCAAAGATTGTAGAATAATATATATGACCAACTCTTCATCAAAGTTGACATTCAGCTTCAGCAAGCGGTCCACAAACCTTTGCATCTTTTGCAAGTGGGCCGTGATAGAATCTCCATCCTTCATTTTGGTAGTAATCATGGAGGCTATGATTTCATACCTCTCCTGCCGAGCAGTTTGATGGTACCTTTCCATCAAATCCTGGTGCATTTCATAAGGCCAAAAGTCCTCATAGGACTTCTGAAGCTCAACAGTCATGGTAGCAATCATAATACATGACACCTTTGTCGTGTCCCTCTCATGGGTCTTAAACTCAGCAATCCGTTCGGGAGTAGCGGTAGATTCATCAATCTCCTTAAGCTCTTTGTCGAGAACATATTCTTTGTCCTCGTAGCGAACACCTTTGTCGCGTCCCTCTCATGTTTCGAATCTAATCATTGAAGTTCGATCCATCAAATATGACCCTCCCACATAAGTTCTTGAGGGAGAAAGTGCCAGAAGCAGTTGAGTTTGAAGCAGTGTTGGAAGACATCTGAAAAGAAAGACAAATTTTAGATTAGATAAGGATCCTTAATATAACACCCAAATGAGATATTAAGGCTAGGACCCAACACAATATTCTACAATTCGGAAGAGGGATGCCGTAATCCAATTGTAAAATGTTTGAAGGTAGGTAAATGACGATTTACCAATTTCCACCATGAAAAACGAAATTGATTATTAAGTTTTAAATGAATTGAAATTCCTAGGTTCTTTTGAGATTCATTGAACTTTTCAATGGCATGTTTAAATCTCGATTATGCCCTTCAAGTTTGTGACTGGGATGCCGAGGATCACAAACAAGGTGTGAATAACCATGCAAATTAGCTTGGTACACTTAATGTTACAAATCACCTAATCAATGTGCCGGTTAACCACACACGCTCTATTGATCCATGACTAACATCAAGCTACCATTTGCCACACATTGTCAGTCCTAAATTAGTGTGCCGGTTAACCACACACGCTCCACTAATGACTTAACAAGGTGCAAAGTGCAATTTCATGGAATATCACCATTTTCACATTTTCGTAAAGTAACTAAGATTGGGAATTTATAAAAGTTTAGTTACTTTAATAATTATCATTATACTTATTAATGAAGATTAATGTGTTAGGAGATCAAAATCGGCTAGCTTCTACTTTAGCATGCATGGGGGCCGATTTTAAGGTGTTAGGGACTTCTTTTATAGATTAGGATTACAACCATGCAAACCCTAATGACTCTTCATATTTCTTAGGCCTTTTGGGCTAAACCTTTCATGAACTTTCATGTAGGGTTAGTCCAAACGTAGTCAACATGAGTCATGAGTCCAACTAGAAGTATTACTGATTTACCTAATTAGTCACTGTAAATTTAATTAGTTTCTTTTGATCACTAAATTAATACCAAATTAATTCTTGATCAATACTAATTAAATAATGTGATTTCTCAATTAATATATTATACTTATAATATATTAATAAATCACAATAACCTCTTCCTCAAATATCCATCCTGTCAAATTGTTCCAGAGTGTTACAACCCAAATGGACCATGCTATTATCGGGTCAAGTACATACCAATTATAGTTATGAGCTTAGACACCTAATCCAACACACCAAACATCACTACACACCACCACCACCCATCACCACCACCCGTGACTATGTGTATATAATCATATGTGGTTATGTGTATCTAATCACATATGATTTATATACACAATATTCTTTTTTGTCCATATAAATCCTATGCGACTAGATACATATAATCACATGTGATTAGATATATTTAATCCTATATTTCATTATCGTGTTCTCGATTCAATAATTGTTTTTTTATCAACTTTAATAATATACGATTAGATACATATAATCACATGTGATTATATGTATCCAATCACATATGATTTATATGAACAACATTCAATTTTGGGTTTTCATTTCAATAATTTTTCTCATCTATATGATCACATGTGATTATAAGTATTTAATTACATATGATTAATGCGGACACAAATTTGTTTTAATGTTCTTGATTCAGTAGTTGTTCTTGTGTATATAATTACATATGATTGTATATATATATATATATATATATATATATATATATATATATATATATATATATATATACTCTAATAAATGAAGGTTTTTTTTTGCCACTTGTCACACTCTCATTCAATTTGTCAAATGTCATTTTGTAGTTATTTTGAAATAATTTTTTTCCGCATGTCATTTTATGAGTTTTTCTATTTTATTAAATTCAAAATAATATTTTAATATACTAATTGTAATAAATGTAGTAATAAATGGATATCAATTTCATTAATTAACTTACATTTTAATTTCAAAATTCCAAAATTAAAGCTCATTAGTTTCTTTTGTTTATTTATTTAAATTTAAAAGATAAAAAACATTTTAGTTATAGTAATTCATTATTTTTCTTATTTTTCTTATAAATTCAAAGTTCTCAAATATTTTGACATTTATATTTAACTTTTTTTTCTTAAATTAACCCATGTAGTACATGAGTCTCACAACTAGTATGTATATATATATATATATATATATATATATATATATATATATATATATATATATATATAGAAACATGTTCAAATGAAAACATTTATTTCTTTGAGAAAAATAGAACAGTTCTCAACCATTTTTTTAAAAGTAGATTTTAATCTTTATAATAAACAAACCCCACCCCCACCTACTACATTAATTATCATAGCCCATTTGAAGCAGCTCCACCACGGCCAGTGGACTGCCGCTGGCCGTCAGACGTCTAATCACCTCTAAACCGCCGGACCTCCTCCAGAACAACCTTATCGCCACTATATCGTCGCCTGACCAACAAACTCCTGCCTTTTAACTCCTTCAAGATCTGCAACACCACCTCTCACCGTCAAAATCCATCTCATCTGCCTCTCATCTTCTAGAACCATCACCAGATCTTGGTACACCGACTATGTCATCAGATCTCGTTTCCCCTCTCGTTCTAATCTTCTACAACCACAAGAGCAAAATCGTTTTTCGAAATTCAACTCAAACGCTCCCTCCATCTGCTTTACAAACACGGACTAAATCACTTATCCTCATTTAGTGAAGAAAAGTATGATATCTAACGTAGGGAAATAACAACAATGTTCATCTGGAAGTATTTTTATTCCACCAATTAGAAACCTACTTCCTAGATCTAGATCTGTAAAGCAAAAACTGACTTCAAACCCTAAGCTATCTCGATTCAGTAGTGAAAACGTCGCACCAGAAGATCCGAACATTCACGTTTGTGAACTTCCTTCAATTGTAAAGAATTCATCATGAATCGTCTCTGATTTCAGGAAAAAGGGCACCAAATTGAAAATGCAGCAACAAGAACGCCGCCTCAAAAGGTACACGTTGATTATTTTGTTGTGTTTAGAAACTATATCTGAAACAAGGTTTCTTTATGGATTTATTTGATAGGTTAGACCGAAGGGAATGAGAGGGAAGCTTCCCTTACTTTTTGTGGGCCATACCAGCCTTTCTCTCACTTTCCTTTCCCTCACCTAAAACCCAAAGAATGGGTGAGAAGGGTTTCCCTCACTATTTTTTTTAAATAAAATTAATTTTTTTATGATTTATAATTTTTAAATTAATACTAAACAAAAAATTTTAATAAAAAATAAAAGGCATTTTATTAATTAAAATAAAAATTACATTATACCTAATATTTAAATAAGTAGAAAATTAAAAAACGCAAACAAAAAATCAAACAAAAAATCAAAATACGTCACTCAGAATCATCGTCCTCGTCATCGACCTCATCTTCTTCCTCATTCCCCCGAACGTCACTCTCGTCATCAGAATCTTCGCTCTCGAAGAATATATCAGAATCCTCGTCTGGTTCGTCAAACAAATCATCGCGAGAAAACTCTATCGGGGGCTAAATATGAGCCCTATAAATGTGCTCCACCAAATCAGCACGAAGGGCGTGATGAATGTCGCGATTGTGTACTTCTCTTCTATTCACCCTATACTCTTGTGTACCAACGGCTACTCCTTCGACATTTGGAAAAACTTCATTTTCGTTGTACCGACATATCGCTCTTCCTTTGTCTTCAAGAATCATATTATGCAATATGATACATGCATACATTACGTGCTGTAACCTTTTCACTTCATATGACCTTGCCCCGATTTCTAGTACTTGCCAACGTCTCTTAAGTACACCAAATGTTCGCTCCACATCCTTCCTAGCTCACTCTTGCGCCTCTTTAAACTCTTTCCTTTTCGGGTCATTAGGACATGTAAACGATTTCATAAAAACAGACAAGGGAGAATATATACCGTCAGTAAGATAGTAGCCACACTTATATGCTACCCCATTTGCTTGAAAAGGTACATTGTGCGACTTTCCAAGGTAGATATCGTTGAAAACCGGCGACTGGTCTAGCACACTGATCTCATTGTTTGCACCAGCTGGACCAAAGAATGCATGCCATATCTAAAGATTATGTGATGCGATAGCCTCGAGAACAATCGTCGGCTCTTTGTGGTCGCCTCTCATGTACTGACCACGCCATGCGTTGGGGCATAATGACCAACCCCAATGCATGCAATCGATACTACCAAGCATTCCAGGGAATCCATGTTCTTCATGCACCGTGTACAATTGGTGGATATCGTTGATAGTTGGTTTGCGCAAATATCGTTGCCCCGTAAACCAAACAGATCGATTTGCAGAACTTGTACACACACTCCCGCACGGTATGCTCTGACATCCTAAAATACTCGTCCCATTTGTCTGCGCCCATGCTATATGCTAACTGACGAATTGCAGCCGTGCATTTTTGAATGGGAGAGAAACCTTTTATCCGCCTCGCATCCATTTTCCATTGGAAATATGGAAAGCGGCCTTCTAAATCGCCAACAATACGTAAGAATAGTTTCTTCCTCATCCGGAACCGACGTCGAAACTTTACAGCATAGATGTACGGAGGAGGCGGATGAAAATAAGACTTGAAATTGTATCCTAAAGAAATTGATAAAAAAAGGATTATTAAAAAAATATGTAAGGGGTCAAAGTGTAACTTTAAAATATAATAGGGGATCAAATCGTAATGTATAAAATACCAATAATTTAACTTTAAAATTATGAGGGGTGAAAACTGTTAAATAAAAAATAACCGAGGGGGAAAAATTATAAATATGAAAATCTTCTATGACCATAACCTAAATGGCTATTTCCAAAAAAAACTATTGTTTGACATTTAATAATGCATGCTTGACAATATATAACATGATTTGGTTTTAGTAAACTTGGATTTGGAAATAGAAAAAAGAAATATTAATCGTGGCAACATCATAGAAAAAGAAATGGACACGACAACACAATCGACGGATAAAAATAGAAGTTGGGATGAATAGTGATACGCCTCACAAACCGATTTTGATAACTAATATATATATATATATATATATATATATATATATATATATAATTTGAAGAAATATATAAGACATAAAATTATATAGATTAAAAAGGATAGTACTTCATAAAAATGCATTTTATAGAAAATAACGTGTCTAGAACATTTTGTATCTATAAAAGAGATATCATATAAATATAATTGCTATTTTTTTAAATACATATAATCATTTGTGATTAATACATATAATCATATGTGATTAAGTACATGAGAATAAGCATTGAATTGAAAATGTGAAAATGAATCTTGTTTACATAAATCATGTGTGATTAAATACATATAGTCACGTGATTAAATACACGAGAACAATTATTGAAACGATAACGCAAAAAAAAATATTGTTCACATTAATCATATGTGATTAAATACTTATAATCACATGTAATTAAATACATGACAAATTATTGAAACGAGAATTCAAAAACGAATCTTGTACATATAAATCACATGTGATTAGATACACATAATCACATGTGATTATATGTAACTAATCACATATGAATTAGATGGACAATGTTCGTTTTAACGTTCTTGATTCAATAGTTGTTCTCTTGTATTTAATCAATGTGATTATATGTATTTAATCACACATGATTTATGTCTACAATATTCATTTTTGCGTTCTAGATTTAATAGTTGTTTTTTGTCGACATTAATCATATGTTATTAATTTACATATAATCACATGTGAATAAATACATGAAAAAAATTATTGAATCAAAAACTCGAAAACGAATAGTATATATATAAATCATATGTGATTAGACACATCATACATATAATCATATGTGATTATATACACGAAAACAACTGTTGAATAAAGAACGTGAAAACAAATCTTTTGTACATAAATTATATGTGATTAATACATAACCAGATGTGATTAAATACACAAGAATAAGTATTGAATCTAGAACACAAAAACAAATCTTATCCATATAAATCATATGTGATTAAATACATATAATCACATATGATTATATGCATCTAATCATATATAATTTATATGGAAAATATTCATTTTCGTGTTTTCGATTCAATAATTATTCTCGTATATTTAATCAAATGTTACTATATGTATCTAATCACATATGATTTATATAGACAAGATCAACTTGTTCTTGTCTGTATAAATCATATGTGATTAGATACATATAATAACATGTGATTGAATACATGAGAATAAACTATTGAATCGACAACTCTAAAATGAATTTTGTCCATATAAATCGTATGTGATTAGATACATTTAATCACATGTGATTATATACACGAGAACAACTATTGAATCAAGAACGTGAAAACTAATCTTTTCTACATAAATTATATGTGATGAAATACATATAATCACATGTGATTAAATACACGAGTCCAACTATTAAGTCGAAAACAAGAAAATGAATATTGTCCATATCAATCATATGTGATTAAATACATATAATCACATGTGATTATACACACAAGAACAAGTATTAAATTAAGAACATGATAACAAATATTTTCCATATAAATTATATGGTATTAAATACGTATAATCACTTGTGATTAAATACATGAGACGAACTATGGAATTGAAAACGGGAAAATGAATATTATCCACCTAAATCATTTGTGATTATATGTATCCAATCACATATCATTATTTGGGCAAGATTTATGTTTGCTCTTTCGATTCAATAATTTTTCTCGTGTATTTAATCGCATGTGATTTAATGTATCTAATCACATATGATCTATCTAGATACGATTTAATGGTGGGTGGTGGTTGGTGGTGAGTGTGATGGTGATGGTGGTGGTAGGTAGTGATGATGGGTGGTGGATGAGGTGGTGATGATGGTGGAGGTGAGTTAGGGTGGTGGATGGTGTGTAGTGGTGGTGGTGGTTGGTAGGTGGTCGTGGGTGATGGTGGTCATGGATGATAGTTGGTTTGTATTGGTTGTGGGTGGTGGGTCGGTGGTGGTGGTGTTGATGGGTTGGTGATGGCGGGTAGTGGTGGCGTGTGGTGATGTTTGGTGGTAGTGGTGAAGGGTGGTGGGGGTGACATGTGGGGTGGTGGGTTGTGGTAGGGGTGGTTGTTAGAGTGGGTGGCGGGTGATGGGTGGGTGGGTGGTAGTGGTGTATGGTGGTTTTGGTGGGTGATGGATGCGGTAGTGGTGATGGGTGATGGAGGTGGGTGGTGGTGGTGGTCGGTGGTGATGGTGGTAGTTTTGGTGGGTGGTGGGTGGGGGTGGATGTGGCGGGTGGTGGTGGTGGTGGGTGGTGGTGGTGGTGGGTGGTGATGGGTGGTGGGTGGGGGTGGTGGATGGTGGTGATAGGTGGTTGAGGCGGGTGGTGGTGACGAGTGGTGGTTGGTGGTAGTGGCAGGTGGTTGTCGTAATGGTCGGTGGTGGTCATAATGGTGGGTGGTGGATGGGTGGTAGTGATGATGGAGGAGGTGGGTGGTAGTGGTGGTGGTCATGTGTGGTGGTAGTGGCAGGTGGTTGTCATAATGGTCGGTGGTGGTGGCATGTGGTTGGTGGTCGGTGGTGATGGGTGGTGGTCGTGGTTGGCGGTGGCGGGTGGTGATGATGGTGGTGGGTGGTGGGTGGGGGTGGCGGTGATGGGTGGTGGAGGTGGGTGGCGGTGACGGGTTATGGTAGTGGTGGGTGGTGTTCTTTGGGTGGTGAGTGATGTTGGTTAGTGGGTATTTACTTTTTTTTATTTTTTGATTTATATTAATATTATTTGATGATTTTAATTTAAAAATTATGTGGTCCACAATTGTTCTCAAATGTTCTCGCAATAAAAAATGTTCTCGATTGAACGGTCCCATATATATATATATATATATATATATATATATATATATATATATATATATATATATATATATATATATATATATATATCAAGGTTGTAAAAATCGTTTGACGGTAGCTTGACGGTTGACAGGTGTTAAGGGATTAATCGGTCTTGGCGGAGATTTATCGAGGATTAATCGGAGACCATAGATTATTAATAAAATATTAAAATTAATTAAATATTAATATATCTTAAGAAAAACAAGTACTTCAAATTTAGAAAATAAGAAAAATTGTAATTTGGAAATACGAAATATGAACATTTTGGTATAATATTTGAAATTTTGAAATTTTGGAGTAAAAAAAAGTTGGTTTTTTTAATTTTTTTAAAACTTTTTTTGACCTTTTTTGACTTTTTTTTGACTTTTTTTGACTTTTTTGACTTTTGTTGACCGATTAATCCCGTCGAGGCCGATTAATCCCGCCAAACCCGATTAATCCTAAATTTCCGATTAATGCCCTAATCATCGACGGTTGGAGAACGCCAAACGATTAATCCACGATTAACCCCGATTTCTGCAACCATGATATATATATATATATATATATATATATATATATATATATATATATATATATATATATATATATATATATATATATATATATATATATATATATATACTAGGTGTGAGACCCGTGTATTACACGGGTTTATTAAAAATAAAAATTTAATATCAATATATAAACACGAAATATTTTAGAAAGTAATACTTTACATAACAAAAAATGTAATATTTTAGAACATTTGCAAAAGAAATTAAATCGTTTGGAGTATTTATGAGAATTTATTATCAAATTAATAGGATGATTTTATTTCCTTATAGAATCCATTACAATTTTATGGAATTTTATTTTAAGAAAATGGAAATTCCTAAAAAATGACAAGTGGAAAATAAAAATTTTAAAACTCCCAGAAAATGACAAGTGTCAAAATGAATGAAAAGATGACATGTGGCAAAAAAAACTTTCATTATTAGAAATGATATATATATATATATATATATATATATATATATATATATATATATATATATATATATATATATATATATATATATATATATATATATATATATAGGGAAAAGTTCAATAGAGAACCATAATTATTGGTTATTCAAGGAACCAAATCTTTTTTTCAATTTCTAGAGCTTATTCTTTATCCAAAAAAAAATCTAAAAATATCTAAATTAATATTTAACATTGTGAATGTGAAAAATATTTTTCGGATTCACCGTGTGAATCCGGATTCACATTGTGAATTTTCAAAGATTCACATTTTGAATTTGACGTAATAAAATAAAATCGAATTTGATATCATTGGAAAAAGGATAAAAAGTTATGAATTTCTGTATTTTTAGTTTTTTTTTGATAAAAAATAAGTTCTAAAAGTTGAAAAAAAGATTGGCTCCTTGGTTCCTTGGTTAATTATGGTTCTCTATTGAACCTCAACCTATATATATATATATATATATATATATATATATATATGGTGAGGTTCAATAGAGAACCATAATTAACAAGGAACCAATCGTCAGCGTCGAAAATCATAATTATCAACGACCAAAGAAATAGATGTACACTTGTACATTGGACGCACATACACCGGATTATTTCAAAAAATACACCTCCTTACCAAAAAACCCACCTCTTTTTTTCGTTTAAATTTTTTTTAGGTCACATTTTTTATCGAAAAAAAAACGAATATACCGTTGTTCTCGATTTTTCGTCATCTTTCCATAGAGATCCATGATGATATATAAAAAACGATTTTTTTTTCGAAAAAACCCACTTTATTTTGTTAGTGTTTTCAATATTTAAGTTTATTTTTATCAAAAAAAGAAAAACTAATTATACCAAAAAATATTAATTTTTTGTACTCTATTAATAAACATCTACACCGACTAAAAAAAACCTCGATCAGTGTAGATTGACACTGTGAATCTAAACTATAAATATTTCAATTTTTAACATTCACAATGTGAAAAAGCTCGATCAGTTCAGATTCACATTGTGAATCTGACTTGCTATTATGCACACTATGTATCTGAAAATGTTCACAAAAAAACCCTCGATCAGTGTAGATTCACACTGTGAATCTAAACTGTAAATATGTTAATTTTTAACATTCACAATGTGAAAAAGCTCGATCAGTTCAGATTCACATTGTGAATCTGACTTAATATTATGCACGCTATGAATCTGAGAAAGTTCACAATGTGAATCTGAAGAGGTTCAGAATATTAATCTGAACAGGTTCACAATGTGAATCTGAACTGAAATATCGTTTTTTTACATGAATATGAATATATGTTTAAAAAGTACAAAAAAACATGAATTTTGATATATTTATTAATTTTTTTCTATAAAAAATAGACCTTAACTTTTCAACAAAGAAAATGAAGTGAGTTTTTTCGAAAAAAAAATGTTCGTTTTTTATATATCATCATGAATTTTTTTGGAAAGAGGACGAAAAATCGTGAACAACGGTATACTCGGTTTTTTTTCGATAAAAAACACGGCCTAAAAATTTTAAACGAAAAAAAGGAAGTGAGTTTTGTTATAATCTGGTGCATGTGCGTCCATTGTAAAAGTCTACAACCCTTTATTTTGTCGTTGATTGCTTTAAATTTCGACGCTTTGGATTGGTTCATTGGTTCGTTGATTAATAATGGTTCTCTATTGAACTTTTCCATATATATATATATATATATATATATATATATATATATATATATATATATATATATATATATATATATTCAAATGAGAACATTTACTGATTTGAGAACAAATGAGAACAAATATTGACCACTAATTAATCCTTATTTATTGGGTGTGTAAACGTCTCACACACTCTTTCTCTCTCTCACACACACTCTATTACTCTCTCTCTCTCTCTCTCCCTCTCTCTCTCACATCTTGAAGATACATCTGGACCACCATCAAGATCGTCCGTCGACCGTTAAAATTTTCATAACGATGTCGGAACCATGGTAACAACCCCGGAAGCATCGTAACATCTCCGGAACCACCTGACGACTGTCTTTTCATTATATCCGGATATGCTTGGTCGTCATCTCCCTCCGCTCCCACCATCAAAAACCACCTCTTCCGCTTCTCCTCTTTCTGAATCGTCACCAGATCTCGTTTCACCGGCCACAAGATCGTGATTCCCGATTTCGTTTCACTGGTCACAAGATCTGACCGGACCTGAAGCAGAATGTTATCATATTTTTTTCCTGATCTGGTTTCAGCGACATCCCCACCTCCACCATCAAACTACAATTGTCGGTATCAGGTTTACATTTATTTTATTGAGATTTCCTTTATATTTTCCCCACTCCTCCTTACAAATATTTCTTCCAATCTACAATTTCAGTTACTTGTGAAGATAAGGAGCTTCAAGTCTACTGACAGAAGTAGTTTTAACTAAGCTTAATCTTGATAAGGATATGAAGTCGTTGCTTGATCAAAAAGAAAAAGGTCGTGTTGCTGATAAATCTAAAGGAAAGTTTACTGTTGATAATGTTGTTACAGGTGCATCTCTCCAAACAACCGATCAGGTTATGTTTTCTTATTTATTAGCTTATGGAATTCCCCTTTTGTTATGTTGTTTTGATATGATACCCATTTTTGAGAGTTACTGTTATAAATTTTGCAAACTAATGAGTTTCTTGCTCTAGCTTTCTGGATTTTATGAACTTGCTTATGTTTTGCGGTTACTTGTTGAGTAGATTTTTTTATGAACACCAAGTTGTTCGATGAAATGCCTCAATGAAAAAACCTCCACAAATAAATCAAGAACAAGGTGGTGTATTTATTGTTGCAGTTTGCAGGTGCTTGTTGACTGTTTTTTTTTTCTGAAATAGCATCATTTTGATGTCTCTGTTTAATTTGCCTCTGTTTTTTTGACTAGCCTTTATTTCCCCAAACATATTCAACAACTTGAATGTTTGGTTGTTAAGATTATAAACTGGATTTTATATTCTTGCATAGTTTCCCCAAACATATTTTGATATCTTTGTTTAATTTGCCTCTGTGTAGGACTCGAAAGAGGTGACTTAAAGAGCTTAATGGGTTAAGTTGGCAACTTAACCCTAATAAGTATGAAAGTGACATTTTATTTGAAAATCCTTAACTTTGAACCCTCATTAAGCCAAACATTAAGGCTTGTCAACACGCTGTCGCGCACGTATTAAACAAATAAATTTATCACTGCTGGTTGCACTAAAAATATAGCACAGGGAAGCAGGGTCGAATCCTCAGGGACACAGCCTAAAAGTCAATGCCTTTTTGCATCAGGCACATCTAGTCAAGAAACAGAATATAAAATGGGGGGTTTTTGATTAAAACTAATAACTAGAAATGCAGTGATAATAAAGTAAACGAAAATCAATAATAAAAATGGTTTCAGCTCTGTTGTGACTTTCCTAATCATGCAACTGATCCAGATCTGATTATTTGAGATGCGTTCTATCTAAGCTGGTACTGAGAAAAACTAACAAGCTCTAGTAATTTCTCTTTTACCTTATTTAGTTAACCAAAACAAGCTCTTCAATTAACCCTAACTTTTTATTGTCTAATCAAACAAGCTCTTAATTAAGATCAGAAAAGTTGCATTAAGTTCTTTGTAAAATTCCCAGCAATACCAAATACTTCTCACAAGCTCGGAAGCGTAAAGGTATGATTTTTACAGTTTATAATAAAGTCAAATCCCAAACACGGAACCGATTTATTACTTGTTACTTTTATCAGTTGACAAGAACAATTACGTATTCTATAACTGATTAACTGGAATGATAAAACCCTAGCTAGGTGATCAGACTAACAAGAATCAAAATCAAACATTCATTAAGAACAAAACTGAAGAATCTAGATAGAAACACAAATCAAAAACCAGATCTAATGATCAATCACATGAAAAGTAATTGTCTTTGCAGAACTGAAAACTAAGGTTTTAGCCAGACATGGCTAAAGACTGATAAAAAACAATAAAAAGAAACATTAAACTACTAAATCTTACTAAACTAAACGTAGGAGATGATCCACAGTCTTTAGATCTTCAGAAATCGCTAAAATTGGAGAAGAAACGCCTACAAAATCGTATTTTCGTCGTCTGGTACCTCTGGAATCGCCAACTTAGGTTACTGGAAGGTTATAAGGTCTATTTATACGTCCATCAGCAAAAACGACGTGCCTGCGATCGCAAAGGGCATACCTGCGATCGCAGGTTTTGAAGTAAACGCGTCTCGTGCCTTTTTAATGAAGTAGGATGCTATTCTGGAACTTTTTGGCCAATCTGCGATCGCATGTACACAACTTGAGATCGCAGGTTTTCATTTTTCACTTCCGGATGAATTTTGGGCACAAAAGAACCTCGAAGACAAGTTGCGACCTAACCTGCGATCGCAAAAGGGCCCCATTCGATCGCAAGGGCACAACCTGCGATCGCAGGTTTTCCTAAGACGTCCGAAATTTCGTCTACTTTTCAGATCATTTTTAATCGCGTCAATCGGAGTTACGGTTCTCGAGATATGGTCAAAATACTGACAGGGGGTCAAAGCTGCCAGCAACATCCTTTAACTTTAGATTGTAGATTCTTTCTTCGTGTGATCAATTCAATCGAATGTTTCTTGACCAAATCATCTTGAAAACATTCCTCAACATACTCCATAAGTCCCAAGCTCCATTTTAAGCTCCAAACACGCATCCAACTGCTCCCAAAGCACTGCTCCACTCGAACTATCTGAAATTGACATAAAAACATGAGCAGTACGGGAATTCTAACGAAAGACATGAGCTGAACATTATTTATCTAAATGACATGCAAATGTACAAAATATGATGCTAAAATGATGATAAAAACTACCCTATAAGATGTATAAAATGGCATCTAACAAATCTCCCCAAGCTTAAACCTTACTTGCCCTCAAGTAAGAAAAAGATATAACATTATAAACAAATGGAAAGATGTAGATAACCAAAAAAGAAACTTAGAATAAAACTAAAAGAAGATTAAGGAAACTAAAAATTTAGACTTTATCAAAACACTTCACTATTTTTTTGTTCACATGATCAGATTTCACAACGAGGAAGCTCCAATGAAATCACTACCTAGACAACAGTCTCAATACTTTATATTAACAATTCAGATTTCATATTTAATAAGTTAAACCAAGCTTGAGCAAATAATTTTTACGCCGAATTAAATTTGTAAAAACAATGTATTTTTAAAAAAAAAAATTCACGAAAATTCGTTTATAAAAACTTAGCTTGACCAACCCCTCCTTTTTTTCTGAACTCGTCTAGTAAACGCGGTAAGCTCCATTATGGACAGAAAATCCAAGCTTACCCCTATGATTCCACTATCGAGGGATCAATCTCATTATACCACACATCTTCTTTGTCTCGATCAACTCTTCAGATGTAACTTTCTTGCTTCTTGATTTCGACTTGAACTTGACTTGGATTTGACTTTGAATTGCAGATTTCTTCAAGTTGTTTGATGTACCATTTCTAACATATATATTGACTAGGCGCAGATTTTACTTTGAGGCCCACCATATCTTCAATATTTCAAAAATGATAACTATTTTGTGGGTATAACAAGAGTTCCATCCCAACCTCAAAAGGCGTAGTAACTATAGGGTTCAGTACTTCAAGAAATGATAAGGGTTATCCAATCTAGGTTCTTTTTAAGGCATCTAAGGAAATTATTTTCAAAACACTGTTCGTTTTTCCATCACACACTTCCATTGTAAAAATTATCCGACTCTTATGTTGGTTCATATTGAAAACATTTAAAGCACTTGAAAAAAAATAATTCTTAAAATTGATTGTAACGAGACTGTTATTTTCGGCAACTATCACACTTCATCTTAACAAAGCTATCGAATGTAAAAAGATATCCTCATCTCATGTAAATAATTTTTTTTGTTATGCAGAAAATAAAAAAAAATAACAATAAATTAAAATATTTTTGGGTTTTTTGTTCTCTTATTTATGAATGCAGAAAAATAAAATATTTTTTAGACTTTTTTTTTTGAAATTTTTATATGCAAATTGTAATGCCCGTGTTTCTAGGCTAGGCATTTATATTGACATTATAGTCTAGGTTAACCTTTGTAACTCATTTTGAAGAAATGAAAAGAAATTATGTGAATATTATGTGAATTATGTGTTTTATGCTTAATTATTAGGGCTTAATTAATTAAGAATAAAAATGAGCGTCAAAAATTAAATTTTAGATAAAGCCGATATCTATTAAGAAACTTGTAGTGGGCGTAACAAGGATTACAGATATATAAAGAATGTCGAAATCCGAGTTATAACGAAGAAGTTATGACCTGTCGAAGTTTCGCGACAAACCGGCACGGGGCCGAATGTCCTAAAAAGTGAGTTTTCGATAAACTACTTTTTGGCCTTAGTGATCTAAACGAAAGTTATAGAGAGTAATTTTACCTACGCGTGCATATAAAGAACGTCAAAAACGGAGCTCATATGCGAAAGTTATGGATTTTAGAAGTTTTGGCGCGAAAATCGAGAAAATTCGCATAGTCAAGTTTTGCCACGTCACCTTCGCTGAAAGAATGCCACGTGTCCGAAATTGGTGAGTCATGCGAAGCCATGTGTCGCCTTCCCTCGCATGAACAGTAGCTGCGTGTCGGATTCTGATTCGACCGAAGGGAGGCCCAATCCGAAGCTCGCAGCTGGACCGAGCCTCGCACCCCTTAGCCTCCGAGCCTCGCAGATGGACCACTAGACCTCGGTCCAATCAGCAGCTGCCACCGAGGCCTTCGCACGTGCAGCCACCTGCGCACCCTCGCCTGCGGACCCCACCACCAGAACCGACTTCGGACCCCTATAAATAGAAGGGTCCTGCGAGCCTTCTCGGGTACTTTTGGGATTTCACCATTTTTCACCCCTTTCTTCATATTTTCTTCATCTTAACATTCCCCAAAGCCCCAGTATCGCTTATAAGCCCCGGAATACGCCACGAAGAGTCCGTGAAGCCCGGAAAATTTATCTTTTCGGTTTCGAAGCCCGACCTTTGCAGAGCCCGATTTCTCAATAAAACTCCCGGTTTTATTAGAAACGAACGTTTTAGGAAACGAATTGCTGCCCGATTTTCATCAAAACATGTGAGTGTATAGTCACTTTCATTTTACACATAGATATGAAGTATTTACCTTATAATACGTGCTATGTGCAAATATATTAATTGTTTATTTGAGGTGACTGTTGAGTTGATGTTTTATACAAGTTTTAAACTGTATAAGTATTTTTATCTACAAATATGTTGGGTAGAACATGGGTAGATAGTGATGTGTGATAAAATAAAAGTAATGAGAGGCCTCGATGTGATTTGTGATTCAGTCATCTAGCGGAGTTTGGATGACGACCACGAACTTTCTAGACAGTCCAGTGGGAAACATTAGCAGGTCTGCAACCTGTACGTGTTAATGGACTAGAGTGTTCATTCGCTGTACTCCATCCCCCTCATGGTTGCCTTTAGGACATGTATGGCTGAGGAAACCCCTTAGCAGTAGTGTCCATCCCGATGATATTCTTTAGGCTAGGTCCCTTGTGAAAAGTGTTTAGGGACGTAAAGTGAGGATAACGGGAACGGGTAATCAGGGTTATTGTTGATTGGTGAACTTAATAAGTTTATTATTATTGTGGGTTGAAAACCCTATATGCTCACCAGGCTCCCAAGCCTGACCCACTCAGTTTTTTTATGATTACAGGTAGTGGACCCCGAGCATAGTCGGAGGATGACGTGAGATTTTTGGATTATAGGCCAATAGTTGTAAATAACTGTAGTAAGGCTTATAATGTCTTGTTTATGCTTTTGATCTGTATCGGAACATGACATCCCGAGGTTTTGATATATATGGAAAATATATACCTTCTCAATGAAGGATTTTGATAAACTTTTATCATATGTTGTTTGGGGACCAATTCCGCAACATCTTTTGAAAAGATTTCTCTGATTTTATTTTAAAAAGCATAAATTAAATCGGTCTTTTCTGGCCGAGAAATTAGGGGATGTCACAGTTGGTATCAGAGCATTAGTTTATGCGAACTAAGAAATATCCTACGATTTCTAGACTTAAACTTAGAATGCTAAGTGATGATTGTGAGATGAGTGTCTACCATATTTTAGACACGAGCACTAGTTTATTTTAGGAAAGATGCCTAAAATGCCCTTATGTGCTAAATGCTATGTGTTTGCCATGTGTGCCATTATTTGTTCGGATCTATGGTCTGTTGCCGACCGGATCTGGAAACCTTATGTGTGTAGGATTCTAAGCGTATGATTACGAGATTAGAACTAACATGTAAACGTTTCGGAGTGATAAGGGAATTGAAATATCTAACAAGGATAAAGACCTAAATTCGCCTTATTCGGTATATAGATTGTAATGGCAAGAACTCGTAGTGGAGTTGCAAATGCAAATGGAAACAGGGATAAACAGCCTCAACCTCAAGTAGTTGAGCAAGTACCTGTTGTAGGAGCTGCACCTGAGCCAATGATGATGGCTGGGGTACAAGCAATGATGCAGATGATGCTAGATCGCCAGATGGAGGAGACAAGGCGATTACTACAACAGCATAGGGAAGAGACTACGATACCTGTTGAACATCCTGTATTAAATGAAGGGCAATCAGTAGGAGGGAACTACAGTGGGACTCTTGGTCAAGCCAACCCACCGATAGTTAGACAAAACAACCAGGATGGAGGAGTTGATGGACGCGGATGCAAATACAAAGATTTCATGGCATCTAAACCACCATGTCTATCTGGGTGTCCGACACCGGTGGAAGTCATGAATTGGATCTCCGAAATGGAGACGATGTTTGAAAGTTGTGAGTGCAGCGACAAACAAAAGACCGCACTTGCAATTCCTCTGTTAAAGTCTGGTGTGTTGAGCTGGTGGAAATTACTAGCTGATTCGATGCCTAAGGGAGAAGCTAGTAAGATGTCTTGGGAAGATTTTGTGGTACAACTGAAATTGCAGTACTGCTCTAAGCAGGATCTTCTGGAAATTAATAATGAGTTCCAGAATTTAAAGAAGGGAAAGATGAGCGTTACTGAATACGCTGCTAGTTTTACTGAAAAGATGAAGCTTGTTCCTTACCTAGTTCCAACTGAACTCTCTAAGGTCAACAAGTTTGCCCTCGGATTACCAGCGGACTTTGGTCCGATGGTAAAACAAGCAACCACTTTGAAAGCCGCCATCTGGGCTGCTAAGAATGTGGAGGTTCAGATCAAAGAGAAGGGTCTGGAGAGGGCAAAAGTTGGTGAGAAGATAAAATTTGAAGGAACTTCAGGTTCCAACAAGAAAAGCAAATTTTCTAAGTCTAAGAAGTTTGGAGGAGGAGGAAGTGAAGTGAAATGGTGTGAGAAGTGCAAGAAAAAGCACTCTGGGAAATGTAGCGAGGGGGTAACTTGCTACAAATGTGGAAAGACTGGGCATTATGCCAACGTGTGTCCATCCGACAAGAGGGTATGTTTTGAGTGCCATGAAGAAGGGCATGTTTTTAAAGACTGTCCAAAGAGGAAGGATGCAGCAAAGCCCAATCTACCACCAAAGCCGAAGGCGAGAGCCTTTCAGATGACCCTTGAAGCTGCAAAAGAAGAAGTCGATGTCGCTTCAGGTACCTTTCTCGTAAACGAATTGCCTTCCCAAATTTTGTTTGAGTCTGGAGCCAATTACTCCTTTATATCGCATGAATTTGGTAGAAAACTAGCTTTGCCTGTAGATAGACTAGTTAATGCCTTATTAGTCGAGATTGCTAGTGGCAAGTTTGTACCTGTTAGCCATCGTATGAAAAATATCCTCATTGACTTGGATGGGAATAAGTTCCACGAGGAATTATTGCCTATCGAGTTAAATGGATTCGACATAGTTTTAGGAATGGATTGGCTTAGCGCCAATGATGTCGAGATATTATGTAGGAAGAAGATAGTAAAAGTAAACCCGCCAGGAAGAGAGTCGTTTATGGTGTACAGAGACAAACGCAGAGTAAACTCTGGAATCATTTCCCTAATGAAAACCAAAAAGTGTTTAGCCAAGGGGTGTACATCATATTTAGCGTTCGTGATCGATGCTAAGAAGGAAAAGAAGGAGGTGCAGAATATTCCGGTGGTGTGTGATTATCCGGAAGTCTTTCCCGAAGATCTTCCCGGATTGCCCCCTGATCGACAAGTTGAGTTTCGTATCGACTTGTTACCAGGAACGACACCGATAGCAAAAACACCGTATCGATTAGCGCCAACCGAAATGAAAGAACTTATGACACAACTTCAGGAGTTATTGGACAAAGGTTTCATTCGACCTAGTTCATCACCCTGGGGAGCCCCTGTGTTGTTTGTAAAGAAGAAAGACGGGAGCATGAGAATGTGCATCGATTACAGAGAGCTGGATAAAGCGACAATAAAGAACAAGTATCCGTTGCCGAGGATCGATGATCTGTTCGATCAGTTGCAAGGTTCGAGCTATTTTTCGAAGATCGATCTTAGGTCCGGATACCATCAACTAAAGGTGAGGGAGCAGGATATCGAGAAGACTGCGTTCAGAACAAGATATGGACACTATGAATTTTTGGTTATGTCGTTCGGATTAACCAATGCCCCAGCAGCTTTCATGGATTTGATGAACATGGTTTGTAAACCATACCTTGATAAATCCGTGATAGTATTCATAGACGATATCTTGATCTATTCGAAAAGCAAGCAGGAGCATGAGAAGCATATGCGTGAAGTGCTGGAAGTTTTGAAAAAGGAGAAGGTGTATGCAAAGTTCTCCAAATGTGAATTTTGGATTCAAGAAGTCCAATTTTTAGGTCATGTGGTTAACCAAGAAGGGATAATGGTTGACCCAGCAAAGATTGAAGCTGTGATGAAGTGGGAACAACCAAAAAGTCCTACGGAGATTAGAAGCTTTTTAGGATTAGCCGGATATTATCGCCGATTTATCCAAGGCTTTTCTTCGATCGCTACTCCATTAACAGCTTTGACCCACAAAGGACCTACTTATGCTTGGAATGAAAAGCATAAGGAGGCCTTTGAAAAGTTAAAGAAGAGACTGTATGAAGCACCAATTCTTTCGTTACCTGAAGGAGTTGAGGACTTCGCAGTCTATAGTGATGCCTCTGGAGTTGGGTTAGGATGTGTTCTGACCCAAAGGGATAAAGTGATAGCATATGCATCGAGGCAGTTGAAAGTGCATGAAAAGAACTACCCCACTCATGATCTGGAGTTGGCAGCGGTAGTGTTCGCCTTAAAGATATGGAGGCATTATCTTTATGGTACTAAGTGTAAACTTTTCACTGATCATAAGAGTCTTCAATATCTCTTTAATCAGAAGGAATTGAACATGAGACAGCGGCGCTGGCTGGAACTACTCAAGGACTACGACTGTGAGATACTTTACCACCCTGGTAAAGCAAATATTGTTGCTGATGCTCTCAGTCGGAAGGTAAATCTTGAAAAGAGAAGGCCAAGAGCGTTGAGAATTGAAGTTGTCTCGACAATTGTGGAAAGTATAAAGAAAGCTCAGGAGGAAGCTTTAGAGAAAATTGACCAGAAGGAGGAACGTTTGGGCAAAACGTTGGTGTTTGATACAAACGGTTAAGGATTGAAGGTATTCAAAGATAGGATTTGGGTACCTAAGACGGGAGGAGTAAGAGGTCTTCTGATGGAAGAAGCTCACAAAACCATGTACTCGATTCATCCCGGCAGTACGAAAATGTATAGGGACCTAAAACCCTATTACTGGTGGCCGACGATGAAGCTCGATGTTGCTAAGTATGTGGCCGAGTATGTAACTTGTGCTAGGGTTAAGGCACAACTTCAGAAACCGTATGGGAGTTTAGAACCTTTACCTGTACCCATGGGTAAATGGGAAGATATCACTATGGATTTTGTGACCAAACTGCCCAGAACAAGGAACGGTCACGACATGATTTGGGTGGTCGTTGATCGCTTCACTAAGAGTGCGCATTTCATAGCCGCTAACGAGAAATGGTCTATGGATAAACTTGCGAATTCTTACGTGAAGGAAATTATGAGGCTACACGGTGTTCCGTTAACGATTGTATCCGATCGTAACAACCGTTTTACCTCAAGGTTTTGGAGAAGTCTACAAGAGGAATTGGGTACCAAGTTGTGTTTGAGTACAGCTTACCATCCTCAAACCGATGGTCAGAGCGAACGAACGATTCAAACATTGGAGGATATGCTGAGAGCATGTACCCTAGAATTCCAAGGTAACTGGGATGAACACTTACCTCTAGTAGAATTTTCCTATAATAATAGTTTCCACTCGAGCATCAAGATGGCACCTTATCACGCATTGTATGGGGAGAAGTGTCGAACGCCATCATGCTGGTTGGAAGCTGGGGAAAAGCAGTTTATGGGACCTGAGATAGTCCATCAAACTGCTGAAAAGTTGAAAGTGATAAGAGAAAGGATGTTAGCTGCTCAAGATCGACAAAAGAGTTATGCTGACAAGAAAAGACAACCGATATCCTTCGATGTTGGAGATTCAGTTTTACTTAAAGTCTCGCCGTGGAAGGGACTTATAAGATTTGGTAAGAGGGGAAAGTTGAGTCCAAGGTTTATTGGACCATTTAAAGTTCTTCAGAGGATCGGGAATCAAGCTTACAAGCTAGAATTACCGGAAGAACTGGAGGGTATTCATAACACATTTCATGTGTGTTATTTGAGAAAGTTTACGGGAGATGTGCCCGACATAATTCCCATTTCTGAGTTAAGGTTGGATGAAAACAAGAGGTTGATTGAAGAACCTGAGGCAATCGTTGACCGTAAGACTAAGAAGCTGAGACGCAATATGGTCGATTTAGTGCTTGTGCGTTGGAAACATACGAATGGGCCAAATATCACTTGGGAAACGGAGAGTGACATGATGAGTCGCTACCCACATTTGTTTGCTGATGTGTGATTCCGGGGACGGAATCATCCTAAGGGGGAGAGAATTGTAATGTCTCTGTTTCTAGGCTAGGCATTTATATTGACATTATAGTCTAGGTTAACCTTTGTAACTCATTTTTAAGAAATGAAAAGGAATTATGTGAATATTATGTGAATTATGTGTTTTATGCTTAATTATTAGGGCTTAATTAATTAAGAATAAAAATGAGCGTCAAAAATTAAATTTTAGATAAAGCCGATATCTATTAAGAAACTTGTAGTGGGCGTGACAAGGATTACGGATATATAAAGAATGCCGAAATCCGAGTTATAACGAAGAAGTTATGACCTGTCGAAGTTTCGCGACAAACCGGCACGGGTCCGAATGTCGTAAAAAGTGAGTTTTCGATAAACTACTTTTTGGCCTTAGTGATCTAAACCAAAGTTGTAGAGCGTAATTTTACCTACGCGTGCATATAAAGAATGTCAAAAACGGAGCTCGTATGCGAAAGTTATGGATTTTAGACGTTTTGGCGCGAAAATCGAGAAAATTCACATAGTCAAGTTTTGCCACGTCACCTTCGCTGAAAGAGTGCCACGTGTCCGAAATTGGTGACTCATGCGAAGCCACGTGTCGCCTTCCCTCGCATGAACAGTAGCTGCGTGTCGGATTCTGATTCAACCGAAGGGAGGCCCAATCTGAAGCTCGCAGCAGGACCGAGCCTCGCACCCCTTAGCCTCCGAGCCTCGCAGATGGACCACTAGACTTCGGTCCAATCAGGAGCTGCCACCGAGGCCTTTGCACGTGCAGCCACCTGCGCACCCTCGCCTGTGGACCCCACCACCAGAACCGACTTCGGACCCCTATAAATAGAAGGGTCCTGCGAGCCTTCTCGGGTACTTTTGGGATTTCACCATTTTCACCCCTTTCTTCATATTTTCTTCATCTTAACATTCCCCAAAGCCCCAGTATCGATTATAAGCCCCGGAATACGCCACGAAGAGCCCGTGAAGCCCGGAAAATTTATCTTTTCGGTTTCGAAGCCCGACCTTTGCAGAGCCCGGTTTCTCAATAAAACTCCCGGTTTTATTAGAAACGAACGTTTTAGGAAACGAATTGCTGCCCGATTTTCATCAAAACATGTGAGTGTATAGTCACTTTCATTTTACACATAGATATGAAGTATTTACCTTATAATACGTGCTATGTGCAAATATATTAATTGTTTATTTGAGGTGACTGTTGAGTTGATGTTTTATACAAGTTTTAAACTGTATAAGTATTTTTATCTACAAATATGTTGGGTAGAACATGGGTAGATAGTGATGTGTGATAAAATAAAAGTAATGAGAGGCCTCGATGTGATTTGTGATTCAGTCATCTAGCGGAGTTTGGATGACGACCACGGACTTTCTAGACAGTCCAGTGGGAAACATTAGCAGGTCCGCAACCTGTAGGTGTTAATGGACTAGAGTGTTCATTCGCTGTACTCCATCCCCCTCATGGTTGCCTTTAGGACATGTATGGCTGAGTAAAACCCTTAGCAGTAGTGTCCATCCCGATGATATTCTTTAGGCTAGGTCCCTTGTGAAAAGTGTTTAGGGACGTAAAGTGAGGATAACGGGAACGGGTAATCAGGGTTATTGTTGATTGGTGAACTTAATAAGTTTATTATTATTGTGGGTTGAAAACCCTATATGCTCACCAGGCTCCCAAGCCTGACCCACTCAGTTTTTTTATGATTACAGGTAGTGGACCCCGAGCATAGTCGGAGGATGACGTGAGATTTTTGGATTATAGGCCAGTTTGTAAATAACTGTAGTAAGGCTTATAATGTCTTGTTTATGCTTTTGATCTGTATCGGAACATGACATCCCGAGGTTTTGATATATATGGAAAATATATACCTTCTCAATGAAGGATTTTGATAAACTTTTATCATATGTTTTTTGGGGACCAATTCCGCAACATCTTTTGAAAAGATTTCTCTGATTTTATTTTAAAAAGCATAAATTAAATCGGTCTTTTCTGGCCGAGAAATTAGGGGATGTCACAGTTGGTATCAGAGCATTAGTTTAAGCGAATTAAGAAATATCCTACGATTTCTAGACTTAAACTTAGAATGCTAAGTAATAGAGTTTGCAACTTTCATAAAAGGTCTTCCCAAAATAATAGAGTTTGCATATAACTGACAGAAATATTTTCAGAAGGAAAGTCGTCATTATTAATTTTAAAGTTTACAACTTCCTCATCAAACTCCATTGAAAGTGTACCACCAAAAACATCAATTTTTGTTTTTGTAGTTTTCATAAAAGGTCTTCCCAAAATAATAGAGTTTGCATCAGAAGTGTCCAAGTTTCCCATGTCTAATATATAAAAATCAGCAGGAAAAATCAGATTATCCACTTGGACAAGAACATCCTCAAGCACACCTTTTGGGTGTACTGTTGAGTGGCCAGCCAACTGTATAATTGTCCCGGTCTTTTGTAAGGTTCCCATTTTTAAATTTTCAAAAATAGAATAGGGAAGGACATTAACTGAAGCTCCTAAATCAAGCATGGCTTTTGGAAAATCAAGGTTCCCCAATTTACAAGGAACTGAGAAAATCCCCGGATCCTTATACTTTGGAGGCAAACCTTTTTGCAAAATTAAAGAAATATTTTTGCCAGCTTTTAAAATCTCATTAAATTTCAATTTTTTCTTTGAAATACATAAATTTTTCAGAAATTTAGCATAGCGAGGGATATGTTGGATAATATCTAAAGTGGGATTTTTACCTCAACCTTGTGAAGAATTTCCATAATATCTTCATCATCTCTTTCTCGCTTCGTGCTCCTCAGTCGCGATCGGAAGGGCGGTAGTGGCTTGTATTCTTTCAGAATTGGCTTGGGTAGTGTTGGAGTTTCTTTTTCTTCCAGCTTTTCAGATTCTTCTTCAACCAACACCTCTTCAAACTCTTCAGCTTCAGCTTCTTTTTCTATCCGTTCCACATCTCCTTCTTCTATCAGAACCTCTTCAAACTCTTTTTCATCTTTGTTTTCTGGTTCAGATGAGCTTGGGCCTTCAAATGTTTTCCCGCTTCTCAAGAAAATAGCACTCACATTATGCTTTGGATTGTTTTCAGTATGTCCTGGTAACTTTCCTTGAGACTCCAGACGACCCACAGAAGTGGCAAGTTGAGACACCTGTTGCTCCAGATTCTTAATACTAGCTCTAGTTTCGGTCTGGAATGCTTGGGTGCTAGTGGCAAGACTTTTTACTATATCTTCTAAGGCCACACTGGAGCTACTGGGTTGATGTTGGAAGTTTTGATTCTGGAAATTCGAGTTCTGAAAGTTGGGCTGAAAGTGAGAATTTTGATGAAAATTTGTCTGCTGAAAACCCGGTTGCTGAAAATTTCGTTGCTGCTGAAATCCGGGTGGAGGCTGAAATTGTTGTTTCTGCTGATAATTATTCTAAAAATTCTAGTGGTAGCCCCCGACAACTTTTACTGCAACTGTATCCTCTTGCAATATTGGGCACATGTCAGTAGGGTGATCAGTCTTCAAGCAAATCCCACATTGTTTCTTTGCAGCTGCTTTTTCTTTGGTCAGGAGCAGAACAGCTTTCGTCAATTCAGATATCTGAGCTTCCAGATGAACATTGTTGACTTCATTGACACCCCTTGGTTGATCTGGATACCACTCTTCTTCATTTCCAGAGTGTTTAGACTCGATTGCCAGCTTTTCGATCAGCTCTCTAATTTCAGTTGGTGTCATATCACCCAAAGAACCACCACTGGAAGCATTTATAAGGCGTCTTTCCATGGGTGTCAGACCTTCACAGAAGCAATTATAGAGCTGGTAATCACTAATTCCATGTTGGGGGCAACGTACCAGAAGCTTCTTGAATCTTTCCCAGTAAGTATGTAAAGCTTCTCTTTTTCCTTGTTTGATCCCAAGGATTTCTCTTCTGAGACTGGAGACTCGCGTTTCTGGAAACTATTTCTCTAAAAACAGCCTTGCGAGTTTTGTCCAAGTGGTGATGGAACTAGATGGGAGTTCATACAACCATTCTCTTGCAGAATCTTGAAGCGAAAAGGGGAATGCCCTTAGTTTGATCTGGTCTTCAGTAACTGCATGAGGCTTCATTCCAGAACAAACCACATGAAATTCCTTGAGGAATTTATGTGGGTCTTCCTTTTCCAATCCTCTGAAAGTAGGAAGAAGGTGAATCAGCCCAGATTTAAGTTCGAAGTTCTGGGCTTTCGGAAAAGTGATGCAAAGGGGCTGCTGGTTGACCTCTTGAGTGGCCCACTCTCTAAGGGTCTTTTCTGCTTCGTCTCCACTCATGTCTAATTCTTCAGATTCGGTTTCTGAAGAGTCTGTGGTTTCAGATTTAATGGAGGAAGGTGGGGAATAAGTTTTATAAGGGCTGTTTTGAGGAGAAGATGGGGGTACTTTCGGAAAAATCGGATCTGATTCGTTCCACAAGGGAGTGCCTTGTGGTGTGGAGGTTTCTGGAGGTAGGGAGGATGATGAACTAAAGAGACCAACTGATTGTTTTTTTCTTGCTGCTTCTTTCTTCAGTTTCCTTGCAGTTCGCTCGATTTTTGGATCAAAAACAAAAGGTGTACCTGAACGAAAAATTATTTGCATAAAACTATTAGAAAGCACCGTGTCCCCGGCAACGGCGCCAATTTGTCAACACGCTGTCGCGCACGTATTAAACAAATAAATTTATCACTGCTGGTTGCACTAAAAATATAGTACAGGGAAGCAGGGTCGAATTCTCAGGGACACAGCCTAAAAGTCAATGCCTTTTTGCATCAGGCACATCTAGTCAAGAAACAGAATATAAAAGGGGGGGTTTTTGATTAAAACTAATAACTAGAAATGCAGTGATAATAAAGTTAACGAAAATCAATAATAAAAATGGTTTCAGCTCTGTTGTGACTTTCCTAATCATGCAACTGATCCAGATCTGATTATTTGAGATGCGTTCTATCTAAGCTGGTACTGAGAAAAACTAACAAGCTCTAGTAATTTCTCTTTTACCTTATTTAGTTAACCAAAACAAGCTCTTCAATTAACCCTAACTTTTTACTGTCTAATCAAACAAGCTCTTAATTAAGATCAGAAAAGTTGCATTAAGTTCTTTGTAAAATTCCCAGCAATACCAAATACTTCTCACAAGCTCGGAAGCATAAAGGTATGATTTTTACAGTTTATAATAAAGTCAAATCCCAAACACGGAACCGATTTATTACTTGTTACTTTTATCAGTTGACAAGAACAATTACGTATTCTATAACTGATTAACTGGAATGATAAAACCCTAGCTAGGTGATCAGACTAACAAGAATCAAAATCAAACATTCATTAAGAACAAAACTGAAGAATCTAGATAGAAACACAAATCAAAAACCAGATCTAATGATCAATCACATGAAAAGTAATTGTCTTTGCAGAACTGAAAACTAAGGTTTTAGCCAGACATGGCTAAAGACTGATAAAAAACAATAAAAAGAAACATTAAACTACTAAATCTTACTAAACTAAACGTAGGAGATGATCCACAGTCTTCAGATCTTCAGAAATCGCTAAAATCGGAGAAGAAACGCCTCCAAAATTGTATTTTCGTCGTCTGGTACCTCTGGAATCGCCAACTTAGGTTACTGGAAGGTTATAAGGTCTATTTATACGTCCAGCAGCAAAAACGACGTGCCTGCGATCGTAAAGGGCATACCTGCGATCGCAAGTTTTGAAGTAAACGCGTCTCGTGCCTTTTTGAAGTAAACGCGTCTCATGTCTGGAGCTTTTTGGCCAACCTGTGATCGCATGTACACAACCTGCGATCGCAGGTTTTCATTTTTCACTTCCGGATGAATTTTGGGCACAAAAGAACCTCGAAGACAAGTTGCGACCTAACCTGCGATCGCAAAAGGGCCCCATGCGATCGCAAGGGCACAACCTGCGATCACAGGTTTTCCTAAGACGTCCGAAATTTCGTCTACTTTTCAGATCATTTTGAATCGCGTCAATCGGAGTTACGGTTCTCGAGATATGGTCAAAATACTGACAGGGGGTCAAAGCTGCCAGCAACATCCTTTAACTTTAGATTGTAGATTCTTTCTTCGTGTGATCAATTCAATCGAATGTTTCTTGACCAAAGCATCTTGCAAACATTCCTCAACATACTCCCAAAGCACTGCTCCACTAGAACTATCTGAAATTGACATAAAAACATGAGCAATACGGGAATTCTAACGAAAGACATGAGCTGAACATTATTTATCTAAATGACATGCAAATGTACAAAATATGATGCTAAAATGATGATGAAAACTACCCTATAAATTGCATAAAATGGCATCTAACAAGGCCCTTAGGTTAAATTGAATTTCACATCTCTATAGTCTAATAAGTAACCAACAATCGTGTTAAAAGTGATAAACTTAAGGCTTAACCATTAATTCCTTAATAGAACACCAAAAATGATTTAGAAGATATTATGATCAATTTTCCCTAATCTGTCCTCCAACTTCTAAAATTTGTGCAAGTCAATACGAACATCTAAAAATCATGAGACTTAGTTTTCTGGAAATCTTAGTGTGTCTACTTTCTTCAAACTTTGAATCAAATTTCGAAATTCCAAATCCTTGAGGGATAAAATTGGCAATCTTCTCAGGCTGGTCCATGCTGTCACAGATTTCATGCACTGTCTTCAAAAAATCATAATAAATTCATCAGAACTCCAAATGCCAAAATTCCAAATCCTATAGTTAGATATGGATGTATAGTTTCCAACATATAAAGGGACTGATGTAATTCTTAGTAGATTGATACAGTTTATTCCAAGAGTGTCGAGTGGTCCAGAAAGTGACAAAAAATTAAGAACCCTAAGAACTCCCATTAGTTAATAAATATTTACATGATATTCTTATTAAACATGTGAAAATCTTTTTTTCTCTTTTTGATACAAAAAGGTCAAAATTGTAATTTTTTCTGTATAATATTTTCATTCTTATATGCTCTCATATTTGAACACAAAACTTATATAAATTACAAGTGTTGGGAATAAAACCCTAATTGTGATTTGATGAACAAGATGCGGAAAATAAGAACAAACACAAATAAAGAAGATATGTCGAATGATCACTCGATTTATTCAAACATGAGGAATAAATTACACTTTCAGCATAGACTAAAGAATCTAACACTACATAAGAAACCTCACAACGTGGCGGCTACATTTTGCCTCACTCTTAACCCTAATTGTGAAGAATACATGACTATTTATAGGGAAAAGACAAGTCTTGGGCTTTTAACCTACACTTCATCAAGGGGGCTCATTGCCATCATCCATGGAGTACTTTGAAACCCTACAACAAGTTTATACAGTTCATTTATAGTTTAATTCACAAAATTCACAACTTAATACAAACCATTTTATAATAATTCACAAACTCAAAGAAATAAAAAATTCAAACTCTACTACTACCACCACTATACGCTGCCACCAACCACTTGTACCAGCATCACAACCATCATTTTCTTCTAAATCATATCTGTAAATAAAGTCATGCATTAATAACTTAAATACTACATTCACAGTCTAATAGAACCATTTATTTCACTAATTTTGAATTTAATGCAAAACTATTATTAAAACTAATGTATTCTTACATACTTATACAACACAAAAAATAAATATATTCAGAAGAAAATTAACAAAAGAATTTATACATAAATCATTCATATTTTAAATTGTGAATTTAATATATTAAGTCGTGAATAAAATTTACATTATTTCAAAAGCAACCAAAAAAATTATAAAATAATCATAGCTTAATGTCAATTCATTCACAGCTTAATACAATCAATTCATAATTTAATACACAAAATTTACAGCTTAAATTCATAGTCTAAAAAGAAAATTTACAGTTTAATGCAGTCAATTCACAATTTAAAACACAAAAATCACAGTTTAGTACACAAAATTCAAAGTTTAATACACAAAAAGTATGCATCCACAACCATATTTTCAACTTAACACTCTTTATACATTCAATTCAAAGTTTATACACAAAATTCATAGCTTAATACAAGTAACTTCTTACTTTCATATGCATTATTCACAGCTTAATCTAGTCAATTTACAGTTCAAACAGAAAATTCATAGCTTAATGTTATCAATTCGTAGTTCAAAAAGAAAATTCAAAGCTTAATGCAATCAATTTACAGTTTAAAACACAAAAATCACAGCTTAGTACACTAAATTCACATTTTAATACACAAAAAGTACCATTCACATCTATATTATCAACTTAAAACACTTATTACAATTAATACACAATTTAATATAGAAATTTCACAACCTAGTATAATAAATTCAAAGTTTAATTTTAAAAAAAAATTATACATTCACAACTTAATAGGAGTTAAAACTAAGATTAACAAAATTATACAACAAATGAGAGATTAAAACATCAAATTCACACTTTAACAGAAAAAAAACAAACAAAAAAATAGTTTAAGACTCTCTTTCATAGTATTCACTACTTAAAACCATATCAATTCACTCATTCACCGTTAAAACGAACTTTAACATAACTGAACATAAACTTTGAATAACATTTTTATGCAAATATTATAAAAAAAATTAAAAACAAACATGGATTCACAATTTAATAGCACTTAAAAGTTAAAGTCAAGATTAACAAAAAACAAACAAAAAATGAGATATTAAAATATTAAATTCACACCTTAACAAAATGAAAAATGATCGAAAGAAAACTATTTTTTTCATCACTAATATAAATGGTGGAGCAAGATTTTTAGCATAAAAGGGTTTATGTTATAATATAATTATATATACTCTTAAAAAATAAAACTCAAAACTTGTATAATTAATAATTCAAAATTTGAAAATATAACTAAATTCTTAATGAAACAAAAAAACCATAAACTTATATAAAGCTAAAAATAGAAAAAATAAATAAGAATCAAAAGCAAATGTAAAATTTAAATAAAAGCCAAAGCAAAACCAGAGAACATCGAATATCATATTTATATAATGAAAAATAATGAACAAAACTTAAAATTTAATATGATAATGAGAAGTGAATTGGTTATTGCAATATAAAGAAAAACAATATAAAGCACGTTAGATAATGCACACTAAAACTGACAAAATTAAAAAGAAACAATATAATATTATCTAGGTTATACGATGTACAAGCTAACAAAATTAAAAAGAAACAGTAGAATATTACCTTGATCTATCTCCAAAATTGAAGTCATTCATCAGCTATCTTTTTAACAAAAACACTGGTAAGCAGAGATAAAACTCCTGCCTCTCCTGCAGCAAAGATGTTTTGAAGTTGTTTCTTCCCCAGTGGCCAGTGAGTAACATAGTTTTTCGAATTTTGAAGTTTTAGTCAGTGATTATATACGACATAACTAATTGCTTTCGATTTCAACAATATATGTAAGGCACAAGTGGTAGAGTAGCAGCATGGGTGGTATTTGGAAAAGAACAAGGTGGCTTGAGGCGATCAAAGATGAAATAGATCTTGAAGGAGGCGACTGTTGTGGATAATTTTCGTTTGCCCAACTCATAGATCTGTCCTTGATGCTTGTTGTCGCTGGTAGATCTTGCATCGTCGGACATCGGAGTTCGTAATCTAGCCTTGTAACATCCAAAAATTTTACGCCAAATTTAAACTTTTTCAATCATAAATAAAACCAAATAGTATTTGTTTACAAAAAATGTTTTCAATCATTATTCATCAGAGTGTCCCAATAACCAGATCATAAGGATGAGGAGTGGTAAGGTCACGCCTTCGCCTTGCCATGATCTCCTGAAGTACCTGAAACAATAAACTGAAAACTGTAAGCCCGAGGGCTTAGTGAGCTACCCCCAAAATACCAATACCACACTGATAATACCATATCAATCACCAATGAACATCAACATGCATACTGGGACTTCGGCCTGACTGGACCGCCCTGCAGGGCCTACAGTCTATCTGAATCTGTCCCGAGCCTTCGGCATAACTGGAACGCCACGTGGGCCTACAGTCTCCCCGGACCGCTCATAGGGTGTGTTGGCCTTCAACACAAAGCAGGACCGCCTCAACCCATGTAACAAGCAAATAACCATGTGCGCATAACTAACATATATTGGCATATACAAACATAAAACATAGCTATCTCACTGATCACCAAACATAGCAATCTCTCATAACTAGAGCACTGACCTAGCAGGTCACTACCATATCAATCCCTACGGATCATAAGAGCATAACATACTGTCTATCCTGATTCTGATCTAACAGATCATATCCACATGTAGCATACCATAACGATAACAACTAAAGGATCGGCTTTGGTGCCTTATACCCTATCGATATACTGAGGATAACTCACCTTGCAGATGTCGACTCGGTAGATAAACTTCAACCCTCAGATCACTGCCACAAACTCCACCACCTATTACCATAGTATTATCATACCCATAAGTTCCCAACCATTCAAGGTACCCCATAAGCCAACTAATCAAACCCTGGTCAAAGTCAAAGTTATCAGTCAAGGTCAACAGTCCATGTTGACCTTGACTCGCCGAGTACCCTCGGCTACTCGCCGAGTTCCTTGAAGTACTAACCCACTCGCCGAGTCACCTGAGTGACTCGTCGAGTTCCTTTGGTTTACGATCGAGACCCTAAGGCCACTCGTCGAGCTTCCTTCTTGCAACTCGACAGTTACACGCGTATACATAAATTGGGGAAACCTCAACCGACTCGCCGAGTTGTTCATCCACTCGTCGAGTCTACGTCAATCTTCATCGGACTCGCCGAGTTGTTCTTCCAACTCGCCGAGTTCATGCCTATCTTCATATGACTCGCCGAGTCGACCATGCGACTCGCCGAGTCCCTTCAGTCCTTTTTTCCATACAGACTCATTTGAGCCATGCAGCGGCTCCAAACTACAGATCCAAGCTTCTAAGGCATGCTTTTCACGTAAAGTTGCAAACTTTACGTGCATGCATAGCTACAAAGGCTCTTAAGGTCAAATCCAAGCTCACAATGGGGGTTTCATACTCAAAGAGGCTTCATACATGACCAAATTCGGAGCTTTATGACTCTAGAACTCAAGAAGGGTACATATCTGAAGTTACAATTTCAGATCTAGCTCATATCCCACATTACCATCGCAACCAAACCATAAAAATCCTAGATCTCAACCAAAAGTGGTCTAGAAGGAAAAAGAAGAAAAGGTGACGACTTGATACCTCTAAATGATGCTATCTGACGTAGATTTCTGATTTCCCACACGTCCTTGCTCCTAGCCTTTTGTTCTCCAAGCTCTTCTTCTCAAAAGATCTCCTCTCCAAAGCTTTAGACACACAAGGAAGAAGCACCACACGAATTAGGGTTTTCTGAGCTCTCAAAGGACTGCAAAGAGGCCAAAGGAGGCTTATGTGTCACACCCCCAAACCAGACGACGGAAACGTCTGGGGGTGGAGGACTTGAATTGTAGTATCACAACACATGCATCATAGTAATCAAAGTACAAACAACCATTGTATTTAAAAAGTATAAGTATTTACATGTGTTCAATCATTGTATATTGAACCAAAATATAGTTATACAAAAGAAGATATGACTCAACAAAGCTCCATCTTCTCAAAAGCTCGGGGAGTACCTGTGTATTATTTCCCTGAGAATACAAGTAATTTGAAAAGAGAGTATCAACATAAAGTTGAGTGAGTGCATAAGTGTTTATGTTTAAAAGAGTATCTCTGTATCTTGTATATGTAAACTGTTCCAGAAAATCCTATATTTTCTGTTTGTATATGAAAAGTAGTTTTATTCCCATAAAACCGTTCTCTGTGTATTAATGTTTTGTATTTGTATTACTTATAAAAACTTGTAACTGAGAGTGTGCCTGGCTCCACCAGCTGTTGTTGAAAACTGTATTGAATCTTTGTATTTTGTATTCTGTGAACTAGTACTTTGAAGGTGTACTTTCGTTTAGTTATTTATACACTAACGTATTGTTAATATCTTTTTAATGAGTTATTATAACCATACTATGACTGATGGCCTGAAACAAACGCTTTGTGGGCGTTTAAACTGGTGATAACAATTGCCACTCATCTAACTGTAGCTAGCAGCCTGAGTGCGGGGTTGTCAATCCCGATATAGATCTACACACGCTTGTTTCGATCCCCGGCTGGAGATTCTGGTTATAATGTCAGGACTTTTCTATGTTGTCTAAAATGAATTAAACAACCTGAATCTAGTGTCTCATAAAAAGCATATAAATATTACATGTATATTAGTTTGAAAACTCAATCATTCTGAAATAATGATTGACAGTATATTCTTTGAATCAAAACCCAATCATTCTGAAATAATGATTGACAGTATGTCCTTGAATTAGTATTTCCAAACATGTATTTGATAAGTGTAAACCTTGATTTGTTCTGTATCAAAACCCTAGTTTCTTGTGTATTCTAGTATACTTGTATCATGAATTATTGTTCTATGTATAAATTATACCTATTATAATTTATATGTACTCCCTGATTGTGTATTTAACCATGTTTGCATGTAATCCCTTGCTCAGCATGTTACAAAGGTAGTTAAACTGATGAAATAACTATTATATTTATATACATATACAATTTTATATATAAGTAAAATTTAAACGACACTCGGACAAGTAACCGGTACTTTAAGCCCACATCCAAACAAGGAAAAGGACCCAGAATGAGTTATCAGTCCTAAGCCTTTTAAATCTTATTTATATACATATATATACAAATATGAATTTTGGGGAAAAATATAAGATTATAAAAGAGTTTGATGTTTTGAGTATTTTTAGATAATTTAATGTTATTTTATCATGACTTGAATCATGATTTTATAACACAAAGTTCTTGTGTTATGCTTGTATTTCCCCCCTTAAAATAGTAGAAATTATGAAAATACGGGGGTATGAACTCACTTGATAGATGGTGAACCGGACAGAGTTTCGTTTCACGAAAAGGAGTTTATTTGTCGAGAAACCGGCTCAAATTGGGCAGAGTTTCGACAGGAGAGAGGTTACTTCTCGGGAATCTCGAGGCTTCGAGGCTTGTTTAGGGTTCGAGACTTGATACCGGGGCTTTAGGGGTTGTATATGAGCTTAGGGGAGTGGAAAATGTGAAAGAGAATGATTTTTGGGGTGAAAAAGTGTAAAAAATCCGGAACCCTCGCATGCTATATATAGTCCGAAGGTTCGGACCCGAAGCTGCGCGAAGGTGACACGCGTCGGACAGGTGGCGAGGCGAGGGGACTTCTTCGGACCGGAGGCTCGCTGCTGGCTGGCTCGGATTGGACCAACCCTCGGTCCAATGGGAAGGAGACACGTGCGAAGGGGAGGGTCTGAGGTGTGTGCGAGGGGTGTCTCCGGGGCATCTCCTGCGAAGCTGTTTGCTTCTAAGTGGACCTCAGTTGCGGTCCAATCAGGAAGTGCCACGCATGGGTTCGGTCCACTCAGCAGCTGCCACGTGCGAGGGTGACGTGGCATGCGAAATTGCCCGGTTTTTCCCATTTTTTCTTTATTTTTGTGCCAAATTTGCGAAAATCATAACTTTCGCATACGAGCTCCGTTTTTGGCGTTCTTTATATGCACGCGTAGGTAAAATCATACTCTACGACTTTTGTTTAGACTTCGTCGGCTAATTTTGACTTTATTTTTAATATTATTATTTTAAACAGACCGGGACGGGAATCCGTTAAAAATTCATAACTTCTTCATCTGACGTCCGTTTTCGTCTGTCTTTTTACCGTTGTACTACTACCGACGAGACCTTCAATTCTCATTTAGGTTGTGTCGGCTAAAAATCGCTCGATCTTTATTTCGAGTTTTTAGCTGTACACTGCTATACTGAAACTTAGAAAAATCATAACTTCCTCATACGAAGTCAGATTTTTCCGTTCTTTTTATGAAAGTTCTCGGTTTAAATAAACTACAACTTTCATTTAGATTGTTAAGGCTAAAAAGCCTTTTATCAAAAATTCAGTTTTTACACTGAACAGTGTTTTGTCGGTTTTGTCGCGGATTTTCGATTGGTCATAACTTCTTCGTTATAACTCGGATTTTAGTGTTCTTTATGTTTTTGGAAACCTTGTTACAATCTCCATCACTTGGTTCATCCCAATCGAGATTGCTAAATAATTTATTTTTGAGGGTCAATTATGTAAATATGCACATTATGCTAAAATTTCTCTTTATTATTATAAAAAGAACTATACATTGACCTAAACTATTACATAGGTTTGAAATTACGTTTTGTTACATTATGCTTCCTTAAATAGGGTGCAAAACCCCGGAATTTAGGGTTTCATTTGCCAGCTCCTACTCGTCGAGTCCCTTCATGGACTCGACGAGTAGGCCACTAAAACACGCGGACCAACCCGCTGCTACTCGACGAGTGGGGCAGCCAACTCATCGAGTAGACCTTGGAACCAAGAAATTCTTACATGAACCAATACCTGAGAATCGGGGCGTTACAAGCCTCGCCTATCGTCGGTGGTGTTGCGGTTGTATGTAGTGGCGATTACAGGTATTAAATCACAGATCTCGAGATGGAGGAGGAAGACGTTAGTGGTGGATCTAGTGCAGAAATCACAAATCGGGAGGCGGAGCTAGTGCATACTTCTATTCTGATGAGCCGGTGGTGGTCCGACATCGGCGACGGTAGCAACGACTGGAGGTTGCCGGTGGTAGAAAGAGGGAGGGACGTGCGAAGTTGATGTTTTTGAGAATTTTGAACAAATGAATCAGATCTGCTTTTTAGATATTATTATTTGTTTGTGAAACTAGGCTAAGATATGTTGTTATTTACGTTCATGCCACTATTTTTTTAATAATTGTTAGATAAAAATGTGTTTTTTAATTTTTATAAACATGTATTTTTGAAAAATGAAAAATATACTCTTAACTGTAAACTAAAAGTAATGGTTCTTAATATTTTTTGGTTTTTATTTGAACCTTACCTATATATATATATATATATATATATATATATATATATATATATATATATATATATATATATATATATATATATATATATATATATATATATATATATATATATATCGTATGCTCTAGAATACATCAATAAGACAGAAATGACATTTTTGCTTTTTTGAATGATATGAAAATTTACAAATTATACAAACCCTACCATTGCACCGCCGCGGTAAACATGATCACATGGTGGGGACGGTGGTGTTGAACCACCATACGGTGGCCACCTCCGTCATTAGGTGTATGTACGTTTCAACCACAAAGGCACCTCTCTTTGCTGCCTTGGCCCCACTCTCGTTGACATATACGTTTTGCGTTTGAACAAACAAATATTACCAAAGATACATAAAACTACAAATATCCAATTAAATGATTCTCAATATTCAATTTTCCAATAAAATGATCGACCCTACTTGTTATTACATATGAAGACATGCTTTTGATGGTTGTAGTCAAAGCTGTAAATTAGTTATTATTATAATTTTTTGTCCTAGTTATCTTATTTTTTTTAACCTTTTCTTTTTGCTAAGAATAAATAAAATATATCCAACATACTTTTTATATAATTTAAAAACAAAAATATATTATTTGTAGTATATTAAAACCCATATATTGTTTTAAAAATCTAATTTAAGAATTTCCAAGCTCCGAGAATTCAACCTATCTTACTTGGGTTTACCGATCGGCGAAAAAATAAACAGAACTAAAGCCGAGGATGTGCTTTCACAAAAGTTTAGAAGAAGACTTTCCAATTGGAAAATGAAAATGTTATCCATTGGGGGCGTCTCATTCTTGTGAGCTCGGTTTTAGAGAGCTTAGGCATTTAGGCTATTTTTGGCGTATTAACTAAAGAAACTAGTTGTTAGTTGAAAAACTGACTAATAGCTGAAAATCTAGCAGTTAAATAAAAAGCTAGTTGATAAAAAACAGCGTTTGATAAAACTAGCTGAAAGATATAAATGACATAAAAGGACATTTAAATGAATGTTTTTCTATAATTACTTAACGAGTATATTTGAAAATTTTGAAAAAAAAACTCATAAAAAGCTAGTCTAATGATGTGTTTGCCGCGCCACAACTAGTTTATTTTTCGAGCTTTTTGAAGTCGTTATGTTTGGCAAGCCAAAAAGTAGCTTATAAGCTAGCTTTTTAAAAAGCTACTTAGACTGGCTTTTTATGAGCTTTTTTAAAATTTTTCCAAATATACCTCTTAATTAATTATAAAAACACATTCTTTTATATGTCATTTTATGTCATTTCATAATTTTCAGCTACCTTTTCAGCTAGTTTACCAAACGTCATTTTGTATCAGCTAGCTTTTATTTAACAGCTAGCTTTTCAGCTAACTGCTAGCTTTTCATCCCAAACATAGCCTAAGTAGCTTTTAAAAAAGCCAACTTATAAGCTACTTTTTGGCTTGCCAAACATGACAACTTAAAGAAACTCGAAAAATAAGCTAGCTTATCAGCTAGCTATGACGTGTCAAACACAACCTTACTATTTGTCTTTATTTTCTATGTCGGTTGTTGTTAATAGGAATCTAGAGGCATGCAGATCTCAGTTTTTTTTGGGGGAATAGAGAAGTTTGAAAGGAAACTTCATTGGGTGCATTGGGATCTCATTTTGAGTGATAAGAATTCATGTGGCTTGTCGGTGGGAAGTTTGTGTTTTTTTAACCAAGCTCTATTATATAAGTGGAAATGACATTTCTTAACTAGTCCTCGAGCTCTTTGGGTGCGTTTAATTAATCACTTTTATGGAGAGGCTAATGGGTTTGATATGGCTGATCCTCATGTTTCTGGTATAGGAATTTGGTTGAGCCTTGTGAAGGTGTTTTTTTTTTGAACAGTTGAGCATTATGAAGTGTTAAGATTTATAGAGTCATGAACAAATTGACAAGTTCCTAAAAGTTCAAGGGCCATAAATGTAACTTAGCAAATTAAACAATTTAATTGTATTGTTTAATGGAAAGATGGACGGTGGTTCAATTATTTAATATTGAATGGACGCACATTTTAGGTGGAATAGTTTTGGACGGCATATATTTCAATTCAAATATGGCGGCTCAATTTCATGTGCAAATTGCGGCTCACAAACATATATATATATATATATATATATATATATATATATATATATATATATATATATATGTATTGCAAGAAGAAAGTGTGCAGCAGCGTAGCGTAGAACAACAAAAGTGCTGAGTGATATTACCATTTGTAATCTTATAGTGAGTTAATATAAAATCTAGTTGCGTCCGTGGACGTAGGATTTACACCGAATCCGAACCACGTAAAATCCTTGTGTTCCTTCTTGCTTTATTTTCTCGTTTCGTTTGTGTGTGTGAGAGTGTGTTTCCGCTGCGTGTACCCGGTCCGATTCCTAACAACTGGTATCAGAGCCTGGTTAGCGAGGTTTTGGAGGGTACGATCGTTTTTCTGTCACACACGAGTGTACCTTATTTTTCTCTTGTTTATCATAATGGCTGAAGACAAGGTTGTAATCGAAAAGTTCAACGGTTCTGATTTTAGCTGGTGGAAAATGCAATTAGAAGCATTGATATGTCAGAAAGACTTGGACATGGTACTCGGAGACAAACCGGAGAAAATGGAAAAAGCTTTTGAAGATGTGTGGAACTCAAAGGACAAGAAAGCCAAGGCGGTTATTACATTGTCGTTGACGAAGAGCGTTGCTTTCAACATCATGAATGAAACCACGGCACGTGGTATGATGGAGGCTCTGTCAAATATGTATGAGAAACCATCGGCGGCTAACAAGGTGTTCTTGATGAAGGAGCTGTTCACTACAAGGATGAATGAGGAAGGCTCAGTTACGGTTCACATTAACAATCTAAATGCAATTCTGTCCAGATTATCATCTGTGGGAATTAAATTTGATAATGAGACTCAAGCTTCGCTGCTACTAGCTTCTCTACCTGATAGCTGGTCCGGAACAGTTACTGCTGTTAAAAGTTCCGTGGGGACCAGTGGTATGACTTTTGAAGGGGTTAGAGATTTGGTTCTAGGCGAGGATATCAGACGCAAGAATCAAGGTGGATCTTCCTCTTCTGATTTATTAAATGTCGGAAGAGGTAGAGGGAATAGCAGGAATAGTGGAAGCAGTGGGAGTCGGGGAAGAAGTTCATCTAGAACTAAGAAGAATGTGAAGTGCTGGAACTGCCAGGAGGTGGGACATGTTAAGAGTCAATGTCCAAAGAAAGAATTGAACATTACCGGTGCTGAGAGTGTGTCTGAGGATGATGCATTGATACTCAGTATGGAAAGTTCTGTAGACTCTTGGGTCATGGATTCAGGGGCTTCGTTTCACGCCATGGACAACGGGGAAACGATGGTGAATTTGAAAGAAGGAGATTTTGGAAAGGTACGTTTGGCAAATGACGAGATGCTTCAGGTAACGGGCATGGGAGATATTGATTTGGTTACTTCATTAGGAACTACATGGAGCCTGAAGGATGTCAGGGTGATTCCGGAGCTGAAGAAGAAATTGATTTATGTTGGTCAGCTGGATAAACAAGGACTGGAAGTAAGGTTTGGTAGTGGTAAATGGAGGGTGGTCAATGGTGATCTGGTGATTGCTCGTGGTATGAAGTGTGGGTCATTGTATATGGTTGAGGTACCTGCTGAGGGAAGTATGACCGTCCCTGTTAAGCAAGACAAAATCTGGTTCGCTAAATCTACGGCTAAGAGAGTTCATTTTGCAAACATGAATTCTGGAGCCAAGGGGATGTTAGCTGAACGAGTCGGAAAGTCTAAACCAGTCAGGAGATTCTGTGACAGTGGGAGCACGGGGAGTGTTCCGGGTACAGTTACAAAGAGCCGTTGGGTTTTGAAGACTAAGACTGAAAAATTCTCTCCTGTTGAATGTTTGCAAAGTTGGGAGAGTGTTAGTGGTCCTCGGTGTATCTCTGGATCTGGTGGAGTGTCCAAACCGGTTGAGACAGAGGATGAGTTGGTGGCGGGATTAGCCACGGCTGAGTTGGAGCTAGTGGGAGCTATAACTAGCCCTTCTAGAAATTGATGATGAGGGGCGGCTGCAACTAGAGAAATCAGACTAAGTTTTAGCTTGTTCTTTGGAACTGGAAGCTTGAAGGACTTGGTTGTTTTTTAAGATTACTGGAGTAATTAAGAGTTGGATGGCGGAGAAAGACTAATTTGTTCAAGCCTTCAAGTGGGAGATTGTTAAGATTTATGGAGTCATGAACAAATTGCCAAGTTCCTAAAAGTTCAAGGGCCATAAATGTAACTTAGCAAATTAAACAATTTAATTGTATTGTTTAATGGAAAGATGGACGGTGGTTCAATTATTTAATATTGAATGGACGCACATTTTAGGTGGAATAGTTTTGGACGGCATATATTTCAATTCAAATATGGCGGCTCAATTTCATGTGCAAATTGCGGCTCACAAACATATATATATATATATATATATATATATATATATATATATATATATATATATATATATATATATGTATTGCAAGAAGAAAGTGTGCAGCAGCGTAGCGTAGAACAACAAAAGTGCTGAGTGATATTACCATTTGTAATCTTATAGTGAGTTAATATAAAATCTAGTTGCGCCCGTGGACGTAGGATTTACACCGAATCCGAACCACGTAAAATCCTTGTGTTTCTTCTTGCTTTATTTTCTCGTTTCGTTTGTGTGTGTGAGAGTGTGTTTCCGCTGCGTGTACCCGGTCCGATTCCTAACATGAAGGTGGTGGCTGATCTTCATACTTGTGGTCATATTTCTAAATCAACGCTTAAGAGTAAAGTGGGAAATGGTGAACTAAAAAGCTTTTGGAATGATACTTGGTGTGGTAATATGGCCTTTTTTACTCGTTTCCCTAGGTTATATGCTTTGGAGGAAAATAAACAAAGTTGGGTTTGTGATTATTGGAATAAATACGGTTGGAATTTAGTTTGGCAAAGGAACATATCTGGAAGACGTATCGGGGAACAGTTAGATCGTTGTTGGAAATCCTTGAGTCTGTCCAGCTGGATTCAAGCCATGATACTTGGTCACGAGAGTTGGATACTTCGGGTTAGTTTTCGGTTAGTTCAGCAGGAAAAGCTCTTGATGTTGTGCGGCTGCCTTCAATCCTGACGCCTACTAGGTGGAATACATACGTCCCTAAAAAAATTAGTATTTTTATTTAGCGTGTTTGGCCAAACTGGTTTCTACTAGAGAAATTGCATAATGAAGGGATTGACATGAATTCAATTTTATGTCTCGTTTGTGATTATATTACGAAGACCGTTTATCACCTTTTCTTTACTGTGAGCTGGTTGTTCAGATTTGGAGGCGGGTGACTTTCTGGGCTAACTTGGTGATTCTTGATTTTGAGAGCATGCATAGTATTTTCACTTGGATTGATCAACATGTCAATACTCATTCTCGTTGTGATATTATTGATACGTTTTTTTGCACGCCAATCTAGGTTATATGGACCTTTCGGTACAAGTTGTTTGGAAATAGTCGTCCAAAGAAGAACATGATATTTGATTCCATTGTTTATGTTTTTTATGATTGGTTTAGTAATAGGAATCGTAAGAATACAATTAGTTGGAGCATGTGGATAAAAAAAAACCCGATAATGTAATCTCTTTTTTTTTTGCTAGCGTCTAGCTAGCCTTTATTTTATGAAGTGGTTCCAAAAAAACTCTATATTTTCTTAAAATTTTTAATCTTAAGGATTGAAATTAGCAAACCTTTAAGAACCAATTATCTAGATTTGTCCAATAAATAATAAAAAATGTAAGATATATTTCTATTTAATTTATAATAATAGTTAATTGGTCCGTTCATATCTAAAATAGATATTTCTTAACGTTAGGTTTAATTTGATTTGGGTTGTGTGTTGGGGGATAGTAGGGTGATGGTGGAGAACCGAATTTCTTATGGATCGTGTATGTTCACTTTCCGAACTAATATTTCCACTTTATGTCTGGAATACAGGAAATCTAATATTGAACAATCCAAAAGGATATTTGTTTATCTGGGCCAGAAACACAAGTCAAATCGTTAGAGTTCTAAGTTTGTTTTAGAAGAAAAAGAAGAAGAGTTGAGAAGGGTCCTGTATACGGCTCAAAAGAGTAGTGGTATATATAGATGACAAATTTGGGTTTAATCTTCTAAATTAGTTAGGAGAATATCGAATTAATGGCATAATCAGTGGTTTCCAAAACTGACAAGATTTTTCAATCTTACCAGAATCACCCACTAAAATTCGATTTTTCCATAATCAATGGGACCACCGCTAGAGGCTCTGCCCCTTGGACCCCGCTAGCTGATAAAAATAATGTTTGGTAAAAACTAGGTGATAAGTTCGTTGAAAAAAATATAAATGACATAAAAAAGAATTTATAAAAAAGATGTTTTTTTTAATTAATTAAATGTATATTTGGAATTAAAAAAAAAAAAAAAAAAAAAAAAAAACTAACGTTAAGCTTTTTTTGGCTGACTAAACATGACAACTTAAAACAATTCGAAAAATAAGATAACTTATCATCTAATTGTGGCACGCAAACATAACTTTAAAGTTTTAATTTAAAGCTAATATCATGAAATGATAACAAGCTTTGTTATTTGTTGTATCCATGTCAATAATTTTATCTAAATCAACTAATTTAAACAAAATATGGCCGAGTTAAAAGACGACAAACACATTATAGTTTATATCTTAAATTATATAAAAATTTTAGACGGTAATTGATGTTAAATTATTGTTATTTGTTTATGTTTTGTATAGTATAGGGACACATTTGTAACTATATATATATATATATATATATATATATATATATATATATATATATATATATATATATTATAAAATCCATCAAATTATTGAGTTAGACAAAATATGTGGATGAACAATTTTCATCCATTGAATAATTTATTTTATCTATTGAGTTACTATTTTGATGATATATGAGTAGGATGGTATGTAGTATAAATGCTCATCAAATGTAAAGATAAAATCACATCACCTTGAACACAATCTTCTAAGTGTTCAAGAATCCTCTCAAGTCTTCTTCTTTCTTTCATAATGTTTTAGTTTAATTTTGTTAATTTTGTTTTAATTGCGTCGAAGTTGTAACACGTTATCGGCACAAAAACTCTAACCAAGTGGAAATCACATTTATCATACTCAAGGTATGTATTACTTAATAAAAAGGGTATTTATTACTTAATCACATCTAAGGACTGAATTCTTAATCACTGTTTGGCAGTTGCATAGATGACTACTCTTTGTTGATTGTTGGTGAAATATTTGATCATAAAAAGTTGACGACTTATACAAGTGAGAGACTATTGAGAATGGTGTCCAAGGTCATTAACTGTAACGACCCGAATTTTTATCATTCAATTAACTAGGGAATTATCAGAGTTTTCTAGCAAGTGCATAATTCTATTAAAATTTAAATACTCTACATCTCATGTTACATTCGGGTTTACAATAAAATCTTACATACAAACTGAAATAGTCAAGGAAATAAAGCCTATTATAGGTCCTTGTGCTCCTATCTTTGTCACGTACACCGGTTGCTACCTAAACTTGGAAAACATGAAACATCTCTAAAACATCAGACAACAATGTTGGGTGAGTTATATTCTTTCTATATTCATGTTCTTCTACTCTTTCCATCTTTCATACTCTAATCTTTCTTCTTCTCTTCTATCTAATGCTCTACATTCTAAACTCTTCTTCTCATGGAATATACTGTCAAACTTTTTCATCTCATCAAATCTATCACTTTTCTTTTATCTCTTCTCACGACTTAGCATTCTATCCTCTCATTCTCATACTTTATCCTCTATTGTTCTTCTCCAATAGCACACACTGTGTTTCTTCCCAATCATCTATCTCTTTTATCCTTCTTTTCCTCTTCTCAGGCTCATCTCATACTCTCCACATACTCTATCTCTACACTACCTCTGGCTCTTCTCTACTCTTCTCTTAATCTTTCTATCTCATTCCATACTCTATCTCATCTTATCATTCCTCTACTCTTATCTATGTTCTATGAATGCTCTTTTCTTTCTCTTATTTCTTCATCTCATACTTCTCATCTCGATCCCTCACAGACCCCTTGGTATTTTCTCTCTTTTCTTGAATCCCTCACGGATTCCGTACTCTTAATCACTCATGGAACCATTTATCTATCTTTTCTAACCATGCATAATCTTTGATTCCCACATGAATCATCTATTTACATCCCCAAAGGGATCATCTATCTATGTTCCCTAGGGAACCATCACCTCATTCCCGGAGGAATCACACTCTTGTCCCCGAAGGAACCTTTATCTCATTTATGAAGGAATATTCTTTCTAAACATATTTATCTTTATTATGTGTGTCATTACATAACGCTAGTCCCACATACATTATATCTCTTTATCTCCTCATGAGATCTTCTTCTACACATATAATACTTAACTCATTAAGTACTTATTCTTTATCTATGTCTATTAACATATAGGTATTCTACATAATACCATTTATGTGTAGACATATATATATATATATATATATATATATATATATATATACACACACACATATATATATGATTATACTACATATAATCATTCTCTGTCTCTATCTGCAATCTCTTCGGTATCCATATATACCTTTTCTCATCATCTGTTCATGCATAGGATTATAATACATATAATCATGTTCTTTCTTTATCTACTCTTAAGGGTATTACTTATAATACCCTTGTTCTTCCTCTATACATCTCTACATACATTGGTTATATACACATTCTTAGAGACATGATATTAAGTGTATAACCACAAGTACATAATCTTACATAGGATTATAGTACATATATTCCTCTAATTTCTTCCTCTTTTTCATGATCAGTTACATGATTCTCACATACAAACACACACACACACACTATATATATATATATATATATATATATATATATATATATATATATCTTCTCACAACGGTTGTTCTTGGACATCTTCCACTCTATCTAATCTTATGCAATAACATTGCATAGTTAGCAATATTTCTCATCTTTTTGTCCCACTTTTCACAACCATGTGCATAACCTTACCTCTTTCATTATTTTTCTCACAAGTGTACTAACAAACTTCTTAATCTTCTACTCTTAGGTGGGTTACCATTTCCCATTATCACTCTATATAGGTGACTACCCACCATTTTTCTAACTCTTAGTGAAGTACATAAATCTACTTAATTCAATTTCATACTAAAGTGTTGTATCTAATTACAACTCTTTTCTCAACAATCTCTGAATTCTCGTGCACTAACTTTTACATCTTTCTCTCTACTCTACCCGAGATCTTCAATTCTCAATCTAAACATGGCATGTCTTCCAAGTACCATGTTCATATTTATTGTCCCATAACTCAATCCTTAGGTATTTTAATGATTCAGTTGAACCACAATAAGTACAATGTGTATGCAGAGCCCATACTTCTGCATATGGATAAGCGTTTGGATCGAAAACCTGAACCGAACCAGAACCCGAACCGAACTAAACTGAATTAGGCCCGAATAAGAATTTTGGTTCATGTTTCAGGTATCTCTATTAGGCTTATTTAGTTCTCAACTTTTTTGGTCCAGGTTACCCAAATAAGCCTTATTTAGTTCTAAATACTCGACCCAACATCGAAAACTCATTTATTTTTAATCCTAATTTTTTTGTAATGCTAGCCCAACCCAACAGAATTCCACATACGAGTTATTGAAGATTGTGGTGGAGTTGGAGAATGTTTTTATAACACCCTGTTTTAGGACATTTATTAATTCAGGGTTTCGAACTAAAATTCGATCATGGAAAGGCTTTGGGCTTTGAGGAAGGGAAATTTTAGACCTTATTGAAGTTTGATAATGTTAGTTGTGAGACCTAACCCTTTGATTTATGTGCTGGAACTGAAGGGTAGAAAAGGAAAAGTTATAGATTGGGCTTCTTGCGAGGGCTATGGTTTTAGTTCAGTATGTGATAAGACAAAAGTAACTAGATAGTATTGTGGGGCTCTTCAATACCTTTCCTTGCATATAAAGAACGCCGAAAATGGAGTTGAACGGAAGAAATTATGGTTGTTTGAAGTTGAGTTGGAAAATGGAGTTTGGCATTATGCAGGGCGTACTCTAAGTATGCAAGGTGTAGTGGGGGGGGCGCTTTTAGTGAGTTACACAGGGTGTAACTTATGTTACGCATGGCATAACTGAGCAGAGTAAAAAAAACACTAATTTCAGGGTTTGGAGCCCTATTTAAGGACTCTAACCACTTAGGGTCCTTATTAACATCGACCTCCACCATCTTGAGCCTAAAACTCGAAACCTTAGCCATCGTTTGAGGATTTTGAAGCATTTGAGTGTGTTCTTCTGTGTTTTGTGAAGAAGGAGATCGTTGAAGGTGTTCTTAGGAAATCCAAGGCTTATAGATCCAGTCTCTACTCTACTTCAACATCCTCCATGAGGTGTAAAGTTTTTATCTTGCTGGTCCATTTGTTAGATCCCTTTATATTCTTGATTTTCATGCCCTTTGATCCCATAATCTAGAGTCTTGTGAGTATGAGCTACTCCAGACCTTGCGGTTGTCACTTCTTGTGGTTTTTGAGTTTAATAAGTCATAAAAATAGGATATGGGATGTATTTATTCATTCATGTGAGAGTTTTTGGACATTAGAAGGTGTTAGGAAGCTAGAGTTTGGATTTGAGCTCTATCTAGCCATGCAAATGCATAAAGTTTGGAACTTTATCAATGTAGACGTTTATTAGGACCAGATCTGAGCAATAGATGATTGGTATTTATGGATTAAGAGCGAAAAATGGAAAAAGGCTTAACAGCGTAGTATGCATAATGTAAGTCAACTGGGCGATGACCGTTGACTTTTTTAACAGTTTGACCTTTGGTCAACTATGAGGGGTTGAGGACTTGGAAGGGAAAAATCGTGTTTTGACGAAATGGGAATTAGCATTGGATTTTGGACCTGTTAAGTGAGATATTACCTTAATTGCTAATTAGGGTTTGGCTTTTTGATATGTTTAGTGGGAGATACCTTAGAACCAGTGGCTCATGTGTGAGATTTATTTATTATCGATCGAGGTGAGTCTCCTCACTATACACGTAGGTCGAAGGCACCAATGTTGGTCCACTAGATTGTTTTATGATTGATGTTAGCTGTCTTTGTGACTCTTGTATGTGAATGATGGGCTGGGCCCTTTATCTATATATTGGGTTGGGCATGTTTTGCTTGTTGGGCGGAGCCCCAAGATCATGTTATGTACGATGCTAGTTGTATTTATGACTCTTGCATGTAAGGTATGTTGGGCGGGGCCCATTATGTATGTTGCGTGGGGCCCGACTATATGTAGGGCGGGGCACATTGTGATTGGCGAGGCCCATTCGATGGGCGGGGCTCAAGGTTATGTAGGTTATGGGGTATTTTGGGGGAACTCACTAAGTTTTGTGCTTACGACTTCATGTTTATTGCTTCATGTACTTCTGGTTCTGGAAGGAAGGGTTTGGCATGATCACATTGCATCCCCCTGAGTTATTCTGCATTGATTTTTTGATATTTGTACTCTGATGTTTTGAGAAAACTATTACTTTGATTACTTTTTGAAGCAAATGAATAAATGGTTTGATTAGATAAAAATGAAATATTTGTTATGAATTTTTTGGGACGTTACAAGTTGGTATCATAGCCTTGGTTTGAGGGATTCAGGCACACTCTTAGGTGTGTTTGAACTTAAACTGAGGCATTGGTAATCTATTTTAGAAAATGAAAATGAACTTTCTAAAAGACTTTTATAGAGAAAATGGATGCGATGCGTGTAATCAGTCGAGCTCAAGTAAGTAATTCCTAGAATACCCATACATGATGTTATGTTATATGATATGAGAATTGCATACTAGATTAGGGATGAGGATCTGCTCAAGATTTCATAATAGAATGTTAGGAGAGATGCCTTTATATGCATGTTGCTTGAGCTTGTAGAACTTCATGCTAGTATGGATATCTGATTGGATAGGATGGCCTAATTAGGTGATCCATTGGTTTAGATTATTTGATGCTCTAATGTTGCTTGCTTTGTGATTTGTGGGAGTCATATTGATGTGGGTTAATTATTACATGAATATGTTAAGTTACATGCTGCTAGGGTTAAATAATCTCAGATTTATTGATTTGGCCCTATTGCACAACTCTTGTTTGAGTCCAACCGTTTTAGGGTTGAGTCTTTTAGTCGAAGGATTCTCTAAGCTTTGTTGCATGTAATTGTATTCATGAAGTAGTTAACTGATATTAGTAGGAGTTTCTCAGCAGCTGATGGCAGGATGAGGTGAGGAACCTAGGAGAGCCTAGGAAGTGTTAAGTGGGTTTAGATGCGCTGTTTAGCGGGTACATGAAGTACCAGTTTGAGAAGGTGACTTAGAGGATTCTGGATAATTCTTAAGGAAAGTATGGATAGGTGTGTAAGGTAGTATTAGGCCCATACTACTGAAAGCACATGATCCATACTCGAATCGAGGAAAGTTACAGAGAATCTAGGTAACCTATGGGATGATGATTCTTTGGGTATGTTTGATCATTATACGGTTGCTTCTCAGAATGGTGATGACACGAGGTGGAGCAGGAGGCTTAGGATCTGGTTCTGGTTCGGGCTCTGGTATCGAACCAAATGATGATGGACTACACAAGTTCATTGCGTCTAAGATTACGCGAGATATCCTTGATGCGACCCCGATGATGTTAGAGAGGATCAATAAAGGGATCATTATGATGATGGAGGAGCGCTTTCGGGCCTATCGAGTCGAGATTTCTGTCGGGAAGTATGGAGCATGTACTCTTTCATTCAAGGATTTCAGGGAATGTGGGGCACCAGACTTTTTCGAGGTGAAAGACCCCATTACTGCTAGACGATGGATAACAGACATGGAGTGTGCACAGATAACGAGCGTATGCCCCGAGGGGTCGAAGGTGAGGTTCGTTGCAGGCTGCTTGAGGGAACAAGCCCGAGATTGGTGGGAGGAGGTTGGATATGCTCTAGGAGCACCAGCTACAGAGGCCATGACCTGGCCTGACTTTTTTTACCCAATTTCGAGCAAAGTTTGCACCGACTGTCGAGGTGTAACAACAGGAAAAGGGAACTCCATGACCTCCACTAGACGGCTGAGATAGTGGCAGAGATCACCGCTAAGTTTAGGGAAAGAGCTTTATTGGTCCCACAGTATGTCTCATATGAAGAGATGAAGAAGACTCGGTACTACGACATTCTAAGTCCAGATATTAGGGGGTTCGTTAGCTTTTCAGCTTGTTAGACGTTTGAGGATATGATAGCTAGAGCCTGGGAACATGAAATTAACTTAGAGCACCTCGGGAAGAGGAAGGCAAAGCAGATACAAACAGTTGGGGATCCTGCAAAGAGACTCAAGACCTCTGACCAACGATCTGGAGGTTAGTCAGGCTGCGGTCGATGTGCTATATGTGGGAGGGGCATGAGGGGGCATACAGAGAGAAGAGTGATAGTTGCTTCAAGTGCGGCAAGACTAGACATTTTAACAGAGATTGTTCTTAGGGATCGATTAGCCTGATTTGCTTCTATTGCAATCAGAGGGGCCACAATAAGGCCAATTTCCTAAGTTTGGCAGCAGGAGAAGTTGAAGCACCATCCCTAACGACATTGAGGATCACTGACGGCTGCCAAGGCAAGGCGGAGGCTCAAGTGGTGAGGAGCCAAACATTTCAGTTAGATGCCGAGGAGGCCCGAGTTCCATTAGTCGTTGTTGCAGGTACGTATCGTATTCACTTTCCTTATGCCTATATTGTTCAAATTTATGATCATGTGATTGTGTGTGTGTTTGAGATGCAATGTTCGGTATAGTTAGTGTCTCCACCTAGGAATCAAGATTTCCTTATGATGGTTTAGTTATTATATTTCAAAGAATCTTTATATTCTATTTGAATACCGAGAGTCACATTAAAGGGTAGGCAGTTGAGCCGATTGTAGTCATCAGTTTGGGAGGCGACGTGCAATAATGGTGTGAGCATAGATGGAAGAAATCTGGGCGTCGGCTTGGAGGATCCACGACCGGACGAGTTTTGACGGCTTCATAACAATGGGTATCCTACTTCGCCGGGGGGGGGGGGTCATGGATTGGTTAGAACATGTGTGCAGGATGAGTTGTTGTCAACTGCACGCTTCAGGAATGTACGTATGGTTCTTGCATCGGGAGCTTCTAGGCAAGAATCTTGTGGTGCTCGATTATCCCTCCTGGGACAATGGAGATAGAGGCCATAGGTGCTAGTGTCACTCAGATGGGTGTCAATTGTAGGGTTTATTAGCTTGTCGGATCAATCACTAATGTTATTAGGGTAAGGGCTATTGAGATTGTCGAGAAATCTGGTTTCTCTTATGACCGATAATGCTAGGATCGGGTGTCAAGGATCGAGTGGGTGGCATTCTGGGCTGTTGAGGAAGTTCGAATGGTTATGAAGACTCTTAGAGTGAAGCTGAATTTAAGTGGGGGAGAAACGTTTGCAATATCTCCAAATGCGGGTCAACGGGGAACTCTATAAATAAGGACAAGTAAGTAGCCAGTTAAGTTGAGGTAAGATTCAAGGATTATACAAGGGATAATGTCAGTGATTTGTTGTAATCAGGGAAGTAAGGGTTGAAGATTCAGGGTTATCTCGTTTAAGGACATGAAGCAGCGACAGTGTCGCATGGCGGATTTGTCACTAGGTTCAGGATTAAGGGTTGTGTTAGAACCTCTCTGCATCTTATTGTCTGATAAAGGCCTTGGGGTTCAAAGCACGACCCAAACACCTAATTAGGGTTTAGCAGAATGGGGTTCGACACATGTTAAGCTGAGTTTGGTATTATGGTTGGTGTGCAAGACCATGGGTTGGGTGTATGGTTGTTGTGGAAGTGTTGTAAGACTACGAGGTAGTTGTAGCATTCACAAGGTTAATAGGTTGTTTATAGAAGTGTTGCAAGTCTATGATAAGAGTCTTAGCATTCATTAGGATGAGTTAGACCATCGTAGGAGTGGTTTTTGGATTGTAGGAGGATCACAGCGCACACATGAGTCAACTCAGATCGTTATTGTTGGTTGACCACTCCTTGTTGGGAATGAGGATTGTTGGAGCTGTGACAGTGTTTTAGGCTTGTATAACCCTCAGTTGGGTGAGACCCATGGGAGAGGCCATTCGATTATGTAGATTGGGTGAGACCCGTTTGGTTTTGATAGATTGGGTGGGACCCATGTGTGGGGCCCGTTTAGCTATGATAGGTTGAGTGAGATCCGTGGATGAGATCTGGTTGGTTATGATAGTATGGATGAGACCCGTGGGCAAGGCCCAATTGGTTAGGTTAATTTGGGTGAGCAGACCATTCAGACGTTCGAAAATATGTACAGGGCATGTAGTGATGGTCGTAAGCCTCCAGGCGACCGGACCAGTGATGGAATGATGGCGAGATCAGGGTGATCTGCGAGCTTGAGCATCCTAGTGGATTAGATAATATCATAATAGATTGTGAAACAGTAAGTACATGACTCATTAGTATGGGACCCGATAGTAACTGGCTTGGTTAAAGTGTTAGATTACGTTTAGAGTAGGGAGACTCTATGATCAACGAATTGAATATGTGTGATAATTAGGCTAGGGTAGCCTTTATCAATTAGACTCTTGGGTGGAGTCTCGTTGTGTGACCATGCATGAGACTGTCGGTCTCAGTGAACGGTTAGGGATTCTACATCCCAGTTTAGTAGAAGGTTAGCATGGATACATGAGATCTCAGATAAATCGGATATGCAGATCTTTGATTATCAGGATGCGAGTAATGTTTAGGTTTGGCACCTATGGGCGAGAATCGCGTTGGAAGTCACCTTGCTTTCAAATGAAATGTTTCAGCCATGATGAAAGGTTAGGGATTCTATTTTTCCAATTGTCAGCAAGATAGTCCAGGAACGGAAGGGTTTCGTTCGGTTTAGGTTGCGAATTAAAGTCCTTCCGGATTTAGAATGAGATGATTTTTGTCTGTTGGGAAGTTAGAAACTGTTTAGGGTTTTCAGTTTTCATGCGGATCAGTTGGGTTTTTTTTCTTTCATGGGCTGAGGATAGAGTGGCAAGGTCCATTCCCTTGTTAGGTTAAGTGAATTCTACTAAGATGGGGCTTAATGGCAGTGTTAGTGGGTAGTTGTCTGTATGGGATGACTTTTCAGTTCAAATAGGAGCTCAAGATGTCGGGCATGGTTGTCTGTTATGGCAGAGGAAGTAGTAAGGGATGATTTCAAGGACGAAATCTAATTTAAGTAGGGGGAGAGTTATAACACCCTGTTTCAGGTCATTTCTTAATTCAGGGTTGTGAACTGAAATTCGATCATGTAAAGGATTTGGTCATTGAGGAAGGGAAAGTTTAGACCTTATTGAAGGTTGATAATGTTGGTTGTGAGACCTAACCCCTTGATTTGTGTGTTGGAACCGAAGGGTAGAAAGGAAAAAGTTATAGTTCGGGCTTCTTGTGTGGGTTTTGGTTTTAGTTCCATATGTGATACGAAAAAAGTAACTAGATAGGATTGTGGGGATCTTCAATACCCTTCCGTGCATATAAAGAACGCCGAAAATAGAATTGAAACGAAGAAGTTATGGTTGTTTGAAGTTGAGCTAGAAAATGAAGTTTGGCATTATGCAAGGTGTACTCTAAGTACGCATGCATAGTGGGGGCACGTTTCTAGTGAGTTACACAAGGCGTAACTGAGCAGAGTAAAACCCTAATTTCGGGGTTTTAATCCCTCTTTAAGGAATCAAACCCCTTGGGTCCTTCTTAACATCATCTTCCACCCTCTTGAGCCTACAACTCGAAACCCTAGCCATATTGTGAGGATTTTGAAGCATTTGAGTGTGTTCTTGTGTGTTTTGTGAAGAAGGAGATCATTTAAGGTGTGCTTGGGGAGTTCAAGGCTTGTAGATCTTGAATCTACTCTACTTCAATATCCTCCAGGAGGTATAAAGTTTGTATCTTGCTGGTCCATTTATTAGATTCCTTTAGATTCTTGATTTTCATGTCCTTTGGTCCCATAATATCGAGTCTTGTGAGTATGAGCTACTCCAGACCTTGTGGTTGTCATTTCTTGTGGTTTCTGAGTTTAAGAAGTCATAAAATGGGATCTAGGATGTCTTTATTCATTTATGTGAGAGTTTTTGGGCATTAGAAGGTGTTAGGAAGCTAGATTTTGGATTTGAGCTCTATCTAGCCATGAAAAGGCATTAAGTTAGGAACATTACCACTCTAGACGTTTATTATGACCTGATCTGAACAATAGATGGTTGGTCTTGATGGATTAAGAGCTAAAAATGGAAAAGGATTAACAACATAGTACGTATGGCGTAATCTCAGTACGCACGCCATACTACTACACATGGCGTAATTAGATTACGCATGGTGTAAGTCAACTGGGAGTTGACCGTTGACTTTTTGACCAGTTCGACCTTTGGTTAACTGTGAGGGGTTGAGGACTTGTAAGGGAAAAATGGACTTTTGCCCAAATGGGAATTAACATTGGCTTTTGGACCTATTAAGTTGGATACTACCTTAATTGCTAATTAGGGTTTGGTTTTTGGATATGTTTAGTGGGAGATACCATAACGCCAATGGCTCATGTGTGAGATCTATCCATTATCGATCGAGGTGAGTCTCCTCACTATACTCGTGGGTCGAAGGAACCAATATCGGCCCACTAGATTGTTTTAGGATTGATGCTAGATGTCTTTCTGACTATTGCATGTGTATGGTGGGCTGGGCCCTTTATTTGTATGTTGGGTTGGGCCTGTTTTGCTTGTTGGGCGGGGCCCCTAGATCATGTTATGTAGGATGACAGTTGTCTTTGTAACTCTTTCATGTAAGGTATGTTGGGTGGGGCCCGTTATGTATGTTGGGCGAGGCATGTTATGTATATTGAGTGGGGACCATTATATACGTTGGGCGGGGCCAATTATGATAGGTGGGACCCGAGGTTATGTATGGTATGGGGTATTTTGGGGGAACTCACTAAGCTTTGTGCTTATGGCTTCATTTTTATTATTTTAGGTACTTTTGGTTCCAGAGGGAAGGGCCCGACATGATCGCACTGCATACCCCAGAGTTTATTCTGCATTGACTTTTTGTGATTTATACTCTGATGTTTTGAGAAAACTATTACTTTGATTACCTTTTGAAGCAAATGAATGAATGGTTTGATTAGATAAAAATGAAATTTTTATTAGGGAATTTTTGGGACGTTACAGTTTTTGACGAGTTTGAAGTTAAAGGAACTTTAATATTCCATTCCATTTCTTTTTTTATAAAAAATAGCATGTTTGTAGAAATTTAGGCAACTTTGAACTGTCATAGCGTCTTCGTTATTTACCCGATTTGCTTGATTTTTTTCTAGCTTGTAGTTCACAATATTAAACTAGTGTTTACATAGTTTATATGCTATTTTTGGTTATATATTCAATGAGATACAAACCCCTAAACATGGGTTATTTTAGCTGAGTTTTCTGTTTCAGCACGTTTATAGAAATTTAGGCAAATTTGAACTGTCATAGCGTCTTCATTATTTTCCGGATTTGCCTGATTGTTTTTCCAGCTTGTAGTTCACAATTTAAACTACTATTTATATAGTTTAAATGCATTTTTTTGTTTGTATTCAATAACATACAGGCCCCTAAAGAGGGGGTTATGGAATCATAATACAGTTTATTTGGTTCTTTTCAGTTATATTAGGTCGTTAATCATATTGTGAAGGTTATTCGGGTTATTCGGGTAACAGATGACCCCGACCGATTAATAACTGAACCTAACTGAACTTGTATTAGGTTAATCGGTCTGGTTTTCGGTTCCTCTAATTAGTCTTATTCGGGTTTCTGGTTATTCGGGTTTGGGTCAGTTCTGTCTAGTTCTGACCCGAATAGCATCCCTACTTCTACATGCACATTATACTTACATAGATTCAATTTTACCATTACACTTCATGATTATCAAGTTTTCTATCTTTTTTGTGGTAAATTCTTCTCAATTTACCATGCTATCACTTTTCTTCTCTAACCCGCTTGATTCTCAGGCAACTTAATGCTTGTATTGAACCACATTAAGTACCATGTGTCTACAACGCCCATACATTGCAGTCACATCATACTTATCCCAGTTCAATATTACCATCTTATCACCTGATTCACAATTATCTTATCTATGTCTCATAATCCAATTTTTCAACATGAAAACATATTGGGTACTCTTCTTCCTTAGTCCTCAGCTGCTCGCAAGCCAAGTGCTCTGACTTTCTAACTTCTTCTTACTTACTCTATACTTGATACATATAAAAGATGTATTTTCACTTTCTTACTCATCTCTTACATGGAGAAGTCACACACTCTCAATGTTTCTAACTTCTCATTTCTATAACTTGCTCATTTCATCCTCTACCAAGACTCTACACCCAGCCTTAGACTCTTCGCATGAGTCCATTATCTTCCCACTTCTCTATGCTACTTCTTACCTTCTTTCTAATTGTCCTTTATTACACATAAGGTCTAATTTTATCCTCTTTCTCTAACAGTTACTCACAAGTACACTTCCATTAACACACACACACACACACACACACATATATATATATATATATATATATATATATATATATATACACACACACAATCTAACAGGTGTATCTCTTCTCACCCTAGAAGTTACACCTACTCTTAATTCTCTCTTGTGGACACACTACCAACGTGTTCCCTTACTCTGCATACTCTACATCTCTTACGTCCTCAGAAGTCTTGACCCGTCTTCTCGTGTTCCTTAGCTTGTAACACAACACAATGTCACATTCTTACTAACTTTTTTTTTCTATTAAATGTCCATCATGACACTTGTTTCACCTCTTTCTTTCTATCTACTCATATACCTTCTTTCCTCTTTATGTCTGTCTTTGGCCAGTGCTATCACTATACCATCTAGCAACATGGTGCAAGCTCTACTCTTCATAACTCATACACTTTCCAGTCAACAATGGACTTTCTTTTCTTCATGGCTAATTGCTCTCAAGTAATGCCAATCTACTCTAGTACTCATAAGTACACCTTTGACTCTGATATCTTTCTAAGATAGACTCTCTCTCTCTCTCTCTCTATCTTTCTTTTCATTATTTGGGTATACCAGCACTCTTACTCTTTCTCTACATTTTTTGCCCCTATTTCTATCTTTATCTTTTTCTGTCCATTTTTTTGTCCTCATTCTCTCTAATCTTCATTATCTCTTCTTCTTTGGGACACATACTCTATCTGTTTTCCACTCACTAGAACACATTATCTCTAATACATCTTTCTTTCATGTTACCGCAATATCATTCTTTCTACATACTCTTGTATTTGGGGGAGTCAGTGAATGAACTCGTGAATGAAATGATCTTTATATGGAAATGAAATAATTTGGAGTAATTAATGAAAAAGTATTCCTGAATCAAAAGTTGCTCTAGTTTATGGTCATATGAATGAACCATCGGGCATCACTTTAACTAGAGAGCATATTCTTGTCATTTCGTAAAATGGCCTTTCTTTCTTTCTTCTCTAACATTTTGGACCCAAATCTTTAAGGTTGGTCAATATACTAAGCTTATACTCTTTAGGTTCTTTATCTTCACATATCTTCATCCTTCTATCTTGATCTCTTTGCATGGTTTATCATAAAACCAACACATAATCTTTGCTTCTCATCTATCTTCCATAATTTAAGACTAGGAATGGATACACCAAACTTAATTCACTTAAACTATGGATCTAACACCAATTGTAACGACCCGAATTTATATAATCTAATTAACTGGGAAATTTTTAGATTTTTCTAACAAGTGCCTAATTCTATTAAAATTTAAACACTCTACATGCCATGTTACATTCGGGCTTACAATAAAATCTTACCTACAAACTGAAACAGTCATGGAAATAAAACCTATTCTAAGTTCATATGCTCATATCTTCTTCACGTACATTGGCTGCTACCCGAACCTACAAAACATGAAACATCACTACAACATTAGACAATAATGTTTAGTGAGTTATATTCTTTCTATAGTCAAGTTCATCTACTATTTCCGTCTTTCTTCTTCTCTTCTATCTAATTCTCTACATTATAAACTCTTCTTCTTGTAGCAAAACTGTTAATGTTTCTCATATCATTAAATCCATCCCTTTTCTTCTATCTCTTCTCACACCTTAACATTATATTCTCTTATTCTCATACTATATCCTCTAATATTCATTTCCAATAGCACACATATTCTTCCCATTTATCTATCTCTTCAATCTTTCTTAGCCTCTTCTCGGGCTCATCACATACTCTCCACATACTCTATCTCTACCTCTACCACTACCTCTACCTCTATCTCTTCTCTACACTTCTCTTAATCTTTCTATCTCCCTCCATACTCTATCTCCTCTCATATTTCCTCTACTCTTCTATATTTTATATGCATGTTCTTCTCTTTCTCTTCTTTCTTTATCTCATACTTCTCATCTCAATCCATCACGAATTCCTTGACATTTTCTTTCTTCTATTGAATCTATCATGGATTCCTTACTCTTAACCCTTCATGGATTATCTCTAAGTTCTTAAAAGAACTCCATTACCTTGTCCCACTCATGGAACCTTTTCTCTATCTTATCTAACCATACACAATCTTTAATTCCCACAGGAATAATCTATCTACACCCCCAAAAGGATCATCTATTTATGTTCCCTAGGGAACCATCGACCCATTCATGAAGGAATCATACTTTAGTCCCCAAAGTAACATCTATCTCATTCCCGTAGGATTCTTCTTTTTAAACATCTTTATCTCTGTTATGTGACTCGCCACATAATGCTAGTCCTACGGACATTCTATATCTTTGTTTCCTTAAGAGATCTTCTGCTATATATCTAGTACTTAACTCATTAAGTATTTATCCTTTATCTATGTTGATTAACATGTAGGTATTCTACACAATACCATTCATGTCTACACATACATACACTTACGATTATACTTCATATAATCATTCTCTGTCTATATCTACAATCTCTTAGGTATCCATAGATACTTTTCTCATCATCTATTCGTGTATAGGTCTATAATATATATAATCTCATTCTTTCTTTATCTACTCTTAAGGATATTACTCATGATACCCTTGTTCTTCCTCTATATATCTCTACATACTTTGCTTATACACACATGCTCAGATACATATTCTTATGTGTATAACAACAAGTACATAATCTTATATAGGACTATAGTACATATAATCCTCTTCTTTCTTCCTCTTTGTCATGCTCGGATACATGACTCTCACATACAAACATACACACACACACATACACACACACACACACACACACACACATATATATATATATATATATATATATATATATTACTACATAGAAAGAGAGAGACAGTGAGAGTTATAACTCACCTTATTAGTTAGTGATGACTAACTACCCTTCTAGCCTCCTCTCTTCAATTGATGCATCTTGGCTCATCCTCTTGATCAAGGCCTATTCATACAACATTTACAGTTCCTTAAACTTGTCTTAGCCTCTTAAGAGCTTATCTACTTCTAAATGTCAAAATTATCACTTAATTGATCATAATTCTAACATTTCATTCTCTACTTCCAAATTCAATCCAATCAATGATTTAATCATTCCATACTACTTAATTCATCATAACCTAACATCTAATGCATCAATTAACATAATAAGTAGCTTAGGGATTCAAACCTTAACTTCACACATACAGATTTTACCATTGAAATCACACATAAAGCTTGTTAAAAGCTTATACACACTACCAATAACATCAATTAACCATCTTCTTAAGAGTAATCATTCCTATTAAATTCAATTCAAAAAATCACCATTGAAGCCCTAAGAGATTAAAGATGAAGTAGATGATTACCTCACAGGCTTTTGATGCCTAATCAAAACCATAAGCACAATAGACCATCTCTTTCCCCTTGTTCCTTCTCCAAGTCACCACAACTTCGCTTAGGGAGGGTTGGGGTGTGTTATGACGAGAATTATTGGGGTGCAAAGCTCTCCATTGGATGGTGATTTAGAAGGATTATCCCTATTCTATATGGAAGACTTCTCATGTGGAAGGCCTTATGGGTTGAGCTAGCCTATAAATACTAGTTTAGTATTCTCTATAGGTTGAGAGAGCTTCTATTTTATTGATGAGTAGTTCAGTCTAGAGAGAGAGAGAGTATTGTAGTCAATCACGCACATGCTTTTACAAATTTTTTACTACTCCATTATCTATACAAATTGTGGTTAAACATTAAATAATGTCTTTTCGATTATGCATGTTCTTAATTCCGCAATTGTCATCTCCATGTGATCCTACATGTGGTATCAGCTTAAAGGCTTAACAACCTTTAAGCTATTGCGACACCGCTTCACTCTCATCTGTTTACTACATCGTGGTAACCAATTGACCCATGGTCAATGACATCCACTTAATTGCCATGTCGTGGCAACCTACTTTCCACACCGTGGTGCTCTTTCTCAATGACATCCTACTTTGGTTACCATGTCGTGGTACCCATACATTGCGCCGCGGGGGAAAAGTACATTGCCTTTATCTCTTTAGAAGAAGTCTCCACTGGATCCTCATCATTTCTCATCATGTCGTGGTGATGTATTCTCCGCACCGTAGTAAATGCTTGATAGCAACTTCTTGGTTGATTATATTCCAACTTTGGGACAGTTTTTGTCCCAACTTCTAGCACGCATAACTTCTTCGTTACGTACACATTTTCTATGATCTTTATATCCACACGAAGGTGGGAACATACTATACCATTCTATTAAGTACTTTTCATTGAATTAATACGGGTCTTAATCTTTTAAGTCACAAAGTTGGCCTAAAAAACAAAAAAAAATCCCATTTTACCCTTTTGACCAAAATGCATCTTCTCATGCATTCTTTCTCTTGAACCTACACATCTAATCTCATCTTATTGACTTATAATCTTGTCTATTTTCATGAAGTCACAACTTCATATTATCATCTTTTTCTCATAATTGACCATTTTGCCCTTTTGGTCAATATTTTTGACTAAAAGTCAACTTTTTCTAAATTTTAGGTTCTCACATTAACAATTTTGTTAATATTTCTAATACTAGCAGGGTCCTTTTGGTTTTGCCTCATGACCCAAATAGCATAGGGAAATGGAGATTAATAATGTATTAATTTATTAAGGAATTAATAAATTAATTATAAATTATTTGATAAATTAATAAAAAGGATTTAATTAGTTAAGGAGGTTGAATATTAATTAATCTAATGGATTAATTGAAATATTGCAAAACCCCCTGGAAAGCGGGTATCGACGGTTTTGGCATATCCCTATGATAGGGATATGGCAAGTTTAAAATAAGGAAAGGATAAGGATAAAACCCTAGAGTTTGTATCCTTCTAGAATACTCCTTACATGTATATAAATAGACTACTAGGGTTAATCCCTAAAGAATAAACAGTACTCTTAGAAATCACCCACCTCTCTCTCTCTCTCTCTATCTCTCTCCCTTCTCATTGGACAAAAATTACACCCTTTCTCCTAGAATTTTAGTGATTTTCAAATAAACCATATATTAGTTTAATTCCTTCTTGCATTTGGTTTTGTGGGTCTGATTCCATTAGAAGGGTTCTCCTTTGGACCCTTCATCTTAAAACTAATTTTGGACGTACACGATCACAAGGAAGTCATCAAGATGTTAGAAAACTCTACTCTATGTTGTTTTTTAAAGTAGGATGTTATAATAGTAATACATAGATCCTTAGGTTACATGTGTACTTAGATATATCAGTTTTAATTTTTCCGCTACCTATGTCATGTCACTACTAGAAAAACAACCTTTTACGACGTGCAAATAATGACACACACTGATAGAGGACGCGTATTTGTGCGTGCCCTAAAAATTAATGTCAATTTTCCAAAATATGAAGGATAGAGGACACGCATTTGTGCGTGCCCTAAAATTAGTGTCAAACAAAACAAAATTAAAAACACAGAAGGCGCTTATTTTAAGTGTGTGTCATCTACAAATGTCGCTTTATATTTCTTTTAACTAAACACGTGTTTTTAAAGACGGATCTCTAAAATTCTAAAATTTTGAATACCCCACTTCTGCACTCTCTCCTCTATCTCTCGTAAAATCGGAAAAGAGTCATTCTCTACCTCCTCTCTCTCTCTCTCTAACCCTAGACACAGCCACTGAAATTCGTTGGAGCTATCTTCTTCTCCCCCGCGGCCACAAACAAACCACAGCCTTATTCATTACCCTAAAAACCAGACTAATCTTTCACCTCTCATAATCTCTCTCATAACACTTAGGTTTTTGGCAATGATAAAAATCGACCCCCTACTCCTTTGAGGTGTTCTAATTTCTTACTGTATCTAGGTTAAAATCAGCCATTGCAGCGGAGCATTTTCTCGTGTAGTGTTTAGAGGGAAAGGAAATCCCCAAAAATTTGAAACCCCGCATCTTCTCCTTCCCTTCGTATCCTTCTTTGCCCTAATCTTGCTTCTTGACGCCATCATCTTTTTTCTCCCCACATCGATTGTTAGCTTTATACTTCCCATTCCCAATTCTTAATACCCTATTTCTATTTAGATGAAAATATTTTCCCTTCAGTCTACATGTCTACTTTTCCTCCTTATACAATGATTACAACAATGTTGGATGAAGCTGCTCGCCACCTGTACATATCCCTTTGCCGCCACCTCCTCATGTCACTGACTTTCCCTATTGGCTACATATTTTGTCCAGTTGAATTGAAGGCTAAAGGTCTTGATTTATTTATTCATCTCCTGCTTCAAATTAACACTTCATGCTTGGATTCTAATTGACTCTTTTTTTCTCTTAGGTTTTTGTTACGCAACTCTGTTCTTTGATATCCAAGACTTCTTGATTCACATACATCTCGAAACAAGATGGTTTTGCCAAATAATGTTGATCTATTTAATCCCCCAGTTGAGTTGGAGAAGACGAAGCATAAGCTCAAACGACTTGTTCAATCTCCGAACTCTTTCTTCATGGATGCCAAGTGCTAGGGTTGTTTCAACATAACAACCGTATTTAACCACTCTCAAACAATGGTGGTGTGTGGAAACTGTCAGACGGTGTTGTGCCAGCTGACTGGTGGTCGTACAAGACTCACTGAAGGATGTTCTTTTAGAAGGAAGGGAGACTGATCCTATTGCTTGCTTTTATGGCTGGTTAATCAGAAGCTGCTTCGGTGCTATTACTTAAAAAGTTACAAGTTGAGTCTTTTATTCTGGTTTTTCTTGTTGGACCCCAGCTATCATCTTTTAAAATTAGGGCTTGTGTTTGAATCATTTCATCAGACCGTCTTCTCACTGCTAAGCTTCTATTAGGTATAGATTTTTAAAAGTTTCTCTGAATTTTTTGTTGGTGACTGGTGGTATCGGATCCAAGAATGGATTTTTAAACTGCCATGTTCATATATATGTTTTCATAAAGCATATTCTGCTATGTTTATCAGTTGGTTTCTTTTGCCTATGATGTCAGTTACTGTTAAGGATTGACTGTAATAGAAAGGTACTGGAATGATGTATGTGATCTATAAGTGCAAACATTTGTTCAAAGAAAACACATATATATCAAAGTAAGAATTGGTTTTTAGGAGATTATCTTAGTATTTGTCAAGGTTTTCATAGCAAGCTGAATGTTTATAGTATCACATTTGTATTGATAATTGGATGTATGCATATATAGTTGTAATACATGTAACATTACATCTGTTAATATACATGACATGAAAGAGGTAACAATGTACTTTTGGGTTCTGATTTTGCAGGTTCTGATGCAGGGGTATTTTAGTCAAGTGCATAGTTGGCAGAGATTCAATTTGTATGTTTGTAAATTTCTGACTTCGATCATGAATGGTATGGATGGTACTTGGATATTTTATCATCAGAAGATGTTTGTAAATTTCTGACTTCGATCATGAATGGAATGGTATGAGGCAAAAAACAAATTATTTGAGACTAATCTCAGCACTACCCTGGTTCAAACAAACCATATTCTCATCCCCCAAATTCTTATTGCTAGCATCTACTGCCTTTTTCTTCATTTTGTAATCTCCTTTAGAATTAATAACAAAATTAACACCAAACGAATTAACAACACTAGGTCCTTGGTTAGATTGTAATATAGAATCCAGACCACCTGTACCATCCTTAGAAGAGGTAACCTGATGAATCATTGTGTTATCCTCTAAATTGTCTACCAACTCATTGGTAATATCACTTAATACATCAAATCGATTCCTAGAATTACCAGCAATAATTTCCTTTTGTATATCCATGCTACCCATGCCATTTTCCACTCTTTTCTCTTTTCCACTCGGATTCACACTACTTTTCCCATTATGCCCCTGCATGCCCAAACTGTTAGATTTATTAATAGAAGCAGCAAACTCTTGATTCTTTTCAAAGACCTAGTTTTCTTTTAAAGGAAATTTGGAATTCAGTTACTTCACCTGTTTATATATATATTGTTTTCTAAAAATGGTATACAGGGAAACAATCTCAAGGTTGAGCTTGATTCCTTAAGTGGACAAGCTACAGTTTTGGTTGCACTTGCACCTGTCTCCCCAAAGCTGCCTCTTGGTTATCCAGCCAGGTAACAGTTTGAACTTTCTTCATAATTATGATGCTGAAGTGGTAAATAGACAGTGGTTTTTAACTTTTTATTTATTTTTGTGTAAAGATTTCCCAGAACAATGCTTGATGTAGCTAGAAAAATGCTAACAGAAGCTAGCCGAAACACTGTGTTTGCTACAGTTGAAAAAGAAGTTGGATGGTTACTTCTCTCATCCTTGTTGTCTTCCATGCCAAAGGAGGTATAACTGTTATTCTTCTTCAGTGGCATTATAGTAATTCTTGATTCTGAAAACTGAAAACTGCTGCATGAGGTGTACAGGAGATGGAAGACCAGGTGTTTGATATTCTTTCGTTATGGGCTGATGTCTTTAGTGGTCGTGGCCAAGAGCATCAAACAGATTCATCTGAGGATCCGTCTTCTAAAATAAGGTTAGCCCACTTTTCATCAGTTATGCCCTTTTTGTTGGTAAAATTACCCATCCGCGCTTTTGGATCAGCTTGGAACACGCGTCCACCGCTTGCCTCGGTCACGTGTTTCTCAACCATGAAATTTATTTTTTCATTAAATTCTTATTGTATATTGACTATAAATTAGTTGTAAAGTTAATGTGTATATTTTCTTGTTACGTATTTTCCTTGTTTAGTGAGGTAGGCTCTAGTATAAATTAAGGCTCTCTCTTGTATCATTCATCCCAAGAAGCACATTCACCATTTCCTTCTCTCCCCAATGGTGGATCTGTTTGAAAAAATTTTCCATTAGGTGAACACATTCACAGCAATGTAATGGTTTGGTTGGTTTTCTTTTCTGATTTGAACAGCCAGACACTCTCCTGCAAATTCAAAAGGAAGATGGCACAGGCAAGGAGTATCCTTTGGGAGCTGCCCTTGAGGCCACCAAAAGTACTTTGATTCAAGACAGTATAAAACTCTTATTGGTAGATCATTTTGATTCCACTCTCATACATACCATGTGTATTATTAATTAGTTGATATTGATATTGTACAACTGACATGATTATTGTGTAGGATTTCTGTGTTGTTTTGATCAACAGTTGGGATTGATATTGAAGCTAAGAGACATGATGATTGGTTGGATACATGAAGGGTTTCAGAGCTTCTTTAGACAACTTGATGATGAGTTACTGAAACAAGAAGGTGCCCCTTTATAGCAATGTAGTATTAGGTTATATAGTTAGGGAAAACCTCTTAATAACAATGTACAATCAGATCCCTTTAATATCAATGTATTACAATTTTTTGACATGATGTTATTGGATGAAATTGTTTGTTTTGGTATATATATTTTTTCTATATTTTTGTATTATGCATAAAAGAGTATCGCGAAGGCACGTAGTATATGCATATTGTAATGGTTGCTGAAGTTTATGACACGCAAATGCGTGTCATCTTCATTTATGACAGGGGCTATAATGATACGCAATGCGTGTCCTAAATGCGCGTCGTAAGGTTACGACACGCAAATGTGTGTTGTCTTCCTTTATGACAGGGCCTTCCTTGATATGCATTGTGTGTCGTAAAAGTGTGTCGTAACTGCGTGTCGTAAATGCGCGTCGTCTATAGACGACGCGCAAAAGCGTGTCGTCTCTCGTTATGACAGGGCCTTCCTTGACACGCATTTGCGCGTCGTCTAAGCGTTTTACGACACGCATTGCGCTTCGTAAAAGGCTGTTTTTCTAGTAGTGTGTGTACTTGATGTCAACAATCCCCAACAGTTTTTTCGAATATCTTCAAATATTTGTCATATGCGTTAGTATGGGGCCGATCCTCAGAGACACAAGACAAAAGTCTATACCTCTTTGCGCGAGGTAGTTTGGTTACAAAAAGGGGGTTTGTATGCAAAATGTTGAATAACGTAAATAACAATATCTTTGAAAACATATACAAAATGAAAAATTTTCTAAATAATGAATTAAACATTTCCAATTCCAGTTCTCAATGTTGTCATTTAACTTGATTGTGCCTTGATGCAAATCATGATTACTATTGTATGTTAGTACTAAAAGATACTGAAATTCTCTAATACCTCCCGCTTGCCAAATTATCTAATCAAAACACACTCTTTGACTAGACCTAGCTTTACTAATTCAACTTAAAGATGCTCTTAGATTGTATTTAAAAACCACATTAAGTTTTGTACTAGCTTCCCAACAATGTTCATTTATTCTCATACGCTTGTAAGTGTGAAAACATGTGATATATATTCTACAATAAGAAATCCTATTGCTTGTTACCTCATATTAACCTGTATTGATGAAATTTGTTCTTTCACTTCTTCAAGTTTCCCTTTTTTAGATTGCTTGATTTGGTTTGACTTGTTTCCTTTTAAATATCTTTGGTGGAAGACTTGGCTCATGGATTATTTCTTCATTTGTGTATTTATTGGTTCTTGAATCACTTGCTTGAATGTCATACTTGATTGTGTAGATTTGGCCTGATTTAAGTGCAATTGCCAAATGAGTCTTCAATACTTTAGACGATACGTGCACGGATGGATGCAACGAAATCCACTTTCAAGAGGTCCACCCGAAATAAATTCTAAGGATGGATGTATGGTCTTTTAAAACTGGAGTTGGCGTTAAGTATCAGGTATTTAAGTGCGCGATGTTTTTAAAACTTGTTTTACCTTCTCCTACTCCATAATTAACACAGAGAATCATCTACCGTCTAGTTTTGAGTTACCAAACCCACACCTCTAATCACTAAAGAGGACGCCTTCAGGCTTATCATTCTTTTTTTGTGCGAGACACATTCGAATTAAGGAGTAAATTTATTTTATTTTATTTATTTATTTCTTAATTTTTATGTGTTTAGACTTCAAGGCGGTCAACTACTCACATCCCTTATGATTGATTGATCGATATGATACCGTTGTTTTTGTAAGTTTGGACGCAATGTGGAAAATGAAATGCAAAAACTTTAAAAATAATAGAAACAAAATCTTTTTGGTTTTGTAAGATTTAAAATGTAGAACGCAAGAACAAGAAAAAAAAAATGAAAATATCTTCTCTTTTTTTGATGTTTTAAAATGAATACAGAAAAGAAAAATTTTAAAATAAGAAAGTTTAAATCTTTTTGGAATTTTGAAAAACATTTATTAAAATTAAATATATGAAGAACTTAAGACTACTAAGACCCATCCCCAAGCTTAAACATAAGCATCGTCCTCGATGCTTGGATGGGGTAGGGCAACCTACTGATTGGAAGGATGAGGAGGAAAAGGTTGAGCATAGGGGTTCCAACTCCACAAGAACTGTATAACTTCAGAATGGTTCTTTTCTACAGTTTGTGTCAATAGTTAAATGGAGACATTGATCGCAGATAAATCAGTGTGGATGTCAGCAACATTTTGATTAATGAGATCAAAACGCCCCATGTACATGTCATGGTAACCAGCCGTCTGACGGGTGTAAATATAATGTATGGTATCCACCGGGGCAATAGAAGTAGATGCCATGCATTGGAAGGGTAGAGTGAATATTGGAAATGAGGGATTAGCCCGAGTCTCATCTTCATGGTCGAAGACCATCCACTGGGGAGCACATGGAAAGGGCTCGGCAGGAGCATTTAAAGACAGTAACCACTGAGTATAAGGATGTCCTGCTAGAGCTGAAGTAAGATGAAGTCTCCATCAGGAGCTCGAAAATGTGGCTTTTGTTGTACTAGCCATGAAAAGCCACCGCCACTTTCTTTGTGGAAGAAATGTGAGGCTTCAAGGACAGTGGATGTGATAACATTGGATCCTTGCGTTATTTTCTCAATACTAGGACGCTTCTCCTCAAAAAGTATGGCACAAGGAAAGTGAGTGGTGATATAAGTGATTATCCTGCCGCAGTGAATAGGGTCAGAGCCACTAGTGAAAATCTTGAGAAGTTTAGAAGCAACAAAGGCGCCAAAATTTAGCCTCTTTAGACCCGTGACCATGCACCAAAGAATTTCTAACTCCATCTTACCAGCTTTGCTAACTTCCTATTAGGGTAGGACAACATTAGCGATAATTCGTAGTGTCACCTTCAAGATTGGATGAATGGTTTATGATACTTTGGAGGTTCGAGCCTCATAACTATCCAGCCCTGAGATTTCCTTCCAAAAGTCATTGGCTTAAAAATGTTATTTTTTTCTCTCCTAAATCCTATGAGGAGCGTACGTATTGTCCATAGAAATCCCTACAAACCTACTAAGCTCGTCTAAAGACAAAAAAATTACATTTGTAAAGTAAAGAATGAGAGTGTCTTGGAGTCTTCATTGAAATCTAAACATTGTAGTAATTTAAGAGTTATGTTTTTAAATGATTCCACTGGTGCTAGAGTGAGGAGACTCTCCCAACCGATATCGCTAAAATGTCAATAGACGCCATCATAAACTCCTATTTCTCTAAGAGTAGGAAAATCTACAAATCGTTGTTGAGAATATTCGAAGTCATTGAGACGACAGTAGCGGTCACGCTCCGTAGGAGTACGGTGGATAATAGTGGTGACACTATACTTGTATATCGATTTCGCATTTGGATTCTTATGTTTTCTCATGATGTGAACAAACTAAGTATATGATAGAAAAATGTGATTCGAATCTAAAGTACCACTGCTGAAGCACATATGTACAACTATTTTAAGCACACACACAAATTTTCAACAATTCTAGTCAAACAAACTTAAGATTTATGCATAAAACATGAAATATAGAAGCAATGTAGCAATAAAATGCTTGACTTATTATGTTTACTTAAATTTTTCACTTCATCTTCAACCTCTAGACAACTTGATCTCTTTAATGGTGAAGTGCACAAACAAAGGTAAAAACTTCCAATCTTCCTTCCAAATCCCTTCCCCAAGCTTAATCTTGAAACCTACACGAGAATTAAGTCAAAAATTGCAAAACAAAAAACTAGGATTTTCATGGAATATCCAATTTTGGAATTTCCATGTGGAAATCGACCAATATGAAGATGGAGATGAAGTTAGGAATCAAAAATTTCATACCTTTGTCACTTAATATTGAAGAAACTAAACGAAAATTGAAGTTTTATGTGGCTTAAGAGGTTTTTTGTCTGGAGAGGGTATAGAGAGAGAGAGAGAGAGCGAGAGCTTAACACAATCGTGAGGTGTGCGTAAGGAAAGAGAGTGATAAAAGGGAGATCTACAACTTGAAGCACGCTCGAAGGTGAGGTCACACATTTTTAACCTTAGGTTGTGCTTTCCAAGTTTTGCTCGTGAGTTGTTTTCTTTAAAACAACGATCTCAACACACGGTGTCATCCAAGACCGTGTGTTTTGGTCTTGGACCATGCGATTTGGATTTTTGATTGTGCATCAGATTTTTTTAAGAACCTCAAAGTCAGCTCACAGTCAAAACTCACGACCGTGAGTTTTGACCTACGGACCGTGTGTTTTTCTAACATCCCCACAAACATGTATTTTTCAAGGAACCGTGAATAAACCCGGGTCCTTGCATTTCTTGGGCAACCATTTTTGTAACACAGCTAACACATTTTCCCCTACTTTTACTGTTTCATTTCATTTAAGTTTTTTCCTATATGTGCAAAGTTCCTTAAGGAACTTATCATATCTAGGAATTTGTGTAATAACATCTAAAAGATGGATGTTTATTTCAACCTTTTAGAACATTGCCATGATCTCATCATCTTCCCGCTCTCTTTTTGTGATTGCTAGTCTCGAAGGAAATGAGGTTGGACTGACTTTCACCTCAGTATCAATTTCTTTGGCTTTGAAATGTCTTTCTTTTCATCCTCCTTGACAACTTTCTTTACTTCAATATACTCTTCTTCCTCCTCTTCAACCGACATTAGTGGGCCATCATAGCTTTTTCCATCTCTAAAGGTAATAACACATGCATTGTGTTTTGGGTGCTTCTTGGTTTGGGATGGTAACTTTCCTTGCAATTCCATTCTATTTATGGATTGATCAAGTTGTTCCATTTGTTGCTCCAAGATTTTTATGCTAGCCTTAGTTTCTTGTTGGAAGCTTTGAGTGCTAGTATCGAGGCTTTTCACTATGTCCTCTAAGGACATGCTTGATTAACCGGCTTGTTGAGGAGATGGAGGGTATGGCCACCTTAGTGGATAGTTTTGTGGTGGAAATTGTGACCTTTGTTGATTTTGGGGCGGTGATCTTTGTTGGAATCTTGTGTTTTGGTTTTTATTCCACCATTGATTGCCTCGGGGTTGATCATAATTCCTTTGATTGGGCCTAGAATAGCCTCCCAAAGCTCTTGCTTCTTCATAATCTTCTTCTTGAAGTTGAGGTAACATGTCGATTGGATGCATGGTTTGAGTACAAATTCCATAAGGATGAGATGTAGGTTGCACACCCTTGTCTTTGGTGAGCATCATGACCTCCTTCGTTAATTCATAAAGTTGAGCTTCTATATGGGGAGTATTTATCTCTTTAACACCCCAGGGTGTATCCACATACCAATCCTCATCTGGATTTGAATGTTTAGAATCTTCCGTCATATTTTTGATGAGATTATGGATTTCAGTCGTGATTTTATTAAACAAAGACGCTCCACTTGAGGCATTAAGGAGTTGGTGTTCTATGATCCCATGCTTCGGACAACGAAACCATAACTTATTGAATTTTTTCCAATATGCATGAAAGGCTTCTTTATTATGTTGTTTGATTCCAATAATTTTTCTCCATAGACCTGAAGCTTTTCATCTCCAGGAAGTATTTGTCTAAGAACATATGTGCTAGCTCAACCCATGTGGTGACTGTGCCCGATGGGAGGTCATATAACTAATCTTTGGCTCCGTCTTGGATTGCGAAGAGGAATGCCCTAAGCTTGATTGATCCTCGGTGACATTATGCGGATTCATACCAGAGCAAACCACATGGAATTCTTTGAGAAACTTGTAAGGATCCTTATTTTCTACCCCTCAAAGTGTTGGGAGTAAATGCACAAGACCGAACTTTAGTTCAAAGTTAGTCATATTTGGATAAGTGATGCATAAAGGTTGTTGGGTAACTTGTTTTTGAGCCCATTGGTGAAGGGTTCTTTCGGGTGGTGAATTTGGTGGAAGATTGTTGTTATTATTTCCTGACTTAGTAGGAGTTTGGATTGAGGCTTCTGTAGATGTAAATTCTGGAGCGCTATGAGTAGGTAAGGAAGGTGGAGCGGTATCTCTAGGTGAGGAGGATTAAGGTGAGAATGAAAGGTTTTATGTTTTTTTCCTAATGCACTAGAGAGGGGTACGTCTTCGCAAATGTTAATGGTCGGTGGGGTAAATGAAGAAGAAGTCCCAAAATCCGGTTGCCTCTTCTAAAGCTTTGCTTGATTCCATAACCTCTTTGTAGTCTTTTCTATCTCCGTTTCATTTTGGCAAAGATTTACATATACGAAACGATCTATGCATAAACAATTAGTAACACCGTGTCTCCGAAAACGGTGTCAATTTGTTAGGATGTCAAACCCAACAAATAATAAGGGTGAAATAAACTCGAAAAACACTACTATATTGCACTAAAAAGAAGTACAACGCAAGAAGGGTCGGTCCTTAGAGACATGTGACAAAAGTCTATACCACTTTGTGTGAGGTACTTTGGTTACAAAAAAGGGAGTTTGTATGCAAAATGTTGAATAACGCAAATAACAATCTACTTTGAAAACATGTAGAAAATGAAATAGATTTGTAAACAACGAATTAAACGGTTCCAATTCTAGTTCTCAATGTTGTCATGTAACTTGATTGTGCATCAGTGCAATTCATGATTACTATTCTATGTTGGTACTGAAAGATACTAACATGCTATAATGCCTCTTGCTTGCCAAATTATCTAATAAAAACACACTATTTGACTAGACCTAGCTTTACTAATTCAACCTAAACACACTCTTAGATTGTATTCAAAAAGTGCATTAAGTTTTGTATAAGCTTCCCAATAATGTTCATTTCTTCTCATATGCTCGGATGTGTGAAAACATGTGATATATCTTCTACAATAAGAAATCATATTGCTTGTTGCCTCACATTAACTTTATAGAACGATTAGGTGCCTTAAAAGTTAATTAACTACACAAGAACTCAATTTATATAAGTGGTCAATCAAACATACATCAAATTCAAGGATTCTAGTTAAAATAAGAACACAATTACTAAAATAGAATCATAAACAAAACAACAAGCCATATGTATCAAATCAAACGATTAACATGTTCTGAACAAGAACTAGAACTAGGCTTTTTAGCCACACATGACTAAAAACAAATCAAACAAAAAGATGAAATTAGAAATGTTTAATGCTTACAAATTGAAATTGCTAGTGTTTGCAATAATTAGAAGTCTTCAAAACCCTCCAAAAATCATCAAAATTCGCCCCAAGAAGTTCCAAAAACCGTCCCTATAAGAACCTAGAATTTGGAGATATTTGACTTTTAGTCAATTATTGACCAAATGATCAAAATTGTCATTTAGGAGAATTTACTAAGTTTATGAAGTCGTGACTTCATGAAAATGGACAAGACGAGTTTAAGTCACTTAGATGTTATTAGATAAGAGAGTTCAAGAGAAAAAATGCATGACATATGTATTTTGTTTAAAAGGGTAAATGAGAAATTTTATTTTTTTTGGGACAACTTTCTGACTTAACAATTAAAACTCGTATTAAGTCAGTGAGAAATGACTTAATAAGGTTATAGAATATATATACCTCATTCGCATGGATATAAAAACCATAGAAAGGTATAAAACAAAAAAGTTATGAAGATTAGAAGTCGGAAGAAAAAATTGTCTCCAAGCCTGGACCAAAATCAGCAATGTAGTTTAATCAGTTAATAAATAGACCACATGATACGGTTTTAAGTTTAATCAGTTAATAAATAACGACTAAAAGACATAAATATTTAACTGTAATAGATAATCCGAGTTAAATAACTTCATTAACCTTGAACAAAAATAGTTCCGCTACTTCAAACAAGTTGTTTTCAAAAGTTTGATGAAATTATAACTATATGATTCCAAAAGTTTCCCCCCACGACAAGTCACATGATGATCCAAATTCTGTACACAGTGTGTGAATTCTTATCTTAACTGCAACTCGATTCAAACACCCTAACCAGGATCAAAAATTGGCTGCCGGAATGGTGCTAATAGTATTCCACCGCCGTGTCGGAGCAACTATCATCTGACACAACCTCACGGTTAGTAAACGGTGGCGGGACAAACGGCGGTGTTGTACATCTCAACAGAGCCCAATTCACACCTTGAAAAAACGAATGCTGTTTAATGGCCGACGCACCCATCGTCGACCCCAATCGCCACGCCGGATCCTTCACCAACAACTGAGATATCAGATCCTTCGCCATCGCCGGAATCACAGGCTCTTTCGGAAACTCCAGAGCTCGAGCTACGATATTCGCTAAAGTAAGCTCATTATCCATCCCCCTAAAAGGCGTAACACCGTAGAAAAGTTCAAACATAAAAATCCCTAACGTCCACCAATCCACCGCGCTACCATGTCCCTCACCGGAGACAATCTCCGGAGCTAAATACTCATGTGTCCCGACAAAAGACATCGACCGGACGTCCACCGGCTCCGCCACGAACTGCACACCTCTTTGATTCCCGAGCTTCGTTTTCCGTTTCCGTCTAGGGTTGAAGCAGGAGACGGAAGGGACTATACAGTTCGGAAGGATGCATGAAGACGAAGTAACTTTGGGTGGATCGAAGGCGTAGTGATCAGCTGACGACGGCGGATTTGGGCGGTTGTGATCGGAGAAGACCTGTGCCGGGGTGGAAGTAGAGCCGTCGCATTTCAAAGAGAGATCGAAATCAGTGAGCATGATGTGACCATCGGATCGGACCAGAACATTTTCGGGTTTCAGATCTCGGTAAACGATGTCTAACATGTGTAGATACTCGAGCGCCACCACCACCTCCGATGCGTAAAACCTGGAGATTCATTCATTCATTCATTATAATACGACACTTTTCTTAAATCGCACGATAACCATTAAAGACTTCGATTAACAAAAAAACTGGAAGCAGTTCCGGGTCAAACTTACCCGACCGCAAAATCCGGGAACCTTAGCTTTTATACATATAAATCAATCAGATGCCATTTTTAAATGCTGATCCAATTAGATGGAAAATTTTAATGCGAGAAATTATAGACAACGAACGATAATTTATGATGATATATATATATATATATATTTGAATTTGAATGAGCCCCTACTGGGCTCTATTTAACTTCTATATGACAGTTCATAAATGGCATTTATGTAAATTTGGTATAGACTGGACCTATTTCTTAAACGTTTAGATCAAGTGGTGCAATTATGACCCACGTGGCAATAAACAAGTCGGAAAAAGTTTTGACTTTTCTAATATGCACATTGCACACGGACTCACGTGGACTCGAGCATGTGTAATCGCTACCAATGATACTGTTAAAAATTTACTTTCTTCACAGCTCAATGCGTTTAAGTTAATTGAATGATCAAGTGCGGGTTAGTCCACGACATAACATATGCTCCAGCAGGGGTCCATATGTGGTCCCGGAGCACATGAGACGTTATTGGCCGTGGATTTTAAATAAAATAGCCGGAGAAATATTGATTGATAGCTAGGCATGCGGTACATGGGATCATTTTATGAAACAGATTTAGAGCTCATGCAATTTGGAAGGGAGAGTGGTGAAATGCGCACCTGACAGCGGATTCAGGGAAGCGTTTACAAGGCTGACGTTGCCGGAGAACGTGGAGGTCACCACCGGGGCAGAATTCCGTTAACAGACACGACCATTTCGGTGACTCCAACGACGCGTATAGCGTCGGTAGAAATGGATGGTCTAACATCTCTAAAATTTCCCTTTCTGTTTTCGCACGACCTTCTTTGTTCCGGCTTGCTAGCTCTCTCTTGTCCATCACCTTGGCGGCGAAAACAGCAGGGGAGGAGGTGGAAGAAGAAGAAGAACGTTTAATCTCAGAGAGGTAGACGGAGCCGATGTCACCGGCGCCGATACGGTTGATGAATCGGAGGTCAGTGAGGGATAGATTACCACCGGATTCAGATCCTGCGAGCCGGATTGCGTCTAAGCAGGGGTTACCAGAAGGAGCTGTGGATTTGAAAGTGGTGGAGAGGTTATGGCGAGCGGAGTAGGTAGCTGTCGTCCAAGTGGTTTCGGAACCGGAGCTGGTGCTACGGTTGATGTCAGTGGCTGTAGTGGTGGTTGTGGAGTTGAAACTAATGCTCTGGAGGTCATCGGCGAGGTCATCCATCCATGGTGGTTCCATTGTTGGAGAGAAAATGGAGAGAGTAGAGGAGAGGGAGATGAAGAGGTGAGAGAAGAAATTTGTTTTTTGAAGAGGGAGAGGTGCCGAGGTGGGGTTCATGTAGTTCGAAGTTCGGGTCGGGTCCACATGCCATTGGTTACTAAATGGGCAGGGGCCCATGTTCCTACATTCCAGTTCGATAAGATTGCTTACCAATATTTGCAATTGTTTGGAATAACGATATTTCTATCAAAATTTAAATTTACAATCAAATGTCTTAAATATATATTTTTTGATAAAATAATTATAAAAAACATACATAGGATAACTAATTAGAAAATAAAAATTTGGACCAAAATTAATGCAAAAAAAAAAAAAAAAAAGTTATGAAACTATAATTTTGTATCAATAAAGTTTAAAACAATGATGAAACTTTGTTTTACAATTAGATAATCTCTTTTGGGAAGCATGTGATGAAATTTTGTTATTTACCTGTTTAGATTGTTTTATGATTAGTATATGATATGATAGTATTGTTCTTTTATGGATGTCGCTGGCTATTGAAATGTTAAATCAAATCTTGGTTTTTTTTTAACTCTTTATGGGTGCTGTCAAATAAAATTGCATGCCTGTGAAAGTTTCACACTTATATTATTAAATAAAAAATTATTTTAAACTTAAAATATTAAGGACTTATACTAAAAAATACGATATTAATGACATAAATCTGAGTTCATTAAGGGTGTTTTTTTTCAACAAATAAATTTGTTTGATTTAGTTCTCCATGAAGTTCTTACTTTATATGAAGAACTTCCGGTCCTAACCCTTGAACAAAGTTTCTCTAACCGGACAAAGAAAGTTGAAGACTTTTTCTTTTTTATAGTTATTATTTTGATTTCTTTTTATTAAGTTTCGTATGATTATTTTTAATTTAAAAACTTAAAGACCTTTAATCATTTATACAAAAGCGACAAATATATACCTTAAAGTATTTTATATAACTCAGATTTAATGTTATAGTTGAGTAATAAATTATTTTTGGCTATGTTTGACGTAATACCTGAAAAGCTAACTGTTAACTGAAAAGCTAGCTGATAGTTGAAAATCTAGCTGTTATATAAAAAGTTAGCTGATAAAAAATGACGTTTTATAAAACTAACTAATAAGCTAGCTGAAATATATAAAAATTTACATAGATAGACATTCAAAAGAATATGTTTTTTATAATTAATTAAGGGTATATTTGGAAAATTTTGAAAAAGCTCCTAAAAAGCTAGTTTAAGTAGCTTTTAAAACGCTAGCTTATAAGTTACTTTTTGGTTTGCCAAACATGATAACTTTGAAAAACTCGAAAAATAAGCTAGCTTATCAGCTAGTTGTGGCGCGCCAAACGCAACCTTTGTTCAGAAAATATAATTATACTTTAAAAAAAATATATTGTAAGGTAAACATCTAAAACTTTTGTTCATAAAGTATTATTATTTTAATACTATGTTGTAAAAAAACAAATAATTTGGTCACTAATATACAGATTTTCTATGCGGATTTTCTGTCTAAATCAATACTATTTTATAAAAAGTAAATAAATAGTTTGTTGTGTATATATGACATTAACAATTTTATAAAAAACCTAAATTATTTGAGACTAGGCGAAAACATGTGTGTTGCGCTGAAAAAAAAACTATCATGATTAAAATAATGGCAAACATATTGTGTTTATGTTATATGAAGATTATTGTGCACTGTTGGTTGTTTTGTGGTAACTTTATGTTTGTAATTATATTTTAGTTTCCATTTATGGGTGATTGTAATTGTACTTTATATTCCTAATTGTAATTTAGTTTGTGTTTATGGTGTTTACGAGCAAGAAACATATGAGAATGATCGACACTTTGATTGTTGGCGTTTTTTGTTGTATGCATCATATCCACGTTAAACATAGATGAACATTTAACCTTATGGTTTATGTTCTGATAGAGTAAAAAAATATATATATTTGTTTTATTTAGGTACCTTTATCTTTGTTTTGAAAAATTCTTGCAACCCAAGTTTTATCTTTGTTCCACTTATATAGAAGAAATTCTAAGATGTTTACATTTTTTTAATATTGGAATGCGATTGTCCTTTCTATTTTTGCCCTTTGGTGTACGACACAAATTAACAAAAGTAAGATTTAAAATAATTAGCATTATTAATAACTTTATTTATAAATAACTTAAAAATCCATCCAGTTGTAGTATGTGAAGTATTTTCAACCAAATGCTTAATTTCCGTATCAATTAACATCATCATTTTGTTTATGTTATATGAAGATTATTGTGCACGATTGGTTGTTTTGTGGTAACTTTATGTTTATAATTATATTTTAGTTTCCATTTATGGGTGGTTGTAATTGTACTTTATATTCCTAATTTTATTTTAGTTTGTGTTTATGGTGTTTACAGGCAAGAAACATATGAGAATGATCGATACTTTGATTGTTGGTGTTTTTTGTTGTATGCATCATATCCACGTTAAACATAAATGAACATTTAACCTTATGGTTTATGTTCTGATAGAGTAAAAAAAATTATATTTGTTTTATTTAGGTAGCTTTATCTTTGTTTTGAAAAAGTCTTGCTATCAAGTTTTATCTTTGTTCCACTTATATAGAAGAAATTCTAAGATGTTTACATTTTTTTAATATTGGAATGCGATTGTCCTTTCTATTTTTTCCCTTTGGTGTACGACACAAATGAACAAAAGTAAGATTTAAAATAATTAGCATTATTAATAACTTTTTTTATAAATAACTTAAAATTCCATCCAGTTGTAGTATATGAAGTATTTTCAACCAAATGCTTAACTTCCTTAACAATTAAACATCAATAGATGTTTATAGTTCTCATTTTATTAACAAATATTGTTTTTTCTATAATTAGTAAATAAAAATTGTTATAACTATTCTCTTAAAGTTTTATCTTTGTTCTACTTATATAGAAGAAATTCTAAGATGTTTACATTTTTTTTTTAATATTGGAATGCGATTGTCATTTCTATTTTTGCCTTTTGGTGTACAACACAAATGAAGACAGGTAACATTTAAAATAATTAGCATTATTTTTAACTTTATTTATAAATAACTTAAAATTTCATCCAGTTGTAGTATATGAAGTATTTTCAACCAAATGCTTAATTTCCTTAACAATTAAACACCAATAGACGTTTATAATTCTCATTTTATTAACAAATATTGTTTTTTCTATGATTAGTAAATAAATATTGTTATAACTATTCTCTTAAAACAACATGATAACAATAATAGCTTAAACAACGTAAAATTAAAAAATAGATTACGATACATTGGAAAAACAATTAATGTTTGAAATTAATCATAAACGAAATAAAAAAAATGTTTAATTAAATTGTTTTCTAATTAACAATGTCAATGGCTAAAAAATATATCAAATAAAAAACTACAATTAACTAACTAAATTCACACACAACATATGAATACATACCATTGAGATGATATGATCCTAAAATACATCTATCTAAATTGATTGACCATAAATAGATGCTATTATAATGATTTGGCTTTAATATATATATATATATATATATATATATATATATATATATATATATATATATATATATATATATATATATATATATATATATATATATATATATCATATCATATCATACTATATTATAAAGGAAACATTTTTCCTTTCATCGCATTCATTTGAAACTCTCATGACTTTTCAATTTCTTTCTAATAATAATTATAAGTTGGTTAATAAGATTAAATAAATATCAACCCTAAAGTGTAATCATATATAATTTAAATTTTAATATTAAAATAATATCTTTACTTCTACTTCTAAAATTATGATTTTTTAACTTTTAACATATTACATTTAATTTATTAGTTTTAATATAGTATTGGATGTAAACTATTATCATTTTAAAGATACAATTTTGGAATAATTTGTATAAAATACTTAAATTATTAATTTAAATATAACATTACAGTGTCAACTTAAATATAAATTTTAGTTGAACTTAAACAACCCAAATAATATTTTGTAAATAGTTAAAAGTGATAAATTGTAGTGTCTTTCCAATAATGATTATAAGTTGGTTAATAAAGTTAAATAAATATCAAACCTAAAGTGTAATCATAAATAAACTAAATTTCAGTTTTAAAATAATATATTAGTTTCTACTTATAAAGTTATGTCTTTAACTTTTAATATATTATACTTAATTTATTAGATTTAAAATGTTGTTGTATGTAAACAATTATCAGTTTAAAGCTACAACTTTTGAACAGTTTAGACAAAATACTTAAATTATTAATTTAAATATAACATTACAGTATCAACTTAAATATAAATTTCAGTTTCACTTAAAAAACCAAAGAATATTTTCTAAATAGTCTATAGTGATAAATTGTAGTGATAAATGTAAAAACAAATTGTAATCTCAATTTAACTAAAATATTTCGTAAAGATATTTTTATAATCGTTAAAAGTTTTCAAATAAATAGCTTAAAATAACTTACAATAACAATAGTTAAAAATAAATCTATATAAATGATTATATTTTACCTTTAAAATAAAATAAAAAAACAATGTTTGATGTTTTAAAAAATTATAATGATAGAAATTAAAACATTAAGCAAATAAATTTTAAAAAATTAATTAACAATAACAACAACTATAAATAACATTAAACCATATATTATATTTAATTTTATTCATGTGTAACTCGCGGGTAGAAGTCATTCAAACGATTGACTAATTAGTTTAAAATTATGACTTTAACTTTTTAACATATTATAATTAACTAATTAGTTTAAATATGTTGGCGTATATGAACAATTATCATTTTAAAGTCACAACATTTGTATAATTTATGAGTTGATGCAAAATAATTAAATTATTAATTTCAATATAATATTAAACAATTAACTTAAATTAAAATTTCAGTTAAACTTGAAAAAAATCGAGAGATTGTTTTATAAATAGTTAAATATTATAAGTTATAGTGTTAAACCTAAATTGTAATCCTAAATTAAAAAAAAAACCATGAAACTGTTTTTTATAATCATTAACAATTTTCAAATAAATAGCTTAAAGATAACTTACAATAAGAATAGCTAAAGGTAATATTATATAAAAAACTATAATATTTTCTTTAAAAACAAAAACAATGTTTTTTGTTTTAAATAACTACAATCATAGAAACTAACAATATTCATCAAATAAATTTTAAAAACGTTAAAATTCTGAAACCAAATTAAAATAATTAAGAGTTTAGAAATACATTATTTTAAATTACTTACAACAACAATAGTTAAAAGTAAAATTATATACAAAAATTATAGTGTTGGCTTTAAAAACAAAAACAATTTTGATGTTTTAAATAATTACAATGATAGAAATTAAAATCTTAAGCAAATAAATTTTTTAAAATTAATTAATCATAAAAACAACTATAAATATCATTAAATCATATCTTATATTTAATTTTATTCATAAGTAACCTGCATGTAGACGTCATTAAGACACTTAGGATTATATAATTTTAAAAGATATCTACAATATCATATAATTCAAAACAAACAATGTTTATACCTACTTATTATAAGATTTATTATATAAAAGCTAATAACAATGTCACTTATATATTTAAAAAACATATATTTGTAAAATTTTCAAATATATTGTTGTATTCTGCGCAACGCGCGGGTATTCGCCTAGTATACTTATAATAGAAGCATTTTTTTTCAACAACATTCATTTGAAACCCCCAACTTTTCAACTTCTTTTTAAGTTAATAAATTAAATCCAATATTATTGTAATTTCAATCTTCATTCTTTATTCTCACTATAATATAGTTAGTTTGTTAATCTAAATATGATGTTAAATTCAAAACATAATTTTTATAATATATTCAAAACCTATTTTTTCTAAGTAGTTAAAAAGTTTAAATATAAGATCTAAATAAAAATGTTAAATTAACAAAAAAAAAGTTGATTAAAATTTACTTTTTATAATAATAATTTTTTCCTCAAAATAGATATTTTAAAATAAATTAAAAATATTAAAAGTTTAAATATAATATTTGTAACGTCCTGTTTCGAATCGTTTCCCATTTCGGGGTGCTGATCAAGGATTGAGCATTAGCAGACTTGGGACCCTTGAAGAATTGAGATTTGGGCGTATTTGGGGGTGGATGATGTAATTTGGATGATCCGGGTATTCGGTTTGTGCTTTGGAGCCAAAGGGTATTTTGGTAATATGTCAGCTCGGGCTTTTATGGAATTGAATATTTGTCCGAGATATTTTAAAGCAGGTATGGGCTGCTTAACGTGTAGAGCTTCTCGTTACCTTTTCATGGATATAAGGATCATCAGAATCGGATTTATAACGAAGAAGTTATGGCCTTCGGAGTGCTTAAGGGTTTAAGAGGAAACCCTAGTACGCGGGGCATACCTAGGGAGTACGCGGGGCGTACTGATGCGAAGCGTATTATGTTGGGCGTAATGTGGTGTACGCTTAGCGTAATGCGAGGGTTTGATCGGGGGTGTGAGACCTCATACGCTAGGTGTACGAGGAGTACACGGGGCGTACGAGGGGTAAAGGAAAAAACCCTAATTTTTGATGTATACCCTATATAAGCACATTAAGTCTTTTGGGTTGGCCTCTCTACCAGCCTCCAAGTCCCCAAAACCCTAGAAATCGTCCCTTAGCTTCCATGGTGGTATTTTTGAGCTCATTATGTGCATCTTGGTGTTTTGGGTCATTTATAAGAAGATGGAGTTTGGTGCAAGGTTGTGGATCAAGGAAGAGCTTGTAGATCTTGATTATGTGCTTCATTTCCAACTTGTTTGAGGTAAAAAGCTATGAACTTGTTCATTGATGGCTTAGATCTATTATGTATGAGTTTTGGTTCATTTTGGTCCCAAGAATAAGATCTAATGGTTTGATACCACTCCAGGAGCTATGAGTTGCCACTCTTGGTGTTTCTGAGGTTCTAGATTCATAAAGTTGTCTCCTTTAGGGTTTGGAATCGCCCATGTATGAGATTGTGTCTATTTGGTGAAAGTATAATGCTTTATATTGAAGTTTGGTTCTTTTGGGGCATGCAAAGTCATCAAGTAAATGACTTTATGGTTCTAGAAGTTCATTAAGAAGTAGATCTGTGGTTTGGACTCCTAGTCTTGAGCATTAAGATCTTAAGAAGGGTTTTGGCTTAATGGATGAGTACTTTGGGCGTAAAAGTCTGCACGCGCAGCGTACAAGCCAAATAGCGAGTACGCTTATCGTACAGCTGAGTACGCCCCGCGTACTCAGTCATGAGGGATTTTGCATGTTGGGCTTCGGTTTGGGTTATATTTTGGACTTGGTTGTCTTCGGCCTTGTTTGGCCATCAGGTTTTGGGTTGATAGTTATTTTGAGAAGGCCTACAATGGGTTTGGTCCCAATTTGGAAAATTGGGCCATGGATTGGGCCTTGGGTGGCTTTTGGTATTTGGGCCTTGTGGATCATATGGTTTGGGCCTAAGTCTTGGTCCAAACTAGCTGATGGGTAAATTGGTCATTTACCTTAGTAATGGATTTATGAATATGGATTGGGACCCAAATGTTGATTGGGTGTTGTTTTGATTTTGATAGTTCGGGGATCGGTCAGCCAGCAGCCAGAGATTTATCCGCGGGATTCAGCAGTGCGAGGTGAGTTTCCTCACTATGTTTAGCAGGTCGAAGGCACCAATGTCGGCCCATGATGTGCTATGTAGAGTGCTAGATGTCTACATGACTCTTGCATGTGTATGTATTTGTATGCTTACTGGACGGGGCCGGATGGTTATTCTGTATGCTAGTACCAGGGTATGCATATATGATTTGTATGCGAGCAGGGCCCGATGATTGTGCAGTATGCTTCTATCTTTGTGATTTTTGCATGTGTATGAATTTTATATGATTATATGATTATATGTTTAGTGAACGGGGCCAGTTATGCGAGTGTATGCGGGGCCCGTATCTCAGTGGGAGGGGCCCGTTATGCGGGTGTGGGCGGGTCCCGTATCTCAGTGGGCGGGGACCGTTATGCGAGTGTGAGCGGGGCCCGTATCTCAGTGGGCGGGACCCATTATGTGATAAGTTATGTATGGTATGTGGTATCTTGGGGAACTCACTATGTTTTGTGCTTACGGATTCAGTTTATGTTTCAGGTACTTCGACTTTCATATGGAAGAGTTCGGGATGATTGCAGAGCACACACCACATGTTTCTGCATTCTGTGATTTACTCTGATTTGATGATGTTTTCATATATCCGGATTACTTTGGTTTCATGGAAATGATATGTATCAACGATTTATTTATTTAAAAACGAAAATTTTATGGTATTATTATATTTGGGGCATTTAAATATTAAATATAAAACATGTATCCAAAGATAGTTTTAAATTCATTAAAAATAATAATGGTGTAAATAAAATGTTAAATATAAAACTTACATCGTAATTCCAAATTCACACACAACCTATAGATATATTTCATTGAAATAATATCACATAAAATATGTTTATCTAAATTGAGTTTATTTTTATTTTCACAGGTTGCGTCTATTGAGATGATGCGACTTTAAATAAAATAATATGTGATCCATTATTTGATACTCTTAAATCCATTAGAAAGTAATTTCGTACACCCATGTTTGATAATGATTATCATTTAGTTAAAATACTTAGAATGTTTTATAATAAATTAGTGTAAGAATTATTAATTTAAGTTATTAACAAGAATATACTTATTTTAATAACATATATTTATCAATATTTTAAGTATAACTGCGCAACACGTGAAATAACACATAGTTAATAATGAAAGCAACAACAAATGATAAATTTCAATTAGAAAGTATAGAATTAAGAAACAATATTAAAATGACAAACAAAAGTATAGACTTTAATAACAGAAAACAATATGTAAAATACTAAAGAAGTTTAACATGAAGAAAGAAATAGAACCAAAAACATAATAATAATTTATTTTACAAAAATATCTATCAAACAACCATATAGTTGCTCAAACTCTATCTTATGAAGTACAACTTTGTGTTTTCTTAACTTTTTTTCCTCAATCTTATTCTTGAAATCCTAATAATCTAATGAACATCCATGAACTATATATATACTTCAAATCAACCAATTAATATATCATAAACTACAAAAACTCTTAAGTTATAATAGTAAATTTGTTGAAAGCTAGAGAGTTTGTGTATTAAAGTAATATTTAATACAATTATAAAAAGTCTTTTGATGTATAGTAATTAGATGATAAATTGAAAAGTTGTAAGTTTCAAATGAAAATAGTTGAATTTTTTTATTACCTTTATATATATATATATATATATATATATATATATATATATATATATATATATATATATATATAGAGAGAGAGAGAGAGAGAGAGAGTCAAGATCAAATAAGAAGGAATTTTTTGGTAGGAATGTAAGAAGTTTTTTTTCTACATATTTTTTTCGCGAACAAACAAAATGAATCATTAGATGATTCATTTGTAAGATGATTCACAAGAAAAAATTCTCAAAAAAACATCTCGATGATTAATTTATACAATGATTTTGTTGTTATTCACTAAAATTGTCATAAAAGTGAATTTTTTCTTAATTTACTTAAAAATGAATCATAAAGATGTTTTTTGGGAAATTTTTTCTTGTGAATCATCTTACAAATGAATCATCTAGTGATTCATTTATTTTGTTCGCCAAAAAAATATGTAAAAAAAAACTTCTTACCTTCCTACCAAAAAAAATTTCTTACCGAATCTATATATATATATATATATATATATATATATATATATATATATATATGATTTTTTCCTCGCCCATTATAATATATATCTACACAAAACCTAATAGAAAGTTTATTTTAAGTATATATATTTATATTTCATTTTACACATTACATATACAATAAAATTTAAAACATATTTTATTCTAAAACACATATATAATAAACTATTATAAGTTAATCAAACTTTATCATAACATTTATTATTTATGATTACAATCATTATTAAAATGCATGAAGTTCAAGTATTTCGGCATCAATTTCATAGATATATAAATATGGATAATAGATTCTTACAAGATATTAGAAAACACAAAAGAATGAGAAACTTTTTGAAGTAAATTTTATTTTTGTTTCTTTATGTTTTCGTTTTATTACATTAGATTTGAATATATCATCATCTTGTCAAAGTCTTAAGTCACATATATTCGAGTGAAATATACATGAATAATTATATTTTTCAAATTATATTAGTTAGAGTAAATTACAAAAATGGTCCATGTGGTTTGGTCGAATTTTCAGTTTTGGTCCTTAAGTTTAATCCTTGCGGTTTGGTCCTAAATATTACACTGCATGTCCTTGATCCATATAAAAGACCAAATTACCCTTTCTCTCTTTTGTCTTTTTCTTTTAACAATTTATTATATATATATATATATATATATATATATTATAGACTTTATTTGATATTTATTTTAATAGGATTAATATATATTGTTTATAAAATTATTTTTATTATTTTAAATCAATTATCTAGGTTATATAAAATCACATTATTATTTATTCTTAGAATTATTTATTTATCTTTGTTTTTTAGATTTAAAAATCTTTTAAAATAATAAACCTGATAACTATAAATCATCAAATATAATTATTTATCTTTGTTTTATTTGAATATATTACTTGATGTTGTTTTTTTCAACGTTTTGTTCGTTTACATTATATAATAGTTTTTCTACATTTTGTTTGAATGAACAAATTAAAATAATAAACCTGATAACTATAAATCATCAAATATAATTATTAAATGTTGTTTTTATGTGTTTTTTTTGCTTATATCATTCACTTATATGTTAGTGTTTGTTCTTTTATTCAGTTGTAAAATGTTTCATGTTTTATGTGTTTTTCGTTTACATCATTCGTTTATATGTCAATGTCATTTATTGCCTAAATAATTATATATTTCGTACAACTATTTCTGAAAAAAAAAACAAAGTAAAACTATTCAATCTAATATATATATATATATATATATATATATATATATAAAAGATAAAAAAATGAATATTATATAATTTTATTGGAAGACTAATAGTTATCCAAGTTATTGTTTTAATTTGTTTATTCGAAAAAAAACATCAAAAAAATCATTATATAATATAAATAAACAAAACGTCAAAAAAACAACATTAAGTAATATATTCAAATAAAACGTCAAAAATATTACAAGATTTTTAAACCACAAAAAAAAATATAAATAAATAAAGCAAAAAATAATAATAATATGATTTTATATAATTTAGATAGAAGATTCAAAAAAATAAAAATAATTTTATAAATAATCTATATTAATTCTATAAAAATTAAGATCAAATAAAATCTATACTTTATATAGTATCATAATAAAGTGTTATCAGAGTATAATATCATAATAAAGTGTTATCAGAGTACAGATTCCCAAAATCTCTAAATGTGGAAACCATATGGTGATGCGGTGCGATCAGGTCAGGCCCTTCCCCTTCAAACTGGAAGTACCCGAAACATAAACTGAAAACTGTAAGCACAAAGCTTAGTGAGTTCCCCCAAAATACCACATACTAAACAAACATACAGCCAAGCATATTTGGGTGCTTGCCTACCCCTTCGACCTATCTGAACTGGATACTATCAAGAATATTTGGGTGCTTGCAATCCCTTTCGGTCTATTTCAACCGGATATTGTCAAGCATATGTGGGTGCTTGCAATCCCTTCGGTCTATTTCAACTGAATATCGGGTCTATTTCACCCCTACTAATGCAACATAATATCATAAAAGGAATCACAGAGTCATCAAGCAAATACAGGCATAACTGACAATTGTCACAAAGACAATCATCACACTACATTATAAACTAGTGGGCTGGCATTGGTGCATTCGACCCACGGATACTGTGAAGGGAAACTCACCTCAGACTGAAGGTGTCAACTCGCACTCAGTAGATGACTCGTGGAATCCTCTCCCTAACGCACAAGCATAAAACCCTAATTAGAAATTAGGCCACATTCTAGCCCGAAGGTCCAAACCCTAATTCTTGACTAAAGCGAAAAGGGCTTCTTTACCCTTGTCTCATTTGGCCTCCCTCCCTCCCTCCAAGGCCCAAATCCATACAAAGTCCAAAAAGGCATCCAAGCCCAACTACAAGGCCTCTAAGGCCCAATATGGCCCAAGAACACCCAACATGGCCTTAAGACCAAAAATGTCCTGCTATAACAGGTGGGCTTGAGGCCCAACCTAAACAAGTCCAAATCTCAACCAACACACGATCCCAAAAGTCTTACAAGCCCACAGACGACGTACGTGCGACGTACATGGCTCGTACGCCCAACGTACGCTGATGATCCGGAAGTCGGGCCACTAGCTCAGTACGCACAACATACTCTAGAGTACGCCCAACGTATTGGCCAATCAACCCATTTTGTGCCCAAGTATTAATCCATTCAACTTTAATGTCTAAAACATAGATCCAAGCTCATAATAGCGTCTTAAGCCATAAAGTTGCAAATTTATGCTTTTGTATGCCTTGTTGAGGATCAGACTATGAAATAAGCCCTCTAACTCACTTAGGAGGTCACTAACACATGAATGGTTGAGTCTTAACCTCCAAGATATGATTTTTATGACTCTGTACACTTCCAAGAGTCCAAAAGGACAGCTCAAATGGCCTGGAGTAGCTCATACTCCAAGAAACCAAGTTATGGGACCAAAAGATGCTAAAATCTACCCTAAAACTATATCGAAGCTTAGAATGGTCAAGGTTCAGACTTTATACCTTCAATAGGCTAGAAATGGTGCACAAACTTTGGATCTACAAGCCCCTTCTTCTCCTTTGCTTATTCCCAAACTTCCTTCTTCTTCAAAACCACCAAAGAACACCCAAACACTCAAGGTAAGCTCAAAAAATGCAGTCAAGAAGGCTAAGGTTCGAGATTGGCACTAAAAGGGCGATGGAGGCTGAAAGGGTAATGGACTTGAGGGACTTAAGGTTTTTAAATAGGGTGCAGACCCTAAAATTTAGTGTTTTCCCTTGAGTATGCATAGCGTACGCATGGGTACGCCCAGCGTACGTCGGGATCACCCTGATGACGCGCATGCAAGGAGTACGTCGTACATACCTAGTGTATGCCTAGCATACTCACAACGCCTCCATCACCTTTTAATTGAATTAAAATAGATTAAATCATTAACTTTATACCTGGCGACTCGGGTGCTACAATTCTCCCCCGCTTGAATCAGACTTCGTCCTCGAAGTCCGCTGTCGGAAGTAACTCTGGATAATGCTCCCTCATCTCGTCCTCTAGCTCTCACGTCCATTATGAACCCTTGTGGTGCTGCCACTGCACCTTAACCAACTCCACAGCTTTGTTCCTCAAGGTTTTTCACCTTCCAGTCGAGGATCGCTATTGGTCTCTCAATGTAGTTCAGACGGTCGTCCACCTGAATATCCTCCAATGGAACTACTATGGAATCATCAGCCAAACATTTCCGCAGCTGCGTAACATGAAAAGTACTGTGAATCTAACTGAGTTCCTCCAGAAGATCCAATTGATACGCTACCCTACCCACCTGGTCTATAACCCTGAAAGGACCAATAAACCTGGGGCCAACTTGCCCCACTTCCTGAATCGAAATGACACCTTTCCAAGGTGACACCTTCAGGAGAACCATATCCCCAACCTGAAACTCTAAGTCTGATCGGCGCTTTTCGGCATAGCTCTTCTGTCGAATCTGAGCTGTCTGAAGTCTACTCCGAACCTGCTGAATCAACTCGGTAGTCTTGAGTACTACCTCGGTACTCCCCATGACTCGCTGACAGAACTCACCCCACCATATCGGGGTCCTGCATTTCCTCCGATAGAGCATCTCAAAAGGAGGTCAATCGATCCTGGCATGGTGGCTATTGTTATACGAAAATTCCGCTAACGGAAGATATGTATCCCAACTACCGCCGAAGTCCAGAACACACACCCGCAACATATACTCCAATGTCTGGATGGTCTGCTCTCTCTGACCATCCGTCTGCGGGTGAAAGGCCATGCTGAAATGCAGGCAGGTACCCAAATCCTCATGGAACCTCTTCCCAAACCTGGAAGTGAATGGGATATCCATGTCTGATACTACTGAAACCGACACCCCGTTCTGTGCTACAACCTCCCTAATATAAACGTTACTGAACTTCTCCACATAGATGCTCTCCTGAATCGGGATAAAGTGCGTGCTCTTGGTCCATCGATCCACGATGACCCAAATCGAACACACTCTGCATGTTGTCCGAGGCAGCTTCGTAATGAAATCCATGATAATCTCTTCCCACTTCCAAAATGGAATGTCTTACGGCTGCATCTTGTCGTGAGGCCACTAATGTCCGGCCTTGACTTTCCGAAAAGTCAAGCACCTCTCCACTTACCATGCAACGTCCTGCTTCATACAGGGCCAACAATAATCAGGACGAAGATCTTTATACATCTTCATCGCTCGGGATGAATGGAGAATCTCGATTTGTGCGCCTCCTCCATCAGAACCTGACGCACACCTTCCTAATAAGGAACCCACACTCTCCACTGGAGAGTCAATAAACCCTGGCTATCAAAATCGAAGGAAGCCGCCTGACCCACTATACGCTCACTCTTTCGGTGCTCTTCCTTCATAGCCTCGACCTGAGCCTACCAAATCTGCTCAAAGAGTGGAGTAATCATTGTAATCCTCATATATATATATCCGTGATCAGAGCCGCGACCGCCTTGCGGCTAAGAGCATAGGACACCATATTAGCCTTCCCCGGATGGTAAATGATCTCACAATCATAATCCTTCACCACATCCAACCACCGACGCTGCCTCATATTCAGATTCGGATGATCCATCAAGTACCTCGGGCTCTTGTGATCTATGTAAATAGTGTTGGATTAGGTGTCTAAGCCCATAACTATAATTGGTGTATACTTGAATTGATAGTAGCACAATCATTTTGGGTTGCCCTCAAACCTAGCAATTGGACAAGATGACTTTTGGAGAGAGAAGGTTAATTTATTATTTGATTAATAAATTGAGAAAATTTATTTATTAATGTATTATGAAAATAATATATTAATTAGAAATCATATTATTTAATTAATAATTAATCAGAAATTAATTGGAATTAATTTTAGGATTAATATAATTAATTAAAAGTGCAGGGGCTATTTGGAAATTTATTGATAGTTGAGGAAATAGGCTCTAGAACCTCCCTAGAAGAGGTTGGAGAAAACTTCTAGGAAGGCCCTAGAATTTTCGTCCAAGGGCTCTTGGATGGAGGTTCATGGGTTGCTTGGTCCTTAAGCTAAGGGATTAGGGTTTCCTCCTAAAACCCTATATTTGGCTCTAAGCTACCTCACCTATATAAAGGGCCTTAACCTCTCATATTTTCTGCCACTGGAAACCTTATAAGAGTAGCCAAAATTCTCAAGCCTCCTCTCCTCTTTCCTCTCTCATCTTCTTGCCAGTGTTGGGTGTGAACCATTAGAGGCATGACATTTGTGGGGCTTGCTCTCTAAGCTTCAACAACACAAGGGTTTATTGTTATTCATCAATAACAATCAAATGTATGTTTTCTAACCCTAGATGGTAATTTCGAAAATAGTATAGGATTCCTAGGGTTTCCCAATTGATGTTCAAATGTTGTATGTTCAATTAAAGAAAACATAGATCTTCAATTAGGGTTGCATGCACACATATGTTTTTATTTGTTATACTCAAAACCCATCAGTGATATCACAACCTTTGTTTCTTTTCTATTGAATTGATTGCAATTGTTTGAATTTGATCAATTAGGCTTTATGGCAATTAAACCCTTTTAGACTAAGGGATTTTCAAAATTAGGGTTTTTTAGGCCCTAAGTTTCGAAAATAAGGAAAGGGTTTTTACCCTTTCCCTTGCCTTACAATTTTCAAAATTAGGGTTTCCGTAACCCTCATGGTTTCAAAAATGGCAAGGTTTGAAATCCTTGCCTTCCTCCCCTAGAAAAAGGCTATTTTCGAAAATTAGGGTTTTTTGGTAGGGTTATCTTATTTTTGGAAATTATCTCCTTATTTGATTAATTGGATAATTATAAAATTTGATTTATCTCTCCCATGATTTTTGAAAATTAGGGGGAGAGGATTATGATTAAATTATCTTGATTAATTTAATTGGATAATTCTCAATTGATTTAATAAATTAATTAAATGTTTAATTAAAAGATAATTATTAAATCATTTGTTTTTAATTCTAAATTAAAATTAATTTTTTATAATTTCGAAATTTAAGATTTAAAAATCCTATTATTTTGAAATGTTTAAAATACACCTTATACGATATGTAAAATTAACTGTTTAATATTTACTATATGTATAAGACTATGTCAGTCTAACCGCTAGTACGCCTCATTCACGAAGTCGGTCTACAAGGGGAGTTTAAGGAAGCGGCCTATAAAATGACCGCCATTGGGTATCCACTCTTACCCACCGCTCCCTTGATTGGTGGAGGGCCGTTAGCCGAACGGGTTTGAGTCCAGGCACACCCAAGAGTATGCCCTCGATTTGAGTCCAGACACACCCACGAGTATGCCTGAATCTCTAAAACCAAGGCTCTGATAGCAACTTGTAGCAACCCAAAAATATGGATAAAATTTTGTTTTTAATTCATTCAAATCATACGATACTAATATCAAAATAGTCAAAAGAGTATCATAATAAAGTGTTATCAGAGTACAAATTCCTAAAATCTCTAAAAGCAGAAATCATATGGTGATGCGGTGCGATCAGGCCAGACCATTCCCCTTCGAACTGGAAGTACCTGAAACATAAACTGAAAACTGTAAGCACAAAGCTTAGTGAGTTCACCCAAAATACCACAGCTAAACAAACATATAGCCATGCATATCTGGGTGCTTGCCTACCCCTTCGGTCCATCTCAATCGGATACTATCAAGCATATTTGGGTGCTTGCAATCCCCTTCGGTCTATTTCAACCGGATACTGTCAAGCATATGTAGGTGCTTGCAATCCCTTCGGTCTATTTCAACTGGATACCGGGTCTATTTCAACCCTACTACTACCACATAATATCATAAAAGGAATCACAGAGTCATCAAGAAAATACAGGCATAACTGACAATTGTCACAAAGACAATCATCACACTACATCATAAACTAGTGGGCCGGCATTGGTGCCTTCGACCCATGGATACAGTGAAGGAAAACTTACCTCAGACTGAAGGTATCAACTCGCACTCAGCGGATGACTCGCGAAATCCTCTCCCTAACGCAGAAGCATAAAACCCTAATTAGAAATTAGGACACATTCTAACCCGAAGGTCCAAACCCTAATTCTTGACTAAAGGAAAAAAGGGCTTCTTTACCCTTGTCTCATTAGGCCTCCCTCCCTCTAAGGTCTGACTCCATACAAAGTCCAAAAAGGCATCCAAGCCCAACTACAAGGCAACTAAGGCCCAATATGGCCCAAGAATACCCAACATGGCCTTAAGTCCAAAAATGTCCTGCTACAACAGGTCGGTCCGAGGCCCAACGTAAACAAGTCCAAATCCTAACCAACACACGAGCCCGAAAGTCTTGCAAGCCCACAGACGGCGTACCCGCGACGTACATGGCTCGTATGCCCAGCGTACGCTGATGATCCGGAAGTCTGGGCACTGGCTCAGTACGTGTAGTGTACTCTAAAGTACGGCCAACGTACTGGCTAGTCAGCCCATTTTTGTTCCCAAGTCTTAATCTATTCAGCTTTAACGTCCAAAACTTAGATCTAAGCTTATAATAGTGTCTTAAGCCATAAAGTTGCAAACCTTATGCTTTTGAATGTCTTTTTGGGGCTCAAACTATGAATTAAGCCCTCTAACTCACTTAGGAGGTCACTAACACATGCATGGTTGAGTCTTAATCTCCAATATACGATTTTTATGACTCTATACACTTCCAAGAGTCTAAAAGGATAACTCAAATGGCCTGGAGTAGCTCATACTCCAAGAAACCAAGTTATGGGACCAAAAGATGCTAAAATATACCCTAAACCTAGATCTAAGCTTAAAATGATCAAGGTTCAAACTTTATACCGTCAATAGGCTAGAAATGTTGCATAAACTCTGGATCTACAAGCTCCTTCTTCTCCTTTGCTTCTTCCCAAACTTCCTTCTTCTTCAAAACCACCAAAGAACGGCCAAACACTCACGGTAAGCTCAAATATGCACTCAAGAAGGCTAGGGTTCGAGATTGGCAATAAAAGGGCAATGGAGGCTGAAAGGGTAATGGACTTGAGGGACTTAAGGTCTTTAAATAGGGTTCAAACCCTAAAAATTAGGGGTTGTGTAACGCCCATGTTTCTAGGCTAGGCATTAATGATGATGTAACAGTCTAGGTTAACATTTGTAACTCGTTTTGAAATAATATAAATGTATTATTTGAGTATTATGTGTTTTATGCTTAATTGTGTGACTTAAATGAATTAAGGATAAAAATAAGCGTTAAAATAAAATATTAGATAAACCCAATATCTATGAAGGAAGTTGTAGTGGTCGTGACAAGGATTCCGGATATATAAAGAATGCCGAAATCCGAGTTATAATGAACAAAGTTATGACCTGTCGAAGTTTCGCGACAGAACCGGTACGACACTGCGTGACGTAAATAGTGAATTTACGATAGAGCGATTTTTAGCCTTAGCGATCTAAACTAAAGTCGTAGAATACGTTAAACCGAGAGCATGCATGAAAAGAACGTCTAAATCTGACTTCGTATGAGGAAGTTATGATTTTTCGAAGTTTCGACTTAGCAGTATGCAGTCCAAAGTTCGAATATGAGATCGAGTGATTTCTAGCCGAGAGAATCTAAACGAGAATCGAAGATCCCGTTAATAGTAGTGCAACGGTAAAAAGACAAACGAAAACAGACGTCGGATGAAGAAGTTATGAATTTATAATGGACTTTCCTGTCCCGGCCTACTAAAAATATAACTTTAAAAATAAAGTCAAAATTAGCCGACGGAGTCTAAACGAAAGTTGTAGAGCATAGTCTTACCTACGCGTGGATATAAAGAACGTCAAAAACGGAGCTCTTATGCAAAAGATATGAAATTTTGAAGTTTTTAAATAAAAATGAATAAAAAAAATTCGAAGCTTATCCAAAGGGAACGCCCCGCGTTCGTTTTGCTCGGCCTCGGATGAGCCACGTCGTAGCTGACACAAGCTGGCATCGGATAGAGAACCTCGCCCCCGCTCCTACGCGCTACGTCCGAAGGAACGCACAGCGTTCCGGAACGCGCTGCGTCTGAAGGAACGCCCAACGTTCCGGAACGCGCTGCGTACCTCGCAGGAATGCCCTGCGTACCGAGGGCCAAACTCCTCCTATAAATAGGATGCGAGGCCAGCCGTTAATGGTTGCTAATTTTCCATCCTTCACCCCTTAAACTTTCTTCTACTTTGCAAGAAATATCCCCGAAGTCCCGGTATTGTCCCGACACCCGAAGCAAGTCCCGAAGCCCCGAAGATCCCGAGAAAAAGAGTTTTCGAGTCGAAACTCTGCCCGCGTGAAGCCCGGTTTTTGAGAGAACATCCCGATTTCATCGAAGAATATTACTTTAAGAGCCGTAGTGCTGTCCGATCATCATCTTATCATGTGAGTGTATATTCATTTTCTTCTAACACATAGATACGAAGTATTCTCTATAAAATACGTGCTATGTGTTTATATATTATTTGTTTATTTGAGATAAGTGTTGAATAAATGTTTTATACACGTTTAAGCTGTATATGTATTTTTTTATCTACAAATATGTTGGGTAAAACATGGGTAGATAGTTGATGTGGGATTAAATAAAATGATGAGAGACCTCGATGTTGTTGCTGATTCAGTCATCTAGCGGAGTTTAGATGACAACCACAGACTCTTCTAGACAGTCCAGTGGAACGCTGAAAGGCTCGCCACCTGTAGGTGTTATTGAACTTCGGTGTTCAATTGTTGTACTCCATCCCCCACATGGTTGCCTTATTTGACATAAATTGTTGGGAAACCCCCAAAGCAGTGTTGTCGCCCCGATGAAAAATCCTTAGGCTAGGTCCCTTGTGATAGTTGTTTTAGGGATGTAAAGTGAGGATAACGTGAATGGGTAATCGGGTTATTGTTGGTTGATGAAATTAATATAATTATTTATTGTGGGTTGAAATCCCTATATGTTCACCAGACTCTCAAGCCTGACCCACTCAGTTTTTCTTTGTATTACAGCTAGTGGCACCAGAGCGTAAGTTGGATGACTTATCAAGATATTTTGGATTATAGGCCACTAGTTGTAAATAACTGTTGTAAGGCTTATAATGTGCCGTTTATGCTTTTGGTCTGTATCGGAACATGACATCCCGAGATTTTGTTATATAATGAAAATACATTTCTTTAAGAAATCTTTGATAAATTTTTATCATATTTTGTTTTGGGAACAAATTTCGCAACTCTTTTAATCAAAGGATTACTCTGATTTTATTTTAAAAGCATAAATTAAATCGGTCTTTTCTGGCCGTGAAATTGGGGATGTCACAGGTTGCCCCTGGCTTGAGTACGCCCAACGTATGTCGGGATCACCCTGATGGCGCGCATTCAAAGAGTACGTCGTGCGTACCTAGTGTATGCACATTTTAATTTAATTAAAAGGTGATAGAGGGTTTGTGAGTACGTCGTGTGTACCTAGTGTACGCACAACGTACTCACAAACCCTCCATCACCTTTTAATTGAATTAAAATAGATCAAATCATTAACTTCATACATGGCGACTCGGGTGCTACATACCTACAATGCAATATTCACAAACCACAAAGATGTAACTTTTCAAATTTTAAACTTAAAGACTAAAACTGAAAATTCGACCAAACCACAAGGACCATTTCTATAATTTACTACTAGTTACATACTTGAAAGCCAACCCCAATCAATATATATATATATATATATATATATATATATATATATATATATATATATATATATATATATATATATATATATATGATATTGCAAACTAAAAGCATGGTTCTTCTAACAAATAAATTCAAATATATTCAACTTTTTCTTTTGGCTCCAAATATACAACAATGAGCATTTTTTTGATATATAAAAAATATAATGAAAAATATGTGAGCATAATTTAAAATTGAGAAAATCACATAATTAGCTTTTAGAGTTTCAAAAACTTAGATTATCATATTCACCTTACTTTCCTCCAACATATTTCATCATTCACTTTTTTCTTTCATTATGTGTAACCAATCATGGAATAAACTTCTTATATATATGAAAAAAATTCAATTAATCAAGCAATTAATTAGCATAAGTTGAAAATGTGGAAGTTTCAAATGAATAATTTATCTTGAACCACATTGATTCGAATGCCTCTTTTATAAAATTATAAAGATAAAGATAAATATAAAGATAAAGATTTTGATTTCAAAAATTATCTATTGATGTCTTGACTTTATTTAAGATTTTGGACCTAAAACACTTAATATGACAAGTGCTCCTAAGTCTTCATCGTCTCATCCAACACCGATCATACACAACCTTTGTTCGTAACCATTTATAATGATCTGATATGGAGACTCAATATCAACATCATCAGAAAAGGTTTTAAACTGAATTTAAAACTGCAAACGATCCATCAAAGTTAAAGTTTTTATCAAACATCCTAACAGAATATTATATTTTTAATGATGCAAGTAAATCTTGAATCCTTAACAACATTAATTTAATAAATGTAATAATATTTCATCTACTTATTTAGAAAAGGTGAATGAGCATGTGGCATGAATTAAGGAAAGGGGACTACGTGTATCAAATGACCGTGTGTTTTAAAAATATATAAACTTATCAATACACCTTAATTTCTGTTAAATGTTTCGTAAGATATCATGGAGGGTGTCTCATTGTATTTGGCATGTCCCCAACTTAAAAGACATCTATTTTTCATGCACTTTATTAGCACAAATATTGTTATTATGTCCTTAAATATTATATTTGTAATTATCGATTAACTATATAGAAGAAAAGAAACAAGTGTATAGCGAACGGTAATAAATATTTGTGGGTCATCATTGTATTATTTTACAAGAGAATAGTAATAAATCATATGGATACGATTAACTTTAGCTTTTTTAAGAAAAAATGTTTGATAATGTATGGGACAAAATACTAAAATAGTATAAATTTACTAGGTTATGGTATCCATAATACATTCTATACAATTCTATTAATTTTTTTTCCTATAGCGAATTGAACTCTACAAAGTTCAACAGAACATTACAAAAGTTAATTTACAATATATATTTAAGAATTAAAAACTTTTTTTCGCATTGAAAAATTCAATGACCATTGAACTCCAAATCCATTGAATATCAAGGTTGCATCTCACAATGGTGGAGTTTCATCCAAGAATGACAACTAGATTTGTCACCTCATTCAATTGTCTTATTGAACTCACCGATGTGAATGTTTTTAGGGTAACAAAGTCGATGCTAGATGGTGGCTCGGATCAGTACCGGTGGTATCAGTGTTCCTCGCATGAGTAGGTCGGGTTGCCTTTGGTTTCACCGGCTTGATGGTCTCTCCCAACCCACAAGAAACTAGTTGTTGAAACTTGAATGCCTATAACTTCAAAATATTTGTGTACCTATATAAACCACCCTCAAACAAACCAACCTTCTATATTCTCTCTAATTCCATTCCAACCTATTTTCTCTTCATTTTCAAATGGATTGTAGTTGTGGCAAATCCAAAAATTGGGTTCTACCGTAAGAAGATACCGTCAAGGTGAAAGCGATTCACAAAATTACCCAATGTAAATTCTTGAAACCTAAATATTCCCCAATATCAACACCAACATCAACAAATTCCAGTTTTTTAACATTTGATGTTAAATGTTTTATGAAATGTGTACGATACTCTAATATTTTCCAGAAATTTGATGTTAAATGCTTTATAAATACTTTAACATTCAATCTATCTTTCTAAATCATACTCTAAAGGAAGTTATAACACACCTCTTTGAGCAGAATGACAAGCTACTTACAGCTTCTCCAAATCTTTTCTTGGAGGATTCCAAATCCTTCCTTGCCACAACCTATGCAATTCACACATAGTAAACCATTTATATATGTCTTAAACCATAAAGACCTTAATAGATATTTTAGCTAAAAGTTAATATCTTGGGTAAAATTCCAACTTGACCACTCTTTGCCCAAAACCTTATCAAACTATTCAAAAGAAGCTTCTTAACACTTAATCTAACAAGCTCTTAACACATACACACCATTCGATGATTTTCCATTTCTAGGGTTTCGAACCCTAACAATCATCACATTAATTTAGTCATGTAATCTCCATAAAGATCATCTATTAAGCTTCTAAACACTTGATTAAACATTATAAAACAAGTTATTCATGGATAATCTTGCATAACAAGCTCACATCACAAAACACCATTAAAGCCCTAAAAAGCTTGAAAATGGAGAAGATGATTACCTTAGGAACTTGTAGTGCTCAAAACTTTCCTCAAACAACCTTGATTGCCTTAAGAACCTTCTTCGAGCTCAAAATCATCAAAGCTTCACTCTTGGGGGTTTGGGGGTGTTTTTTTTTAGAGAAAATTAGCGTTAAAGGGTCTATTATTTAGTCTCGAAACCACGTTGTGGTGTCTTAAGTGACCCACAATCAATTTCCTTTTATGTCGCGGTAACCTTTTCTCCATTGCAACCTACTTCCGCCTCTACGCCGCGATACCCATATATCACATCGTGAGGCGAAGTACGTTGCCTACAAATTACAACCGGAGATCACCCAAATCACTGCCTCAATCACCACGATGCATCACCTTAGCTACCATGCTATGGTGGAGCTGGAAATCAGCTTCCCATTCCTTTTTCAGTGTCATTCCAACCCAAATATTATATTTTTCAATACAAATTCATTCTTCAACATAATAACATATTTCCATTAGTTCTAAACATTTAACAAACACATGAGAGGTATCCATTATCATTCTACAATTCTAATATTACCAAATGGACAAAAATGCCCTTTATCACAAAATAACATTTTATAATACATATGCTCAAAAATCTAGGTTCTTACAAACAATCTTATAACCAATTTGGATCTCTCAAGATTACCCCTCGATTATAATCCGCTCCCACCCAATCAAATTCAAAACTCCATACTTGAATCCCCTATGCCATATTTGTTGGGTTTGGTACATAACAAACAATCCTATGTGTGCATGCAACCCTAATTTGAGGATCTATGTTTTCACTATTAGACATACAAGCATTGAACATAAAAACTAGAAACCCTAGGAGGCACATGTAATTTTCGAAATTAACATATAATTAGGGTTAGGATACATACCTTGATTGTTATATTGTAATAACAATCAAATCCTTGAGTATAAATAAAACACCTTTTATTTAGTCACCATATTGATTACTCATTATTCATTGTATACTGTTTCAGATAATCAACTTGACACTTGAATTATAACAACAGTTCTCCCATGCACCAAGCATGCACACTATGTTTACCTATGATCATTTCTTTGTGAAATAGATCAATTGGAAAACATTTCCAATGAAACTCATTTCACAATCCCCAAAACTCATTGTTAGTGTAAGAATATAAAATTCTTGCCACTATTAGAATATGTTAGATTCTAACATTTTATGCAACGATCCTTTCGTAATGTCACTGCACAAAAGTCACCAAGACTCAGCCAATGAAATTATAAAGTTCTCTATCGGAGATTGTTTCAAGACAATTCCATAGACGTGAAGTCTCACATTCAAAGTACATTCCTTTGAACATCCTTCTTGCATAAAAGTTCCTAATCTCGACATAGATTCTTAATGTCCAACTCCCATTTACGGAAACATTCCATATTTTCCATATGACAACTCATTCTAAATAGAATCTTATCTATTCATAATAATGTTGATATGGTCCATCCAATACTATACTTCCAACTACTCACAAGCGACAAATCCTTAGGAAATCTTAGATCGTCCTTTGACAGTTGTTTAATCATTTTACTCAAATCCGGTTCTAGTCCCTTTTCCCTCTTAATTCTCTAGGCATTTGGAAAATTTTAGAACGGTCAAATATTATAGTATATGCAATCGATCCTATACCCGAAGCGTATGGGACACGATTCATAATGTCTCATATAAAGACGTGATACTAGACTAGTCCTCTGCTATAATATTTCTAATTGCCATGTTCTCAAAATTTTGATTATGAAAAGGGATGCCGTAATCATAACCAAATTTTGAGAATGCAATTATCCTTTCCATATATAGAATTTCCTTATGTCGAACCATTCCAACATAACATTCATATATATTTGACTAAATTTGACTAAAAACTCACAATCTAAGCTTTTAGATTTGAAATGAAGTATAATATTCTCTCCCTTAATTATAGCAAAACAACACTTCGTCCCTTGCAACTTTGCAAATTGAAATTCTTGTTTTCTATAATTAGTATTGTTAACTCGCAAATCATAATAATCATGCTCCCACTAACATGATAATTATCTTCTTACCAGCATAACACTTATGCTCCCACTAGCTTTGACATGTATTCAGAAATCAGTTGGACTTCTAGAAATCAATACTTATTTACTTTCTTACCAAAGTTCATACTTCTGATACGAGATGCTTCGATAAGCTTTTATCTAAGCTCATACACCTTTTAGAAAGCTCACATGTGTGTCTAAACAATTTCAAAACTTATAGCAATAAGTCTTAAATGTTCAAACCAATTGCCAAATCTCACAATTCGAACTATGAATAGGGATGCCGTAATCATAATCGAATTTGAGCATGCAATTTACACAACTTCTATCTCCTTAAATTCTTTCTTAGTGAAAGCGTTTCCTCACAATCATTTTCATGAATTTGAGAGAAACCTTATGACACTTAGATTTTATGGTGTATGCGTTCCTATCCATGTGAGTTTGCCATAACCATAATCGTAAGACAAGGTTTATGACAAAATCAAACTTATATTGACTGAACTCGTTGAATCTCAATTTCTTGCCTCATGGTAGCACGAGTGCCCACCATGTCTTCCAAGTTGATAAGCAGCTCACCTATTCAAATCAATGTACTTTCCATTGATCAAGGTGCTTTGCTTTTATGCATTCAAATGAGAACTCATAGAACTCACATGCATAGCTAACTCAATTGGAATGGAAAGGAAATAAGATTATGTCAACCACGATAGGTTATAAACCTCAAGTCGTGTGCTAGTGATGATCAACTAGGTTTATTCTTGATTTGTTCCTGAAACTATTCAATACCATTAAGACTCCCACTGACTCCTTGAAATATAAGGTTCTCTTATCAAGAAACATTCATTGACAAACATATATTCAAGAGTTAGTGTAGCTTTTAATCAAGTTTAACACTTCACACAATTGGTCCTAGTTGGTCTTTGTCTTCTACAAGACATCACAACTTAGCAATTTCAAATGTGCAGGAATAAGAAAACTTTTTCAAACTCCACATTTGATAAGTGTTATAAACCTTCTTAAGACATGTCACTCAAGTTACAATCTTGGAGTATGACTCTAAGACTCGATATTTGAATGAAGTATGATTCACCTTTTGACTTTACCATTTCAACAATTCCGGTTCCTCTTCTTAGCCATACTAGTGTACTAAGATTTACTTGGAGGAATAATTGTGATATGATTTCACAATCATTAAGATGCTCATAAAACATGATACTCAAGTACTCTCCCATCTTTTCAGATTGGAGAAACTTTTATCTTTCTGCCTAATCGATTCTTCTTATTCGTTCTGCCATTCATTGAAACTTTTTCAACAAATCAGAATTACACATTTAAACTTAATCTTATAAGTATAACCATATTTACTAAACTATAGTAAATCATGATGAATAATTCTATTGTTCTTTGTGGTGGACTTGACCAGCGCACAACCAAGTGTACCTAATCTCCTAGTCCTTTACTTAACTCTTGGTCAAGGAATTAGTCTCAATTTTTCCAAATACAACGGTCCTCATTCTTCACACAACACAAGTTGTATGATTCCAAGTTTCTGTCCAATTGAAACTTGGGTGATGAAAAACTTTCTCTATTTGGTAAACTTTAGACACTTACCACAAATAACATAATTAAGAATCAAATCCATTCACAATATTGCTAACAAGAAACATTCAAACACCAATTTTCACGAAAACCATTGCAAGGAAACATAAATAAGACAAAATCAAAATTTATTTTATTGTGGAAAAATCTTGTCCTTACAATGCGATTACAAATGAAAACTGTGTAAATATTCTTTAGCAATCTATCCTAACTCTAAAGTAGCAGCTCAAAAAATCCGATCTTCGAATCAATGCGCTCGAAATCCATTTCTTCATGATCAGATTCATCTTACTTCTTCCTTTAAGCTTCCTCTCTTTTCTTCGATCCCACAAAACATCAAAATGCAATCTTATCACATCATGTATTAAGAATCAAAAAATAGGAACTTATAGAGTTAGTTAGTGGATTTTACCTGAAGTAGAGCCATACGTCTTGATTCTCCCATCTCTTAGATCTCTCAGGTAGTCAGGGCAGCTTCGTCTCCAATGCCCCTTCTCTTGGCAATAAAAGGAAATGGACTCTTTTAGAACAGCACATGGAACAATCTCATACTTTTCTGGACTTCCAATGTTGCCAGTGTCCATTGAAGTTTGGGAGTTTGATTGACAGGTCAAATTTGCTTGACCAGTGCGCCAAATCATCGTTGATTCAGCAGCAACAAGCAAGTATGTCAAATCAATGAGGGTCACGTCGTGATCCATCATATAGTACTCTCTTACGAACTTACTATATGAGTCAGGAAGTGACTGAAGAACCCAGTCAACAACCAACTTACCTGAAATATCGACACCCAACATCCTTAACCTGTCAATGTGTGACTTCATCTCTAAGACGTGTGCACACACAAGTTTCCCATCTTCGTGTTTACTTGCCAAAAAGGGTTTGAGTGAGCTTGAACTTTTCAAGTCTTCGAACACGTGGGTTAGGGAGAATAATTGGAGGAGGTGGAGGAAGTGAAGCATGATTTCCATTTCCACGATCCAATCGTAGAATATCATCTTCAGGTGGAAAGATTTTTCCAAAGGATTCAGGAAGGCCATGGTTGTCAGAACTAGACATCTACAAAAGGAGAAAATTCAAGTTAGTTGATAAGAGTCCTTGATATAACACCCAAATGAAATATCAACGCTAGGACCCAACACCATGTTCTACAACTTGGAAGAGGGATGCCGTAATCCAGTTGCAGAACATTTGAAGGTAGGTAAATGACGATTTACCAATTTCCACCATGAAAAATGAAAAGAAGTTTAAGTTTTAAATGAATTGAAACTCCTAGATCTTTTGAGATTCATTGAACTTTTCAATGACATGTTTAATCTCGATTATGCCCTTCATTTGTGACTGGGATGCCGAGGATCACAAATAAGGTGTGAATAACCATGCAAATGTACGTGGTGCACTCAACGTTATCATCACCTAATCAATGTGCCGGTTAACCACACACGCTCCATTGATCTATGACAGACATCGAATCACCCTTCACTACCAATGCCAATCCCAACTTAGTGTGCCGGTTAACCACACACGCTCCACTAATTGTCTCGGCAAGGGTACAAAGTGTAATTCCATGGATTAGCATACAATTTCACATTATGCCTAAAGTAACTAAGATTTGGGAATTTATAAAAGCATTTAGTTACTTTGTATTCATTATACTTATGATGGAAGGTTGTGTCCTATCCTACCCGTTCGGCTAACGACCCTCCACTAGTCAAGAGTGCGGTGGGTAAGAGTGGATACCCATTCAATCGTCATTTTATAGGCAATTTCCTTAAACACCCCTTAGAGACCAGCTTCGTGAATGAGGCCTACTAATGGTAAGACTAACTCTTTACTCATACATATATAATATTAGACTTTTAATTATATATATATATATATATATATATATATATATATATATATATATATATAGTATAAGGGTGTATTTTACACTTTTAAAATACTAGGTGGTTTTATTAATTTTCTCTTTTAATTAACTTAATAAAACCATAAGGGTGTAATTTGAACTATTTTGATTTAATAATTATTCGAAAAATAGGGTTCTTAAACCCTAATTAATGAAAATTTAAAGGCCTTAGGGTTTAATAGCCATAAACCCTAATTTTGTCTAGTTCAATCAATTGCACCAAATCTAATTGAAAAAAAAAACCATACGCTCTGATACCACTATTGGGTTTGGTACATAACAAACAATCATATGTGTGCATGCAACCCTAATTTGAGGATCTATGTTTTCACTATTAGACATACAAGCATTGAACACAAAAACTAGAAACCCTAGGAGGCAAATGTAATTTTCGAAATTAACATATAATTAGGGTTAGGATACATACCTTGATTGTTATATTGTAATAACAATCAAATCCTTGAAGATCTTGAACTTTGGTAGCAAGCGCCACAAGTGTCGCGCCTCTAATGGCTCACAAACAAACCTAGCAACCAAGGATTACTATGGAGAGAGAGAAGTAGAGTAGAATTTCGGCCCTTAGCCTTTCTTGGAGTGCCTTAGACGAAATCCAACCCTATAGGGGTTTATATAGGTGATAAGGAAGGTTTAGGATAAGGCAGGTGTATCTTAGATAACCCTAATCCCTTAACTTCCTCCCTAAGGCTTCCAAGGCACCCTTAGAGCCCAAGGAAACCCTAGGACACTCTAGATTTCGTTCCCCACCTCTAAGGGAGGTTCTAGAATGCTCAATGCACAACTTTTGAACATTGTCACCTTTAGTCCCTGCAGTTTCAATTAATTCCTTTAATCCCAAAATTAATTCCAAATTAATTCCTGATTAAATATTAATTAAACAATATGATTTATAATTAATATATTATATCCATAATACATTAATAAATCATTTATGTTGATTATTAGTTTATCAACCAAGCAATAAATTAATAAATCATTCTTCTCTCTCTAACAATTATCCTATTCAATTGCCAGGTTTGAAGGCAACCCAAAAGGACATTGCTACTATCAATTCAAGTACATAACAATTATAGTTATGGGCTTAGACACCTAATCCAACAATATTATGTTCCCGAACATCGCATTTACGTGAGCCAAAAACAATTAATCAAGCGACAAAACCCAACCTAATCATCAAACCCAGACCAAATCCTCATGAAATTTCACCAAACGGGTAAAACAATTACCATGGATCAAAAGATAAGAAGTGGTGTTGGCCAATGCATTTATCAGTATTTTGGAACACTAAGAACATGGAAATCATCAACCACCATACTCATTTTGGCAGCGACTTTTGGAGCACTTTAATACGCAACTTTGTGGTTCTGTTCGTATCATGGATCATTTAAAGTCCAAATAGAAGGATTTGTAGGAGAAAGTTAACAAGTCCAATTGCATCTCAACAACAAGTCCAACATTCATTCTAAAGACAGATCAGACGTTGATGTTTTAAATTCGACACAAAGTGAGTAGCAGAAACTATACATATCTAAAGCCTTTTCATATGTAGAGCAATGAGATACTCTCAAATCCCACATGAAATAGCTAAGCATTGGCGTAATGGGTAACACGCCCCCCCTTATGTTTTATAAAACGAACAAAAACATTTGAATCCAACACGTACAGACCCTCTTTGGATGCCTAATTTTCAACTTACTTGAATGAGAAGGTTGCAATGTTTAAGAAATGACAACTGCAACCATGACAAAGAAAATGGAAGAAATTGGTATCCAATTCC